>NW_024080658.1:5539370-6079854 GCF_003009895.1 Hyaena hyaena | reverse complement strand
TGGGGATGAGCACTGAGTGTTATGTGGAAACTAATTTGACAATAAACTATTTGTAAAAATAAATATAAAAAAAGAGTTCAAATTTAGTATCTTTAATAAGGGGATGTTATTTTTCTTAAACTTTTATTTATTTACTTTTTAGAGAGGGGAAGTGAAGCAGGGGAGGGGCAGAGAAAGGGGGAGACAGAATCCCAAGCAGGCTCTGCGCTGTCAGCACGGAGCCCAACACAGGGCTCAATATGAATCATGAGATCATGACCTGAATGGAAATCAAGAGGCAGAATGCACAACTGACTGAGCCACCCAAGCACCCCAAGGGGATATTTTTATGCCATGTCTCCTGATATGATGCTCTATGGGATTTACAACAGCCACATTAAGTATTCTTGCCATATGTTTTACCTGGATGTAATACAACTTATAGACCTACCTAACTTCCTTAATAAAATGCAGGAAATATTCAAAAGGAATATGAATAAGCAGTCACACCCAGAATGTGAGATATACCATAAAACAACCGGCCTTGAGCCTTCAAAAAGTCAGTGTAATAGAAAAAAATAGTGAGCCCATTCTGAAGTGAAAAGTAATACAGAGCTATGACAATCAAATGAAGTAGCTGAAATCTGATTGCATCCTGGATAATAAAAACGAAGGAGGAAGGGAGGCAGGGAGGGATGAGGAAGAAAGGAAGGGAGGAAAGGAAGGAGAAAAAGAAAGAAGGAAGGAAGAACAGCTACAAGATATTTTAGAGATGCATTACCTATTAAAAATAAAATAATACATCCACAATTCCCACCAGCACCCCTTTTCGAATTATGAATAAATGTATTAGCTGTGTGTACTGTGGAAAAAGCATTGATTTGGAGCCATGAGATGTTGATTCCAGTTTTGGTGTTTATGGATGATCTAAGGAAAGGCATTTACTCTATCTGACCTTCAGTGACCTTAACTGGATTAGGTTGGATAATGTCTGCCGAACCTGAAACTGTACCTTCCTTGATGCCTCCTTCAAGAGAAACTTTGGGAAGCTTCTCTCTGACATTCAATTCTGGTGAATTTCCAATGACAAATTTCCTGAGTTTTACAAGTTTACTGTATCTGTGTAATGAAAGACCACAAATGGAGTAGCTTCTGTCAAGACAAATTTATTACCTCAGAGGTTCTGTAGGTCACAAGTCTGGACATGGTGTGACTGAATTTCTCTGCTCAGGGTCTCATGAGCTGAAATCAAAATGTTGGTTTGAGTTATAGTCCTCATCTTGGCTCAGAATTGTCTTCCAAGTTCACTGGTTGTTGGCAGACTTCAATTCCTCACAAGTTTAGGACTAAGGCCTTGTTATCCTTCTAGCAGTTGGCTGGGGTTAGCTCTCAGCTCCTCCATGCTGCCTGGAGTTCTTTACCATGTGGCCACCACAGGCAATTCTCAACATGAATGTTTGCTTTCTTCTAGGACACCTGGAGCCCGTCACTGCTACCTCTTCAGCCACCTGCCTGGAAAAGACTGCTTTGCAACGATTTATGTGATTAGCTCAGGTCCACTGAATTAATCTTTCTACCATAAGGTCAACTGATTTATTACACCTGCAAAGTCCCTTCTGACCTATAACATATCCTAATCGTGTGAGTAAAATTCATCATATTCAAAAAATGTGGGGATTATTTAGGACATGTTCACCAGGAAACAAGTGAATCCTGAGGTCCTTAGCATTCTGTTTCTTCTTGACTATCTCATATCCATTATATAAGAAAATATAACACATTCAATTTTCATAAGTATGTAGAAAGTATTTTGAAATATACATAATGTTCTGTGGAAATCATTAAAATATTGAATCAAACACATTTCTTATTTTGAAGTGGTATAAACTAACTCAGCTTCTATAAAGACCTAAAACACAAAGAGTATCATAAGAAGAAATAAAATTATGACAAATACAGTTAACACATCAGATCAATAATTTATTTGGAAACCTTGCAAAAGTACATTCTGACATATGTTAAGAGCAATGTCCTAACAAGTGCAAAAAGAAAAAAATAACAACACATTCTTAAAGATTTTAGAAATAGTTTTTTAAAATTCATGAATGTGAACAATCAACAGAGGCAAACATACTCCATTGTGCTTAAGAAACAATTTAAACAATTACAGGGGCTCATGATTTAAAGACATCTTCAAAGTGTTTGGTGAGTATATTTTGCTATAGGCACACATAGCATTTATTCAATTTAATATTAAGGAGGGGAATTCTATTTATAAATGCTAGGAGATGGGGGACAAATACATGGAGACAAACAAAATTTAGATGCAAAATGGCATACAAATTAAATCCATTAACAAAAAGAAATGAAAAGATGTTGTGCCAACTGCTAGGGGTATCTAGCAAAAAAAGAGAAAGTTTTAGGAAAAAAGATAGACATTGGTCAAAATTTTAATATTGAGTATTATGAATGATAAAGGTTGGTATGCCCTCATAACATATAACACTGAAACTTATGTGAATAAATGATCACTGCAATTGTAACCAGGAAAACTGTATTTAAAAATACCTTTGTGTCCTTGTGTAATTATTTTTTACTCTACATTAAGTTTAATGGTGACGGTGAGGGGTTATAATAATATGGAAACAAACTGTGTTCTTGATTTTAAAAATAGTGAAATGTTAAATGAGATGTGTCTGGGTCTCATTTTCAGTGCTAGGTGAGAAGGATTGATAATACTATCAAACACAGTGATTCTCTATTTCAAAATTAAATACATTTTGAAATTTTCATGTTGGGCTTTTAGAAAGAAAAGACAGGGATTAAAGCAGAGTGCAAACCTTTTTAAACTAGATTAAAACAACTGAGCCCAACAGTTTTAAAAGCACAGAAGCTCATAGTGAAGGCACAGTTTAAAGGTCCTCCATTCCCATCTCTCACACAGAGATAATCCAAGTGCCCTCCAACATGTGCTGAGATATCATCAATCAAGGCACATTCTGCGCACCCTGTGGCAACATTCTCTTTCTCTGGAAAGTTCTACTTGAATGTTCTTTATACACTGTTCAAATTAGTCTGTACATATGCTATGTCATTGATTCCACTTCTACCTCTTGTATTCCTGGTATCTTTTATTCTACTCAACAGATTATTGAATTTTTTTTAAAATTTTTAACAATTATTTTTGAGAGAGAGAAAGAGAGTTTGGGGGGAAGGAGTGACAGAGAGAGGGAGACAGAGGATCCCCAGCAGGTTCTGAGCTACAAGCACAGAGCCTGATGAGGGGCTCAAAATCACAAAACCTCATGAGATCATGACCTGAGCTAAAACCAAGAGTTGGATGCTTAACAGACTGAGCCACCCAGGTGCCCCTTGATCAACTGAATATTTTTTATTAGCTTCCTTTATTTCTAAATTATTCTTTCCCAAACTAAGCATCTCAATTTTACTAGCAATCAGACATAATTTTTTGCTGTTAAATATTACCATGTTAGCTTTAGATTGCTGTTTTAGCATACAGAAGTGTTTTGAAACATGATTATAACTGAACATCTTCCCATTCTGTAAATTTGCTATGAATATTTTTATACTATTATCCAATAAATCAATAGGAGTAAGATGGGAGCAGGGTAGACTCTGGTGCACATCTTTGGATACCTGCTTTGCAACTGAAATCAATTCAACTATTAGCTTGCTTTTAGGACACTGGAATTATTCCAACTCTTCCAAAACGGAACTAATATTCAGTTTAATGTCTTATTGAAGTCTAGATGCTATATGCCTATTACTTCATGAATCTACTTGAACAGTTAAGCAAAACAAAGCTATTTAGATATTCTTTGTCATTGTTGTAGCACCTCAATGGCCTTTGATGCTGAGATCAAATGTTGTTCTAAAACCTCCTACAAACAGCTATCACAGACCCCTAACCCCTTGAGCCTAACGTTGATTTAATCATTTTTATCACAGAAACACAAGTTTGGATGTGCATCGTGGCAGTGAAGTAACAAAATACTGAAAAAAAAAAAAAAAAAAAGCTTTGAGGTTGTGGTTAGCTAATTATAAGAATGCAGATGAACTCTATCCTTTGCAAAATTCATCCAGTAGCGTGTCTCTTTAGAAAGCAGCCCTGTGCACGGCTGGGGTTTTCTGATGCATAAAGATGCGCTCTAAAAATGCCAGGGAGGTAGAACACTCATTGTGGTTGTCAATGGAATGTCCTGTTAGTAACCCCTGTGGAAATCACAAAGCTCCCAAGCACATTGAGTCATGAAGGTCACCCTGCATAAATCTGTCTACATTCATGAGTTGCTACTGCTAACTGCCACCAAGTCAAGCTTAGTGTATACCCCATGCTGCTGAAATGGCAGACCTCATTGGATGAAATCCCAGCTACTACATTCTCAGTTCTTGTTATTTATCTTTAAGGCAGTACAGTATCTATTGAGAAACATGCCGTTAAGCATTTGCATATCTGAAATGGCATTTGTTACAGTGCCTAAAATTTGAAAGAAGCATCTATTATCAGGGCGTACACATTTCAAAGGAAAAATACTGGTTACAGCTCCTTCTACAGAGATATGACATAGCACATTCTTGGTCTCTTACAACAATGACAAATTGAAATAGCTAGGTAAAGAACTGTAGTTCTTCTAAGCCCTGACAACTAAAGATGGTAATTTTTATATCAAAATAATAATAGTTATAAATATGCTGTGGTATATGCTTTACATATTTCCCAGCTTAAAATTTCTTTGAAGTATTATTTATTTTTAAAATGTAATTATGGGGAAGATACTAATTTTCCCATTTTATATATAATGAAACACATTCAGAAAAGCTAAGATACTTTTTTAAGTCACACTATGAGGAGGTGTATTTAAGATCTGCTTCAAATGCAGTGTCTTTTCAATTTTGGTTCTCTGATTCTCAAGATCACAGGTATGTAATTTGTAATTAATCACAAAAGCGTTTAAAAATAACTCAATCATTTATATGCTATTAAATTATGCCATTTTTTGGTCAGGATACATTTTATTTTAACCACGCAATTATTAAATACATACAATTGCTGTGAATATCATTTCCTACCACATTAATCTAGGCTCTAGCTTTACTGTATCATTTGAGGTATATTCTGTTATTGAAAAATCATTTCTAGGGTACTTGCGTGGCTCAGTCAGTAGAGCATCCAACACTTGATCTCAGAGTGGTGAGTTCAACCCCCACATTGGAACTACTAGAAAGGGAAGGGGAGGGGAGGGGAGGGAAGAAAGAAAAAAAGAAAAATCAATTGTAATATAGTGTTTAAATCTTGATTGTCCAAACACATGTCATGTTAGAAACTGATACTATGTAAGTATTCAGATTGAATTCCTGAGTACTCCAGCCTAAAAAACCAAATTCATGACACCAAGAAAAACTCAGGTTAAAAAAAAAAATCCCAGAATGTTAACAGAAACAAAACAGGAATATGATAGGCAAGAGAGAGGAAAGGACAAAAATTTAATCCATTGCCTCCAAAAAAGGGAACACAACAAATCAAATAATATTCAAAGACAGAATGAAAACAAAACCACTGACTTTTGAAAAAGGCCCCAAGTTTGCAGATCAAAAAGGCTTAATATTACATAATGGTTAAGAAATGGGATTTTGAGGAGTTGTGCTGAGTCTTGACTCATCTTGGCTTTGGGTAAGTTATTAAAATCCTCAAAACTTCACCTTTCCCACATATAAACATTAAGTTGTCCTGAGGATCAAATGAGATCACATTTGTAAATGGCTTAACCAGGTTTTTGGCATATTAAAAATGTTTAATACATGTTTGTGTTCATCATTATGATGATGACAGTGATGATATTTAAGTTATGATCAATGTGCAGAAAATATTGATTTAAAATAATAAACACCCATTTTCTATTGAAATGTCTAATGTTGAAGAATTTTGCAAACATCCTGGCAGAAAAAAAAAATAAAAACAAAAATAAAACACTGCATAATGGAAACTTTATTGGAAAGGAATTGTGGGTCTGAGAAATATTCAGCATGTTTTTTTCTTTCTGTGAATCCAGACAAAATGTCATTTATATGAAAGCTGACATTTTAAATTAATGGGAAACATTTATTCAATAAACGGTATATCCATTTGAAAAAACACAAAATATATAATATTTCCTTTTAGAAACAGATAAAATTCCCAATAGATTCAAACCACAAAAGTGTTTAAAAAGACACAGGTGAATATTTCTGTAATCCTTAGGTGAAACAAAAAGATGGACTTAACTATGTATTAAAACTTGTGGGAACGCCTGGGTGGCTCAGGCAGCTAAGCATCTGACTCTTGATTTCAGCTCAGGTCGTGATCTCATGGTTCGTGACTTTGAGCCCCAATGTCAGGCTCTGTGCTGCCAGCAGGGAACCTGCTTGGGAATCTCCTTCTCTCTTTCTCCCTCTGCCCCTTTCCTGCTCACATGCACACTCTCTCTCTCTCTCTCTCAAAATTCTCAAAATATATTCTCAAAATAACTAAATTAATTAAATAAATTAAACTTCTGTGACAAAAAACACCATGACCAAAGTTAAAAGATAACAAACCAGACAAATATTGAATATGGCAAAGTGTACCTATAGAGTCTTTATTGGTTATTAGAATAAAAAGGGACAAAAGAAACATGTTGGTAATTAACAAGTGAGGAAAAACAAACAGAAAGCCTATTATAACCTGAATATAATTTAACAACCTTAATAATAATTTAAAAATATGAAAAGTAAAATGAGATTGTTTAGTCACCTGTCAGATCAGCAAAAGTAAAAATTATATTTAATAGCCCATGATGTTATGAGAAAAATAGCTAGTGTCAGTATGTTTTCTTTAAGTAGATTTTATTTTTAGAGCAATTTTAGGTTCACAACAAAATTGGTCAGAAAGTACAGGGTTTCCATCTACCCTCTGCCCCTACCAGCTTTCCCCATTATGTCCACCCTGACGCAGAGATGGTACATTTATTGTAACTGATAAACCTACATGGACATAAATTTATCAGCTAAATCAACAGTTTACATTAGGGTTAACTCTTAGCATTGTATGGGTTTTAGCAAATGCATAACGACATGTATCCATCATTATAGTGCCATACAAAATTTCACTGCCCTAAAGATCACCTCTGCTCTGTTTATTCATTCCTGTCTACCCCTAACTCTTAACAAAATTTAATCTTTTTATTGTGTCCCTCATTTTGCCTTTTCCAGAATGTCATATAGTTGGAATCACACACTGTACAGCTTTTTCACATTGGCTTCTTTCATTTAGCAATATTCATTTAATGCTTTTTCATGTCTTTTATATGATAGCTCATTTCTTTATAGCATTGAATAATATTCCATTGTCTTAATATATCACAGTTTATTTATCCATTCACCTACTGAAGGATATTTGGGTAGCTTCCAAGTATTGGCAATTATTAATATAACTGGTATATACACAAACACACTTTAATTTTCTCACTGCATATACATGAAGATGTGTGTGTGTGTGGGGGTCTATACATCTATGTATATGTATACATATATAGAGAGTAAAACCTTGATTTGTGAGCATAATTCATTCTGGAAACATGCTTGGAATCCAAGCATTTGTATATCAAAGCGAATTTCCCAATAAGAAATAATGGAAACTCAGATGATTCATTCCACAACCCAAAAATAATCATATAAAAATGATTACAATACTATAATACAAAATAATAAAGAAATAATAAAATATTTTTAAAAATAAACAAATTAACCTTTACTTAACAGGTTGATGTACAAAGCCTTTGCCTTCATGCAGATAAAGTTCTCACTCACAGTTTCACCTGATAGTTGTTTCTCATTTATCTGAACTAGAAGCAACTTTTCTACATCTTCCAGAACTTGTGGCTATTGTTTTGATATTCTGTGACTCCTTTTGCTGCATCTAGTCCCCTTATTTCTTCTTTAATATTGTGCAAATGGTCAACATAGACTTATAAAATCTTGCAATTTCAGCCACTCGCATACTTTGTTCGTACTTCTCAGTGATTTCCTTTTTAACCTCTACTGTAGTCATCTCTTTCTTTTTACCACCTTTCTTTTCAACCCTTTTCTGCCTAAGGGCCATTAAATATGCTCACACAGAGGCTGACTACAGTATTATTATTAATAAACTCTTCTGCAGGTACCTGGACCTAAATGAAGCAGAGCGTTCATTCCTAATCTTACTCTTGTATGGAAAAGTGAGGAACTGTCCGTAGATGCTTTGAAGTGACAAAAGATACACTTAGCGGGGTGCCTGGGTGGCTTAGTTGGTTAAGCGTCCGACTTTGGCTTGGGTCATATCTCGGGGTTCGTGAGTTTGAGCCCCGCGTCGGGCTCTGTGCTGACTGCCAGCTCAGAGCCTGGACCCTGTTTCAGTCTGTGACTCCCTCTCTCTCTGACCCTCCCCTGCTCATGCTGGCTCTCTCTCTCTCCTAGAAATAAATAAAACATTAAAAAAAAAAAAAGATACACTTAGCGCCAGTTGTGGGCACTTTCCAACGTTCTGAAAAAATACTAATTTCTGCCAAATGCCACAGCCTGAGACTGAACATCTGAGCATGGGAGATGATCACCCACAATCCCACAGTGAGAAAGAGAGAGAAGAACCATTGGCTCAGTTGTGATCATATGATGTTTGGCATCACATACTGCTCAAATTGAAAGACATGACTCATTGATCAAGTTAAAATTTATTAGAAATGTTTGCTCATGTTGCGGAACACTCACAGAACAAGCTACTCACAATCCAAGGTTTTACTGTATATATATATATCACATATATTTGTCTTACCATTTGAATGATTTGCAGAAATCTTGACACTTTACACTTAAATATTTTAGTTTGTGTATCTTTATAACAAGGACATTCTTTACATAATCAAAATACTTAAATGCATTATCCTCTCAAGAAATGTAGTATTGTACTACTTAATTACATAATATAAAATTTTTATTTAAATATCACAAACTGTCCCCCAATTATTTCATAAATGCTTTTCTGTTTCTGGATATGAGATTCAATCAAGGTTTACAAAATTCAATTTAGTTGCCATGCCTCTTTAAACTAGAAGTCTCCCAGCACCCATGTTTCTTTTTATTTTCTTCCCAACACTGACACTTTAAAAAATCTAGGGTAATGGTTTTGCAAATGTTTCCTAACTTGGGATTTGCTTTTTTTTCATCACTGCTGGCAACATTACCACATATGTGATAGTGTGCCTTCTCAGTGCTTGTCAGTAGGACCATGGTATCATTTTGAGACAGTATTGGTGATATTAAAGTTTAATCATTTGGGGAACCTGTAGATTTCTCCAATATAAGGAGACTTTTTTTAATCTTATCTTCCTACAATAAATAAGCAATATGTGGGGCAATATTTTGAGACTATGGAAATAATTTGTTCCCCAACAATTGTCACCCAATAATTCTAGTATCCATGAAGATCCTCATCCAAATTAATTATTTCAATGGGAGTTACTCCCATTGAAATAATTGTAATGTGGCTTCTTATTTCTATCATTCCTTCTTCATTTATTAATTAGTAATTCATAAAAAAGAGCTTTCTTTTCTGCCAGCCCTCAACACTACTTTGGTACTATCATTGAATTATAGATTCTTTTACATTCATTGTGTTATATATAAAACTGTGTTATTATTCTTTTTGATGCTCAAATTGTCAGGATTTGGGCAGTGAGAGCCATTTAATCTTTCTGCTTAATTACTTTATGATGAAAGTACTGCTATTAGAATACAAAAGTTAATATAGTAATAGAATTATTCCTAAAGTACTTTTAAATTGCACCATTTTTTAAAACAAAATCACACATGTATAATAAATTAAATATGATTTGCTCTTCTGGGCAAAATTGTGAAGTGTGATTTGCTGGAATACGGAGATGCAATGGTAGCATTTGTCCCAATCTGTACGATGTGAGCTGGGGGAAGCGGATGCTAAAGGAGGGTTTAGGCAATGTCAGTGAGGTCTCTCCAGCAAGATGAGATTGAGAAGGATCGCAGCCATTTATCCTTTTTGCCAGGTAACAGCTGCTTTAAATACATTGTGTGCAATATTGTAAGTCTATGTTACATATCCCATTCCTTATTTCAGACAATAGTGAAGCAAGTACACCAGGTACATAAATATAACAAATTGCAAGTAGAGGATATTAGGTGTGTATTATGAAGCCACAAAGGAAATACTTTTTCTACAGTTTAGAAATCTAATCTACAGATAGTAAGGAAAAGGTTAGATAAAAGTATTTTGTGTTTTCAAACAGAATTTTGCAACTGAGAATAGAAAGGGGAGACCAGATCTTGGAATAATAAGAAAAGAAGTACAAAAAAGGAAACTAAAGCTAATTCCAAAATTTTGAGCCTGGAAAACTAAAGTAATCTATCCAACATTTTTAAGCGATCACTTGTTGTGTATTAGACATTTTAGTGGGTGTTGGACAATGTTTCAATGAGTAGGATGCAAAAAATTACCTTAGAAGAGCTCAGTGTTTAAAGAAAGACAACAAAGATTAACACTAGCTTTAAAAGAATATGGTTAGTACTTAAATCAATGCATATATAAGACTGAATGAGCACACAGAGAAGGTAACTAAGTATATCTGAAGGAGGGATGGGAGGTAAGCAAAAAATAGTAAAGTAAAATCAGAAAACATGACATTTATGTCTTTAAAGATATTTCTGATTTGCCAGATAAAGAAGACATTCTACACAGAGTAAAAGAAGAGTATCAATTGACTGAGTAAATAGATTAGATGATTAGATAGATGGATAAAAATTAAGAGAGGGAATATAAATGAATAATAATTTCTTTTAAAGGAAACAAAGAACACCTAAGAAAAATCAGTAGCAGGTAAGGCTGGAAAGGTATTTTTTTTTTTACCAGAACTTTTTACAATGCAATAACTCTTAATAAAAAGCAAAAAAACCAACCAATCAAACAAACAAAAAACAGCTTTTGCAGTGAAACAGGTGATCAATAATGAAGGTCTGTTCAATACAGCAGTTGTTCAAGAGATTGGTTCGTCAAGATATGTTAAACAGTCACTTTAATCATTATTTATTGAGAACCAGACATGAAGTACTTGCAGTTCAAAGAGCATTATTATTAATAAAATTACTCAAGACAACAGTCACTATTTATCAAGTATTGATGCACTATGTGACGCATTTTGAGTCTACAAAATGTAATCCTTGTAACAACCCTATAATATGGGGGGGAATGCACATCTTCACAATCTAGGAACTTCCAGGAGTAGATGAGAAATCTGAGAAAGAGAGACCAAGAAGAGGGGAGGGGAGGGGGGAGAGAGAGAAGAGAGAAAGGAGGGAGGGTTAAATCTTAGGAAGTAAGAATGAAGAAATTTCAAAAAATGTCAAGGAACTACCTATCAGTCATAGAATTTCTATGGTCCTTCTGAAAAGAAAAACAACAACAACAGTTACGCAGTACCTAGGTGACTCAGTCGGTGAAGCCTCCGACTTTGGCTCAGGTCATCATCTCATGGTTTGTGAGTTCAAGCCCTGACTTGGGCTCTGTGCTGACAGCTCAGAGCCTGGAACCTCTTTCAGATTCTGTGTCTCTCTCTCTCTCCCTGCCTGACACTCTGACACTCTGTTTCTATCTCAAAAGTAAATAAACATTAAAAATTTTTAAACAAAAGGGAAATAAAAAGTCAAGAGAAAAATATCTGATTACTATAGATGATATTTTGCTTTCCTTATTAATACTACAAATGTAATTTCAGGAAACTATCAACAACCATTAAATAAAATTATTGTAATGAGAGATCTCGTTAAAAACTTGTATTCCTATATTAGTTTGCCTTCTTTCCTATTTAGGTTGTTGATTCTTTTAGAGTCCACTGAATTTATTAGATTATATAAAATATACACACAAAAATGATTAATAATATTTCCAAGTGTGATCGAACACATTAGTGAAAACAGAAATTCATAAATTTGAACAAGAAATACAGTTAGAAGTTGTACATCTGCAGGGAAGATGGTTAGTAGGGTCTAAAATAGACATTTTTTAGTGTTTATTTTACTTATTTTGACAGAAAAGAGAGAGAGAGAGAGCAGGGAAGGGGCAGAGAGAGAGAGAGAGAGAGGAAGAGAGAGAATCCAAGCAGGCATCAGTGCAGAGCCGAAATCAAGAGTCAGATGCTTAGCTGACTGAGCCACCCAGAAGCCCCTAAAACAGACACTTTTAAAAGCTTTCCTATATTCATAATTCTGTGTAAACCTTACCTTAAGATGAAAAAAAACAGGAAAAAACTGAGCCATAAAGAGTTTAATACTAAAAACAAATATTGTTTTTTAATTCTTAAAAAGTGACAATCTGTCTAGTTTGAATGATAGTCAAAAATATGACTACCTTGAGTTGGAAAGGTGGGGATATAAGTTGCTGCCCAACCTAGTATTTGTCTTCTTGGAAGTGAAGTAGAGCTAAACTGCTGCAAAAAATAAAATAAAATAAATTGTGAAATGGGTAAATGGAGTTTTAGGCCCTACCACTAGACCTCAGCTATGACTCATCATTTGGTACCAAAACAATCATGCATATGTTTAAATGTGGGTAGAAATAATTTTGCCATATATGATGTACCACACTAAACTCTGTGATTTTTACTGTCTTAGAGTTACTGCGACATGATCATTCAGTCACATAAACATGTTTTCTTTTCACAAGCAAAAAAAAAAAAAACAAAAAACAAAAACAATGTAGAGAACATCATTGTCCATATATTTCAATTGCCAAACAAATGTCTTTTAACAAAAGAGATGATTAAAATGTTGGCACATTCATGTATTACACCTGAAATAGATATTGGTAGATTTTAGCTATGTCACTGTAAAGACATTTCGGGTTTCAATAAATGATTATAAAGTATAATTAGATTTTCTCATGTTTTTGCATTTAACAAAGTGTAGAAAAATAATGCAGAAATTTAAAACACAGGCATTTATGTTCATGCATTGTGCTCATAAAGGGAATCCCTTTGACTACATTTGAAATTTCAACTGTCCAGCCACCAAAATCTATTCCATATGCTAACAATAACATCTTCAAAATTTCATAGCGTGGAGTCATTTTCAAATTCTCCACAATGGAGTGTAATAATCAGCTAGACATTGCTAAATGCTATGAAAATAAACAAGATTTTTTATTTATATGGCATAAAATGATGTTGCAAAAATATTTTAATATGCTAGAAATATATTAGAAAACATATTAAAACTATGAATCCAAAATGTTACTTTGTGGTTGTTTGTGAAATATTGCCCTTTATTACACCATGACATCTATTACGTACTCCATCTTTTGAACTCTTTCACTAGCACGTAATTCAATATTCTTTCCCATCAACATCACTACTGTATCTGTCAGCTCAATACATCCAGAAGTTTTCAGGAAGTATTTTAGTTATTATTTTATTTATTTATTATTTTATTTTTTAAAACACTTTTAAAAATATTTTTAAATTTCATTTTTGAGATGGGGTAGGGGCAAAGAGAGAGGGAGACATAGAATCTGAAACAGACTCTAGGCTCTAAGCTATCAGCACAGAGCGTGACACAGGGCTCAAACTCAGGAACTGAGCTCAAGACCATGACCTGAGCCAAAGTCAGATGCTTAACCGAATGAGCCACTCAGGTGGCTCTCCTTAAATACTTTTTTTTTTTTTAAGTTTATTTTGGGAGAAAAAGAGAGAACAGCAGGGGAGGGGCAGAGAAAGAGGAAGAGAGGGAATCACAAGCAGGCTCTGAGCTGACAGCAGATCTCACCACCTGAGCAATCATGACCTGAGTTGAAAACAGAGTCAGACTCTTAACTGACTGAGACACCCAGGCTCCCCAGTCAGGGAATATTTTAGATCACAGCTGCAGAAACAAAAGTGCTTCACACTTAAGTATATTTCAACTTACTATAGTATAGCACTGTTTTACTTTATAACATGTTTATAGCATACACTAGCATTACAATAAGTTAATCAGATAGATGGTACAGGAATCTCCAGTCTTGTTTTATAGAGGAGGAAATTTAAAACCAAACGTATAACTGACTTCTTCAAGGTCATACAACAAAACAGTGCAAAGATCAAATCAGGTCTCCTGACGTGACTGGGTTCTTTCTACCACACTACAGAACCAAATATATCTCATTTTATACTAGGGTTAATGTTTCAGAAAAGTCCTTAGCACTTTCTTAAAATTGGTTGAGTAAACAAAGTATATCAGTGATAGCAATTTTAAAAAAGAGAAAGGGTTGTTGTAATCTTAAAACAAATTTTAAAAAAGAGAAAGGGTTGTTGTCATCTTAAATTCTAGCTTGCCAGATTTCTTTGTAAATTTCAACATTTAATGACTACCTGCAGACATGAAATATACATTAGTACAGCGTCATTGTGTACCATCGCTCTTGTGTACAGAATAATAAAGAAGCAGTACGACTCAGCAGGTTAAGCAATGAGCTAGAAACTTCAGGCTCTGTGAATCCTAATCTCCAGTACCTTGGTGACTCTTGATAGCTAAAACATACAAATTTAACTGGTTAAATACCATCTGTAGTTAAATTGAGTCCATTTAGCTCAGGAAAAAGGCCATAGTTTGGGTAATTTTTTTTTTTTTTTATGTTCTTCCTCCCTCTTGTATTCTCTAGACAACAACTAACCTACTGATGACCTAAGAATCCCCTGTTGCGAGATGATTAGAGTTAAAATTTCCCAACAGGAATGCTGATATAAAAATGGGTTGTGTGTGAGAAAGCTGTATCTATCTCCAGGAGATGGCCCATAGTACCAGTGCTCTGGTGATCTGATTGATTCCTATTATAAATAATTTTGGAAAACAAATGCTTTCTCTACATGCAGTGTTCTAAAACCACTCCTGTAAGCAAAGTTAGGATAATTTGCTCTTTGCATTCTTACTTCTTCCTAAAGCACTACAGCTGCTTCAAAGTAAGCAACCACCCTTTGCTCTCTTCCAAGTTAAAAAGGCAAACAAAAACGAAGAAACAGAACCCCACTCTTTCCAATCTCTAATTAACATAACTCATAAAAATATCAGATAATTTAGGTAAGAAACAGATAGAATGATGCACTGGAAAAGAAAATGGAGGCAGTATTCCAAAACCTCACATTTGGGGAAGGAACTGAGGGAAGCAGAGATTGGAGTTAAAATTAAGAACTAGATTTAAGACATGCCTACTTCAGGAGTGGGGCAGAAGTAGGAGAGATTAAGGCTAAAATGAGTAAATGAAAAAGCAGTGAGTTGAAAGACTAATGAGAATCCCCATCCTTATCCGCCTCTAATTCTAAATCAAAACAAAGAAGACTGGGGTTAAAACTCAATGACAATTCACACTAAGGATGATGTGTGTCATTTTATGATATTTATCTCCCTTCAAAGCCTGCTTAATTTTTTAATGAGACTGTACAAATTTAAATAAATAATAGTTTTATTTTTAATTGGTGAAAAACAAATGTAATTTTTTATTTTCATATTTTATCTGTGTATCCTGCATTTATCACTAAGTCTAACATTCTTCCGAGATGGTGAGCAGGCTGTGTGCATGATCAAACAAGTATTCAGTAAGGGTTGGTCAGAATGCTTCTATTAAAGAAAAAACACATGGATTTAGTCATTATTATTTCTACTTCTTTCCTTCCTTCTTTCTTTTAGTGATTCAAGAGTGTATAAGTGTCAGTGTCTTGGATTTAAATATAAGATGCTGATGGTTCCTTCATTTTCCTCTGTAGCTAGTAGTTTTATCCAAGAAATTGAGGTTTATCCAAGAAACCAAAATCCATGCTTAGGCTTTGTGTCTCTCTACTGACATTTATGAATATTGTCTCTGATAGCTTCTTAGTATTGAAAAAAATTAAAGGAATTCTCCCAACCCACGATGGGGAAAGAAATATTAGTGTCTTTCTGGACCCACAGGCAGAAGAGCCAAACTTTGAGATGCCTTATTTTACAATGATAACTTGACATGCAATTTCCTAAGTAAGATCTATGGCCTCATCCATGATGATGCTATATACTGACGTGGTTTGCTAAACTTTTTATATACCCAATTTTGCATAGTTTTGACATAAGAAATGATAGCCTTAAATCCATATTATCAGGATCAGCTCTCAGACCTCCCATATATGTGGGGCATGTGTCCATCCCTCCATAATTCTCCTCTGTGTACTCTGAGCATTCTAAAATTATAGAACTGATTAATAGTCCATAGGCGCCATTTTACACCAAACCCTCACTTAATATTTTATTGATAGCCAACATGATTTTTAAATTTTACAGAGAAGTTACCTCATATAAGCCTCTGAATTAAGGAAATAACATCCCAATTTTATTATATCCAGTGATTCAGACATGTGAAAATATTTTCATAGACCTTCTGAACTAGAAGTGCAAGAATCATAAACTTTGTAGGTACTAAATTTGAGGAGAGAAAAAACTCTGAGGATCAATGATCAGTTTCCACATATTTTTCTAACACATTTAATATAGTACTAAAGAGTGAATATTCACAAGTTCTCCAAACATAGTCCTTAGTCACCTAATGTTTAGTGCAGGGGGAAGGAGGGACAGATATATAAAGCTTAAATAATAATGAACATCACTGTAAACTTTTTAAAATGCCACAAAATGAAAAATGAGATTCCTAATAAAAATATAATAATCATGAGGCCAATTTTAGGTTGCAATTTCTCTGGGTAATGATAGTTAAGTTGAGAGTTTCAAGTTGAGGAGGAATTAGTACAGGGTGATTATGGATTAGAGGGAGGATACAGGGTTGAGAAGGATTCTTTCCTGTTAGAGAGAAATGTTTATGCAAATGCCCTAATAGGTCATAGCAGCTGGTGCATTAGGAAAACTAAAAGTAGACTGCTTCAGCTTTGAACAACTGGGGGAATCATTTGAAAAAAAAAAATCACATTGAGAAGCAGAAGCCAAATTACACAGTCCAGAAGGCCATTTTAAAGAATCACATTTTAAAATTTCTAATTACTAGGAGAAATCTTTGGTATTAAGAGGACACTAATAGTATTCAATAAAGCTGCCTTACAGAAATAGAAGTAAAGGAGCTACATTTTTTTTCTCTCCAGCCAATGTCAAATAACATTTCTCTTTATGAGTATGCTACAAGAAAACATAACTATTGCAACCACTGCTTTTTTTTTAATCATGGAAATGTATTACCTTTTTCAGAAAACAATAACCACCATAGTGTTGTGCCAGGAACACTACACATGGCAGCCAAAGGTAAGATCAGTTGTTCTCAACTGTGGGCAATTCTGCCCCTCAGAGAACATTTGGCAGTGTCTGGAGACAGCTTTGGTTTTCAAACTTTGGGAGAAGGGGTTGTTACTCACTATAGGATAGAAGCCAAAGATGTTGCTAAACATCATACAATGCGTAGTTCCCCACAACAAAGAATTTTAACTCCAAAATGCCAGTAGTACCGAGGTTGAGAAACTGCTGTTGATCAGTAGGACTGTCACTGGATTATTGGTACCTTCCCATACACTCCCTCTTCTGTAAACTTTTCATGGTTATTTATGACCATGGGTGGATCCAAGGTTGAGGACATCTTGGATCCTTCCACGGTGAGGTAGACATAGACATATAATGTAAAGCAATTTTAGGTGAATCAGCTATATTGTTGCTGCCAAAATTAAACTCTGATAATTAAAATGATTAAAGGTAAATCCTAGCATATAATATAAGCAATACTCATGTTTGCAGGAAGTAAGAATGAAATAAGCTGGAGTTTAGGGAGCAAGAGAATTCTTATGTTGGTTGCACCAAATTAGGTGGTGATTGGCTGGCCTTATCTGATGAATGTGATATACTGAAGAGACTGGATTAGATTTATCATTCAATGAAAAGGGTTCAGAACTCTGTATGTGTACATACATGAATATGTGCAGGGTTTAAAGATTTTCAATAAAGCACACTTTGGGAACTGTTAACTACTATATGGTCTTTAATCGAAAATACATTTTGTAACCTAGTAGATTAAAAGTGTTTTCATTTTATAATTGACATTTTGAAACGTTATATAATCTATCGTGTGTCCAGGTCATAGTAACTTGAAATGCAAATTCCAATGTAAGACGTATGGCAGTAGGAAAGGAAACAAGGCCTATAATAAAGTGATCACGAGATTTTCTGTAGTGTATGGAAATGACGTTTCAAGTCTACAAGGGGATAAGAACTTGTCAAAGAAACTGTGCTTCCAGGTTTCTCTTAGTCACAGTCAAAACTAGTTTATAAAGACTTTAATTAAACCAAGTAATGAGAAAATATACTTAAACCACCAATCTCAGAGCCAAAGTTATATAGGAAACATGTTAAAAGAAGCAGTCTCACCAGTATGACAAATTCAGGCTGCTTAATGGTTGAAAAGATTTTCATATAGGCTAGAAATTGTTTTGAATAATAATTATTTCTTCATCACTGAACTTAAGGAAGGATGCTATTTTTTAAAATTGTTTCTTCACCATGAAAAAGAAACAAATAGGGGCGCCCAGGTGGCTCAGTCGGTTAAGCATCAGACTTTGGCTCAGATAATGATCTCATGGTTTGTGGGTTCGAGCCCCACATTGGGCTCTGTGCTGACAGCTAGCTCAGAGCCTGGAGGTGTTTCAGATTCTGTGTCTCCCTCTCTCTCTGACCCTCCTCTGCTCACTCTGTCTCTCTTTCTCTCTCTCTCTCTCTCTCTCAGAAATAAAACATTAAAAAAATTTTTTTTAAAGAAAAAGAAACATATACACAAACGTTGGCTTGAAAACTTAGGAGCTTCCCAGGTGAAATCTGAAATGACCCCCATATAGGGAAGGCAAGGAGAGACTGATGAAAAGAGGCACACCACTCCAGATTGGTAGGTGGCAAGTTCAATAAGCAAAGGAACTTAAATACTAGACTTGTCTTGGGTGGCCAAGGAACGGGTAGATCTCCGCAACTGCCTGCCAGAATCTTAAAAGTTTATATAAAGGCCTTCACTGGGTCCAGTTATACTGACCAGATTATTTCAACAACACATTACTCTCTTAAGGTTGTGACCTTGAAAACGGCTTCCACTGTGGAAAAGGTGAGTGGAAGGCACATTCCAAGGACATGGGTGGGGATGAAGAGCCATGGATTGCCCGGATCCAGCTCTCAGATTAACCAGTGGTCACATCTTTTCATGACCTCCTCCAACAACAAAGAGTTGCTTTTTTTTATACTGAGGGTTGACATTAAACTGAAATAATTAATGGAAACTGAAAATGTAATAACCAACTTGAAAAATAATTCAATAGAGGTTTTCTTCCCAAATAACTTTAGAACTAAAATAGTGATTATGATTAAGTATTTGTTACCGTTTAAACTTCTGACAAAATGTGATTTACGTCCAAATTAGTTACTGTAAATTTTTAAAGGTATATTAAAAAAAATTAAACACTAAAAATAAAAACTCAATGTTACATACATGTTTACTTAGAAATAATCAGCATCTGGGGCGCCTGGGTGGCTTAGTCGGTTAAGCGTCCGACTCTCGCT
Organism: Hyaena hyaena; assembly: GCF_003009895.1. Taxonomy (NCBI): domain Eukaryota; kingdom Metazoa; phylum Chordata; class Mammalia; order Carnivora; family Hyaenidae; genus Hyaena; species Hyaena hyaena. Next base: position 6,060,249 of record NW_024080658.1, on the reverse strand, counting down.
TGGGTCATGATCTCGTGGTTCGTGGGTTCGAGCCCCGTGTAGGGCTCTGTGCTGACTGCCAGCTCAGAGCCTGGAGCCTGTTTCAGAGTCTGTCACTCCCTCTCTCTCTTACCCTCCCCTGCTCACGCTGTCTCTCTCTCTCTCCTAGAAATAAATAAAAAAAACATTAAAAAAAAAAAAGAAATAATCAGCATCTCTAAATGACCAAACTATGGCATCTCTAAAAATTTTTTCATAAGTATGTAATGTGAGAGCAAAACAAAAACTTAAAATAGAAACTTTACTAACATGAAACAATTAATTATTTATAGATCTTAGTATCTTTGAATTTTCCTTCTTCCACAGTATCTTTTTTCCCCCATAATATCTTTATAAAATATTTGTCTCAGCACTTTTCTAGCATCTATTGGTTAAATGTTCAATTACTGTCATGTGATAATACCCTGACTTCCTTCATGTCTGTTTCATTAGGTTGATTGTTTCTAAGAGGGATGGGGCCCACTACTGATTATAGTTAGTGATTAGTACAAATTGTTGGACTACATGCCTTATTCTAACAGATACTTCATTTTGCCATTCTGGATCTACTCATCTCCTGTTTGTTTCCGGCAGTTTATGAACTGCCTCTATAGGCGCCTTTTTTTCCCGACTTATGTTTGGGTTTGGACAACAGGAGACGACAGCAGGTGACTGAAGGGCAAGAAGAAAGTGAGGTGAGGGTATTTACTCCCCTGGCTCCCTCCTGCCAAAGAAACCTTCTCCTGTGTAGTTGCTCCCCTCATATGGCTATTGTTTCAGGGATATATGAACCATTTTATTTCCACCAGTTTTTGTATTACCCATGATGGGTTGGTGCATTTGCCTTATATTTTTCTAAGGAAGCAGAATCTGGAGATCTGTGAAAAATTCTCATTCTTAACCAATCTAGAATTACAGTAAAAGCCCTCTAGTAAGCATATATTATGTTTTCTCAATGCCTACTGAGGTAGAAGTTTTAGCAACATACATTCAACCGACATTGAGTGTCAGTTTTAGTTAAAGACTAATATTAAATTAAATTTCATTATCCCAGCACTTCTACATGAAAAAGAGAAATTTCAGGCTTTGATTGTAGTATGCTCTGATAGCTCTCAAGCTCCTCCATTATTTTTTGGTGAGAAAAAGACAGATTATAATGGGCCCAATTTACACTAAGCTCAAGAACTTATATCATAAGTCCTTATGCGGATGCGTGTCCTTATGCAGATGATACTTTGTCCTAATTAAGTGAAACCTAGACTTGTTTTCTCTAATTTTCACATAAATCGTTTTTCATCTTTTTTTTTTTCTTATAGTAGGCTTCACACCTAGTATGGAGCCCAATGTGGGGCTTGAATTCATGACCCTGAGATCAAGAACTGAGCTGAGATCAAGAGTTGGATGCTCAATCAACTGAGCCACCCAGGTACCCCTAACTTTGCACATAAGTCTAATAATTTCCCATCATAAAAAGGTTCAATAATTTTAGATAATAATAATACATCAAATATATACACATTTCATATCGTAAGTGAACTGAGCACAACTAATCTCTGATTTTAACAGAAGAATGAGCTTTTGAATTATATATATATATATATATATATATATATATATATATATATATTTTAGTACTCATACCAATATAGGAAGCAGTCAGCACTAGGGAAGTTTGATTAATGCTTTTCTATTCTTTATTATGCTGTTGTAAAACAAAGTTTGGAATTGACTGGACTATAATGTTAACTCTTTGCTCTCCAGATGGCAGCTAGGTAACATTAGGTCAATTTATGCACCTTTTCCCACCCTTAATTTTCTCATCATTAAAATGAAAAAACATGATTATCTCACAAATACGTTATAAGGAATATTTGAAATAAGGTATGTAAAATGCTCAGAACAATTACTGGTACAAATAAATATTTCAAACAATGATAATGATCATTATTGTTATTTTTGCTTTCCTTCTGGGTTTCTACACCAGGCCAGAGATCAGCAGATTTTTTTTTTCCTCCAGATACAACACTTTGTTCACAGCTACAAGGGTAGCTCTCCTTACGCTTTCACTCTCCCTGGATTTTGTCAATTTAGGACAAATCTAAAACCAATGATGTATAAGAAAGCATTCTGCAGAAACCTCTTTCTAAGTTTCTTAGGGTCAGAGGTCCTATGAACTTAAACTTTTTTAAATATTCTTTTTTTATTTAAATTCAAGTTAGTTAACATATAGTGTAGTACTGGTTTCAGGAGTAAAACTCAGTGATTCATCATTACATATAATACCCAGTGCTCATCACAACAAATGCCTCCTTAAAACCCACCACCCATTTAGCCCATCCCCCAATCCACCTCTACTCCAGCCATCCTCAGTTGGGTCTCTGTATTTAAGGGTCTCTTATCCTTTGCCTCCTTCTCCTTTTTTTATCTTATTTTTCCTTCTTTTCCCCATGTTCACCTGTGTTGTTTCTTAAATTCCACATATGAGTGAAATCATATATTTGTCTTTCTCTGACTTATTTGCTTAGCATGATACACTCTAATTCCATCCACATTGTTGGAAATGCAAAGATTTCATTCTCTTTGGTCGCTGAGTAATATTCCATTGTGTATATAAATCTTATCTTCTTTATCCATTCATTAATCGATGGACATTTGGGCTCTTTCCGCACTTTGGCTATTGCTGATAATGCTGCTATAAACACTGGGGTACATGAGCCCTTTTGAATTAGCATTGTTGCAGCCTTTGAATAAATAACTACTAGGACAACTTCTAGGTCATAGGATAATTCTATTTTTAATTTTTTGAGGAACCTCCACCCTGTTTCCCAGAGTGGCTGCACTCTGGAGGAAACCTATACTATGTAAAGGTAAAACAACTTTGCAAAAACCCTACTATTAAATACCACAAAAAATAAAAGAGAAAATATTGCACGTGAAAAAATGACAAAATGGTATCATAAAGAAACAGAAAACCAAACAAAACAAAAATTAAAATCTCCTTAAAATAGAAATTGTTGGAGTGCCTGGCTGGCTCAGTGAGTTAAGCATCAGACTCTTAATTTTTTTTTTTTAATTTTTAAAATGTTTTATTTAGTTTTTAGACAAAGATAGAGACAGCATGAGCAGGGGCTTGTCAGAGAGAGAGGGAGACACAGAATCTGAAACAGGCTCCAGGCTCTGAGCTGTCACACAGAACCTGACTCGGGGCTCAAACCCACGAACCGTGAGATCATGACCTGAGCCAAAGATGGACGCCTAACCAACTGAGCCACTGAAGCACCCCCAGACTCTTATTTTGATTCAGGTCATGATCTCATGACCTGACATGTCATGACATGTCATGACAGTTTGTCAGTTCGAGTCCCACATTGGGCTCTTTCTGACAGCATGGAACATGCTTGTCATTCTCTCTCTTCCTTTCTCTCTACCTCTCTCTCTACCTCTCTCTCTCTCTTTGTCTCATACAAAATAAATAAGCCTTAATAAAATAAAATATAAATTGTTATAGCAGAAATAAAAATCTCAATATATTTGGTTAGTAACATTGAGAATCATCCAGAATGAAGAACAAAATAGAGAAGAAACATGGAAAATAGAGAAGACAGAGAAAACGTAGAGGACCAGTTTAGAGGAATGTAATGGGTAAGTAATTGGAGTAACTGTAAGAAAGAGAATGCAGAAAATATGACATAATCAAGTAATTACTCCCAGCACTGAATCACATTAATTTCTAGATTAAAATGGCCCAGGAGCCCAGAAAAAAATGAATGAATAGGGACTACATGGAAACATAACATTGTGAAATTTTAGAACATTAGGAGCAAAATAAAAATTTGTTGACTTTCAGAGAGAGCAAGAGCAGAGAAATAGAAGGCATAGAGACAGACTTCATACCAAGGAACAAGAATAACAATGAAATTGAAAAAAAAAGGAGTCAGGGTTCCAAAATTCTGAGAGAAAATGATATCAAACTAAACTGTTTCCATAAAAACTAATAGTTACATGTGAAGCTAGAATAAAGACAGATACTTCCTGAGCATTCTTTCTTCAGAAGATACAAGAGGTCTTCCATCAAATCCAGGTAGTAAACCAAGAAAGAAGATTCAGGACACCCAGTAAGGGAATTCCCATCATGTTGCTAGAAGATCTGTGAACATCAGCTTCTTTATTTTATTTATTCCCATAAGGCTTCTGCCCAGACTCTACACTTGAGTTTGCAGTTTGTATCTGTCTCCTATTTTTGCTTTTGAATGGATGTAAAAAGAAGAAAAGAAAAAAAAATACAACTATGCAGGCATATTTATATCATTAAATTCATTAATGGCTTTCTTTATTTGATAAATGCACTGTCCTAACATTACTGCAATTAATCCAAATGTGCATGGCTTCTATTAGCATTTATAATTTGATTGGCTCATTTCATCAATGTTAGCAAATAATATTAGCTCATGATTTTCTTTCTCGAATTATTTTTTGTCAGGTATTGTCACAAATATCAATGTAATGCTGCCTCAATAAATTGGCTTAAATATCGTTCTGTCATTTTTCTATTTTTTGAAAAATCTATTACACCCTCTCATAAAATTTCTGACTCTAAGAGGTGTGTATGTATATTAATTTTGGTGGTAGAAAGTATTTTTTAGTTGCTGATGCATTTTTTAATGATATAAAGGTACACGAGGTTTCTGTTTTATCTAGAACCAATTTTGATAAAATATATTCTCCTAGGAATTTGTGCATTTTACCTAAAGTTTCAAACTTATTTATACAGTATGCTCTGTTGTATAAGATTTTATACACTTTCCATTCTTAATATTGTTTGTTTATTTTCTAGAGATCTGTAGTATTAGTAGTATTATATATAGATTTATAAATAATCCATGTGTATTAGGATTATCCAATACCATCTTTTGGATTTGTTGACCTATAATATGACATATATGTATGTATGTATATATGTATATAGATGGAATTTTGTTTTTTCTTATAAAACTTGGTGTGTTTTCCATTATAAATATTTGTGGATACAAATATTCTTCTTAAATATTTCATCAATCTTCTAGGTTTTAGAGTATTGTGTGTTTTTGGAATTTAATTGGAAAATATAAGGATATCATGAAGAATATTCAAATTCTCTTGACCCAGAATTATCAATTGTTAATATTTTATCTATATTTGTTGTATCATTTGTGCTTATTTTCCCTTCAAAACATTTGAGAGTAAGTTGCATATAATATGCCCTCTTACTCCTAATTATTCAGTATTGTATAGGTTGAGAATAAGGATATTCACTTACCTAAACATATTTTTCAAATAAGATTCCAACATTAATGAAATACTGTTACCTCATTTATAGTCTCTATTCTAAATTGGCCAATTATCAATAATGACCTTTATAATGGTTTTTCTTTTCCAAACTCAAGGTCAAATCAAAGAACTGGTATTGATTTTAGTGATCATATCACTTCAGTCCCTAATAAATTTGGCTAATAATTTTCTAAAGGAAAACTTTTTTTCACATATCAAGAGTTCATTTTACACTAAAGAAATGAACACCTTGCATGTGACAAGATAAAGAGAATTGGAAGAATCACTTTTTAAAAAATAATTTAATTAGTTCAAGAAATATATATAATTATCCAAGCTCAATGCATTCCAGTCAGAATACAGAGAATTTTCTCTTTAAAGGAAAGCCCATGTCCAGATACTTAATGACTCCTATGTATACATTCAGAACTTTAAAAGTAATGAACATAAATGGTCTTTCTTCTTTTGCTAAATAACTTTCAAGACTAAAGTATCTTTTTTTCTTTTATCAAGGTATTAACTAAATTAATATATTAAATTATCTATTTCATGATGCTTTCCTTTGCATTAAGCTTTAAAGATTAAAACATTAAATATTTTCATAGAAGAGAATTTTAAAATATTAGAATCATGAAAACTAGACAATGAAAAACAAGGTTGTGAGCTATGCATTTTAAAAGGAAAATAAGCTCTAATTTATGGTGACATACTGCCTGGCTGGTAGACAACAATAATATGAAACCTTAAATACCAGACTCTGTGGTTCATAAGTGGACCTTGACCACCCAAGTGGAGGTTAGAGTTGAGAAACTATGTAATCAGGATAGTAAAAAATAACAATAAATGAAGCTGTCATTTATTGAGCACTATGAACTAGGCACTGTGTGAAGTCCTATTTATGCACTTTATCATTAAAATTTTTCCAGTGGCCATAGGAAATAGTTCCATTTTACTGAAGAATATATTGAGATCCATAAAAGTTGAACAAATTGAAAAGGTGATCTAATGGTCTACCATGATCCATAGGGATCCTGTCAGAGATCTGGTTAATATCCATATTGCCCAAGGGATGGCATTCTTCATAGTTCAAAACGGCCCCAAGCTCCAGGCATTAGTTTAGAAAAGGGGAGAAGGATATGAGCAAAAGAAGGCTTCTAGCTAATACATGGAGCTTCTATTAACATCATCTTTGGCTTGAATTAGTCATACAACCACCTTTAGATGCAAGAAAGCTATGAAGTCCAGTCTTCATTCTACCACATAGCTATATTTCCAACTAAAATTCTGAATGGAAGAAAGGGGAAACAGATATTAGGGATACACATTAGCCATACCAGATGATCTACAGGCTATTAGAAAATTAAAAAAACTAAAAATTAAAAATGAAACCTGAGGGGCGCCTGGGTGGCTTAGTCGTTTGAGCCTCCAACTTCGGCTCAGGTCACGATCTCACGGTTTGTGGGTTTGAGCCCCGCGTCAGGCTCTGTGCTGACAGCTAGTTCAGAGCCTGGAGCCTGTCTTCAGATTCTGTGTCTCCCTCTCTCTCTGTCTCTCCCCTGCTCACACTGCCTCTCTCTCTCTCTCTCTCTCAAAAGTAAATAAGACATTTAAAAAAAAAGTGAAACCTAATCCTGATATACTAGAAGTCAATACTGGTATCATTCCCTTCAAAGTCTCTTTTTTAAGTCTAGTTGAAACAATGAAACTAAAATTGCTAAAGAAATCTGAGGCTATACCTAAAAGAGACAACTCAATGAACATAAACCAAAAGTTTCTTCATGAAGTAAAACACATAATTTAAGTAACGATAATCATACTGTTTAGTTCTGTCTGTCCTTTAATATAATCTGAAGTCTAAGCACTAAAATATAGAATGGTCAACTGCCTGAATTTTTATATAATGCATACTCTCGTTATAATAAGACATGATTATTGGAAGTTTAATTCTGGGAAACAATATTGGGGGTTTTAAATACATCAGAACTCTCTTGCCAAAATAAAGTACATGAAATTCACCCTGATTTGGCACACTCCTAAGAATAACACAAGGCCGTTTCTATGCACATGATTAGCACAGCCTTTGGCACTATTATGATTAAGTGTTACACAATTCATGATGTCACACCACTCACCAGGAAAGAAGAAAAAAAAGATAAATTTTGTGTGCCTTTTGGGACACTATTAACAAAAAAGCAAAGGACATTTCAGTCCAAGCCTCTGCTGGAAAATGGAAAAGATAAATGACGAGAAAAAAAAAAGTAAAGAAATACAAGAACATTTTCCAAAGCTTATTACATGGATGAGGAGTATGCCGGGGGAAAAATAATTGTAAAATCCTTAGAAAAACAAATAATACAAGTTGCCTCAGTATAGGAAATTTCTATGAAAACTTTGAATATGCTGACAAGAATTATCTTTCACTGGGAGTGTGTATTGATGAAGTGCTGTCCAAATGATCTGAGTTCAGAACATGCTTCCTCAGAATAATTAGTGAAATTAGTATTTAGTGGGTCATCTGTTCAAAAAACATTGATCTAGGGACTTCATATATCACTGCTAATCACCCATCTTATCTCTGTTAACCTAAATACTGAATCTCTTTTCTTCTCAAGTGAGAACTCCATCTTCCGCTCCTCAAAATGCCCTCCTCCACCAATGTCCTAAGATCCTCCCTTACATGTAGTCAGGACCCACCTTTGTTACACCCTGTTCTTCCCAGTCCCTTAATTATTTTTCCGTATTTTCCTGAATAACTTGTATTAGGACTATATGCAATTCCTAAACAGATTTCCTTTTTAAATGAAGGTGTATTCCATTAACGTTCAAACATGAATATAGGAAAATATAAGTGAAAGCCATCAAATTATATCAGGTAATTGAAGATGGAGCCAGACTTTAAGCTAAGTGGCAAGCCAGATGTCACCAGCAGGGAATACGTAAAATATGAATAGAACAGTTTGTAATTTTTCTTGGGATATCAAATGGAATAAGGGTATGTGAAAAGTGGATTATGTGGAGTGTGTGTTTGTGTGTGTACACCCATTGGCACGGTTCCTTATCTAGCTTCTCTACTATAAATATTATGTTGTCTGATTTTAATCATCCCTTGAATTTATGCCATGAATAAAAATCAGTTACAAATTTGTACTTAAAAAATGGTGAATTAATTCTATTGCTAATATGTGGGCTATGTTTAATATGAATTGAAAAAGGCTATATAAGGTATTTATGAAATGAAGCTTTTCATCAAATACCTTAAATTATTGACTTTTATATATACTGATTTATCAAGCAGTATTTGAACAACTAACATGGACTCAACACTATGTTGGATGTTACTGAAAGAAGATGAGTAAGTCATAACTGCTGCCCACAACAACTCCTTAATCTAGTATGTGAGGGGTAGGGGACATAGTCAAGTATAAAGCTAAATGTAATAAAATGTGAAAAGGTTGATATGCTGACATAAAGGTGACATGAACAAAGTGTTACTGGACTACTGTGTCAGTAGGAAGGAGAAGTGATTTTGCTGAGCTAGGGTAGAAGATCTGGAAGATTCCACAGAGATGGCAACATTTAAGCTATGACTTGCAGAAAAAGTAAAGACTTACTCTCTGAGGAAGAGATGACAGGTGGCGGTATGAATAATGATGTAGGGGATAAAAGTGAATGAAACAGTTGAGAAGGGCAAGTAGAACAGTCATCTTGCAAAATGCCCAAACCCAACAGCATCTCTGCATTTCCTTTTATACAAATGTATTTGTAAATTGAGTAAGTGAGATACAGATGGGAGGTGACAGAGACATGGAGGAATGGCACAGGAGTGTGTCTGATAGGTAAGTGTCTAAATGTGAAGGAATCCACTTGCATAATTATACAATTTTAAAGTCAATGACTCTTGTAAATGAAAAAAAAAAGATGATCAATGAAAAAAAAAGTTGATTAGTTAGACTTCATTAAACTTAAAATTAAAAACATATATGTGAAAAATGCTGATACGAGAATGAGAAAACAAGCCTCAGACTGAGAGGGAAAAAAATCTGTAAAATATGTAAGTGATAAAAACACAGGTCTAAAATACACACACCAATAAGTATGTGAGGTGATGGCTATGTTAATTAGCTTCACTGTGGTAAACATTTCTCAATGTAGACTGACATCAAAACATCACATTATATACCTTAAATATAGGCAATTTTGATTTGTCAACTATACCTTAGTAAATCTGAGAAAAAAATTAAATAAAAAGTACACAAAAAACACTTAAAACTCAAGAATTAGCTCAATTTAAAAGAGTTTAAAAGATCCGAGCACATACCTCACTGGGAAGGTACACATACAGATGGCAAATAAACATTAAAAAAAAAAAAACACTCAACATAATTTGTCATGACAGAAATACAAATTAAAATAACAAAGTAGTACCTCTATACAGTTGTAGGTGGCTAATTACAAAACAAACTGAAAATACCAATGGCTGGTGAGAAGGCAGAGCAACAGAACTCCCTTTCAGTCATTACTGATAAGAATGCAAGTGTTTGGTCACTTAAGAAGACGGCTTGGCAGTTTCTTATAAAGCTAAACAGGTCTGGAGAACACCAAGACTTTGGGAAATAGATGAAGTGAAATTAGCAACAAGTACTGAAAAGAAACCAGTATGTTCACGGTTGACCTTGCTGCTCCTCTCCAACTATGAGATTAGACCTTGGCCTCCACCTAACTAATAAGCAAGTAAGAATTCCTTATACAGTATTAGGTGGATTACAGATTCTTGGAAAGGCTAGAGAATTACTATACACTGAGCTTCCAGAAACAACTTTGATGGAGGTGCAGGGGACCCCGAGGCCCACTATACCTGTGTTGCAGTCAGAAAATGACCACAGGTAACCCACAGGTTAACCACCTCTGCCACTCCCCAGCGCCAGTAAAATAAAGGCCTCATTGCTGGCTTCTGCTGTAGTATAATTATGTTGTAAACCAGTGACTCTGGCTGTATCTGAGTGGGAGGACGTAAATTGCATAATCACGTATCTGCTCCCTAATAGGAAAGGAAGCTAGGAACTAAAGAGCTTAGTTTGCCTATTTCTTTCTGACTTTGTTTGTCTGAAGATCCAAAGTGCCTTCTGAGAAACTATCAAATTGTAACCAGGATCTCCAAAAAATGTTGAGTGACCAAAGTAGCCACTGTCTTTGCTCACCTGTAATATGTGAGAATGAGAGAAGATGCAAATCTATACTTTGGTGTTCTCTTATGTAAACAAAAGTACAGAAATCGTATTGGCTGAATAGTCTAAAATTCTTTTAGCAAGCTAATACAGCATAAACCAATTCTACAGCTGAAAACTAATCTGATATACTTTGATACAAGGTATCAAAGGTAATGCTGTTCTTTTTTTTTTTTAACATTTATTCATTTTTGACAGAATGTGTGGGGGCAGGGACAGAGAGGGAGGCACAAGATATGAAGCAGGCTCCAGGCTCTGAGCTGTCAGCACAGAGCCTGAAGAGTGGCTCAAACTCACAAACCTTGAGATCAATGCCTGAGCTGAAGTCAGCTGCGTAACCGAATGAGCCACCCAGGGGTCCCAACATAATGCTGTTCTAAGTTTTAAACAGGTCAGTATATAACTCAATCACTAGTATAGTTGTAGTTTTAGATAACTATATTCAATCTTCAAATTTTTTTGAATTAAGATAGTTGAGTAAATTTTTTAAAATGACCAATGTTAAGAGAAAGGTGCTCTGATATAATTGCTGTTAGTTATAAATTTAAGGGGAATGCTTTTAGAAAAACAATTGGGTTTATTTCTGATGCTTGCTTCTTTATTGGTTCAATTCACTTAATATAAGATCTAGCACTGTTGAAATCGGTGTTTCTATTTATATCTCAAAGAAGATGTGGAATATTTAAAAAATTTAATAGGCTTTTCTTTGTGATCAGATATATCCCCTCAAACCATATATCCAGAATTTTTAGGTTTGTAAAATATACATATGAAGAACATGTAATGCAGATAATAGATAAAACTTATGCAATATCACGATACTCAAATGGAGTTACATCATAAAAATTTTCCAGAAAATGTCAACTCTCACAAATTCCATTTTACTGTTACAAATAAAACTACACTTTGGGGGGCTGAACCCACAGGCAGTGTGTTTTTGGGGGGTCCCAAACCCCATAAACTTGAGATAAATTAGGATCAGATCATTTGCTTTCTATGACCATTTGGAAATTCTTATTCTTGGTGCGGTTAGATCAGGTCAGACAGTCATATTTCTTCTCAATTAGATGATTGCCATATGAATAATAATTTAGGAGACTCTATATAAACTCTTTTTAACAACAGGATTCTTATACACAAGTACTTAATGGTCAGTGACCTTAGATTTTGAGCAGCTAATCTGTGAGCCAAACACAACTCTTTTAATACAAACAATACAACAGTAACAACAAAAACAGAATCAGTAGTTATATTTCAATACCCAGCTCACCACTCTGATGCTATCCATTTTAACTCAGAATGTTCAGAAATGCTGGAGAGAGCAGTCACACCTTCTAAAATAGGAAATAATAATTGTTTGCTTTTGACTGAGAACACTATCACTTTGTCAAGTGTACTGTTCTTCAGTAGAGAAATTCGCTCAAGGCAGTCTGTTAGACTACTCTAACAATTAAGCTAATAAAATCAGAAGTAACTAAAGTACTTTTTGTTCTTCTGATTCACTGAAATAACAAAATGAAGAGGACTTCCAGGAAAGCTGTGAGTTTTTCCAATAAAACTCTAATTTGAAGCTCTTATCCATAAGGTTAAGGCCAAAACTGCATTAACTGTTCCTTAAGCTTTTCTAAAGTACTTTAAAAGATACTTTTGTTTATTTAAAAAAAGTAGCCACACATGATGACAGATTTAAACAAATGTATATTTTTTTCAGTACTTAACCCTGGTATACAATAGATAAAAACACTGTTAAAATGAAATTCACAGAAAAATAAAGGACATTTTTAAGAAAAACTTGAGATTCAGAGTAAGCAAAAACAACTCCTGGAATTTAATAAATGTTATTTTTTAAGATGTCAGTAACTTATAATTTATCTTAAATGTCAGAATCTCACTCTGCCCATTATTTTATATTTTTATTAAAAAAATCTCCTTTCAGGGTATGGTCATAAATTAGAGATAGGAAATTTTTACAATACTGAAATCACATGTTATACCAAGTCTGAACCAATTGCTTTTTCCATTTCCAATTTTTATCCAAGTCATAAATGCACATGGTTAAAATAACATTTTACAGACAGCTTTATAATATGTCTTACACCTCACAAACACAAGGCTTGTTTCCCTCTGGTAACTATTTTTAATCATCTCTGCTTTGAGTTTCTTTCGGTAGTTAGCTCCTTAACTTTAATAACCAACATAAATTTTTATTTGTTACGATGTCATTTTAAGTCTTTTTAAAGAAAAGGATTTAACTCACACAATACCCTCTCCCTTCCCAAAGCTGGTATTTTAAATTCCAGTTCTCTCTCAACTCTACCTAATCGTTTGTTTGGTTTACCAATATGTTCATTACAGAAACAATGTGCTTCACTCCTTGAACAAAGTTCACTTATTCTGTTCCATCCGTCATATTTTTAGCTACACCTTAATTTCTAATTGCCTTAATTGAAAGATAATATTTATATTCTCTTCTCTCATGATATGTTAAGAACTCTATATTTTGTCTGAGGTTACTTCAGAAGTTGAAAGCAAATAGGAGGTGGCTGTGTGGCTCAGTGGGTTAAGCATCTGATTCTTGGTTTCAGCCCAGGATACGATTTCACAGCTTTGTGGGTTTGAGCCCCGCTTCAGACTCTGTGCTGAAAGTGCAGAGCCTGCTTGGGATTCTCTTTCTCTCCCTCTCTCTTTGCCCCCACCCCAGTTGTACTGTCTCTCTCTCTCTCAAGATAAGTAAACTTTTAAAAAATTTTACAAAGTTGAAAGCAAATAAACAGCACTATTGGCGGAGTATTTACTCCCCGCTGCTTGCATTTGGAAAGACCTTCCCTAAAACATTGATCTCTCTCCTTCCGCTAACTTCTCACCATATGAAGAACAACTTAATGGCCAGGCAAGTCTGGAAGGGAAACAATATGCTAAGCATAGTTCCTCCTATCTTAGTCTGTTAGGGCTGCTAGAACAAAAATGCCACAGACTAGATGACTTAAATGGCAAACATTTATTTCTCAGTTCTGGAGGCTGAGAAGTCCCAGATCGAGGCACTGACGTTTGGTATCTGGTGAGAGAACCTTCCTGATTCATTGCTGGCAGTCCTCCCACTACTGCTTACAGAAACAGAATGCTCTCTACAGTCTCTTTTATAAAGACACAAATCCCTGGCATGAAGATCCCACCCTCAAGACCTAATCATCTCCCAAAGGCCTCACCTCAAAATGTCATCTCAGTGAGGATTTACACACACACACACACACACACGAGTCTTAGGACAGCTCTATAAATGTAATAACTGTGGGGTGATACTTCAGAGAGTCAAATTGTCATATTCATTAAGCACAGTCAGGGCCTTGAACATAGAAGATGTTGAGATCAGTGCTTGTCAGGAATCAAGAAAGAGAGGAGAGGTTAATGACAAAGGAGACATTTAGAGAAACTTCCAGGGTGAAGGAACAGTCCATACCATAACTGTGGAGGTAGACTTCTGATTCAATCCATTGCCAAACCCATAAACCAATGGAATAGGAGAATATATCTGTAAGCCTTGTATCTGATAAATGGATAGTCTCCAAAATATATAAGGAATTTCCATAATTCAATAGCAAAACAAAAGAGAAAAAATAACTGTATTAAAAAATGGGCTAAGGGCTTGAAGAGACATTTCTCCAAAGAAGATAAACAAATGGCCAACAGGTATATGAATAGATGCTGAATATCATTAATCATCAGGGAAACGCAAATCAAAACCACGAGATGATTGTCCCTTCACACCTGGTAGAATGGCCATTATCAAACAATAATCAAAAAAAACTAACAAAGGATAACAAGTGATGGCAGGTTTGTGGAGAAACTGAAACCTTTGTACACTGATGGTGGGAATGCAAAATCATGCAGCCAAAATGCAAAACAGTGCAGAGGTCCCTCAAAAGCTCTTAAAAATAATTACTATGTGATATACTATATATGCTATTTTGATATATACTATTTTTATATCTACATATTATTTTTATATCTGTGTCTATAAATATGTATCTATGTATAAAAATATGAAGGTACCTCCAAAAATATTTTAAAATGACTATATATTATATACATGCTATTTTATATATAAACTACGTATATATACTATTATATATAATACTTTTACATCTATATACTATTTTTACCTATACTGTTTATACATACTATTTTTATATATTACTCTAATAGACATAATATTATATTACTATATTATATTAATATATAATTTAATCTTATATATATTACTTTATATATTAATATTGGGGCAGTAATATTAAATTTTTATTTAGCTGATAATCTCCATTATACACTAAATTAATATTACAGAAAATAAAAAGAAGACATCTGGAAATAGAACTGAAAGTTCAGAATTCATTAAGTGGAGCAGAAATATAAACAAGTCTCAGAGGAAACAATCATAACACTTAATATTGGAAATGTACTTTTCCTTGATATAATTAATTTGTACTTATGATTCATGAACTGTTCCATATTTTTCTGCCACACTCTTGTATGGTATATGCAATAAACAGAAAAATTCCTAGCTATGTCTATAAGCATATAGGAATTTTCCATAAATTTTTAGCAATTCCACTTGTGGTTATATATTCAAAAGACTTGAATCTCAGAGAGATATCTTTAGTCCTATGTTCACTAAAGTACCATTCACGTAGCTAAAATATGAGGAGGAAATATCCAGCAACGGATTAATGGACCAAAAAATGTGGTATATTCAGGCATTTGGAATATTATTCAGTCTTAATAAGGAAGAAAATCCTGCAATACATCACAATACTTATAAACCTGGAGGTCATTATCCTAAGTGAAATAAGCCAGTCACAGAATGACAACTATTGCATGACTCCTCCCACACAGGATCTGTAAATTGGTAAAACTCATGAAAGCAACAAATAGAAATGTGCTGTCAGGGAGTGAGAGAGAGGAAATGGGCAGTTGCTAATCAATGGATATAAAATTTAAATTATGCAAGATGAGTGAGTTTTAGACATACACTCTACAACAGTGTGCCTATAGATAATGACACTTTATTGTACACTTAAAAATCTGTTAAGAGTGGGCACACCTAGATGGCTTGGTTGGTTAAGTGTCGAACTTTGGCTCAGGTCATGATCTCCTGTGTTCCTGAGTTCAAGTCCTGTGTTGGGCTCTGTGCTGACAGCTCAGAGCCTGAAGCCTGCTTTGGATTTGGTGTCTCCCTCTCTGCCCCTCTCCCACTTATGCACGCGCTCTCTCTCTCTCTCAAAAATAAATATTAAAATGTTTTTAATTATTAAAAAAATCTGTTAAGAGAGTAGATCTCATGTTAAATGTTCTTATCAAATAAATCTTTTCAAAGGTCCTTTTAAATAACAAACAGAGAGCTGTACATCACAAAGAATGTGTTTTAATGTATGCAAAATTTCAACAAAATCAGCAAGTATGTTGGGGATCCCAGGATGGAATGAAGACTGTGGTAAATTAATTATATTATAAACATAAGACACAACTGTGCTAAAGGAAGTGAGAGTAAAAAATGTGCTGACCTAACTGCAATGCAAGGTATTTGCCCAAATGATACAAAAATACTGATTCAAAGGGATACCTGCACCCTGATGTTTACAGCAGCATTATGAACAATAGCCAAATTATGGAAACAGCCCAAATGTCCTACAGCTAATGAATGAATAAAGAAATTGTAGTATATAGAAATTGTGGCTCAGCTGGTTAAGCATCAGACTCTTGGTTTTGGCTCAGGTCATGATCTCATGGTTCATAAGTTTGAGCCTGAGATTCTCTCTCTCTCTCTCTCTTTCTCTCTCTCTCTGCCCTTCCCCTACTCATTTTTGCTCTAGTCTCACTCAATTAAAAAAGAAAAGAAGCCATAAAGAAGAATGAAATATTGCCATTTGCATCAATGTGGAAGGAGCTAAAGAATATTGTACTAAGCTAAGTCAGTCAGAGAAAGATAAATACCATATTATTTCATTCATATGTAGAATTTGAAAAACAAATCAAATGAACATGGAGGGAGGAAAGAGAGGCAAACGAGGGGAAAAAACTGAGGGTTGCTGGAGGGAGTTGGATGGGGTATGGATTATATACGTGATGGGGGTTAAGGAGTGCACCTGTTTTGATGAGCACTGGGTGTTGTATGTAAGTGACAAGTCACTAATTCTACACACCTGGAACTAATATTATACTGTATATTAACTAACTGGAATTTAAATAGAAACTTGAAAAAAAGGAGCTGACCTAAGTAACTTTGGAAAATGATGTTATCACTGGAAACTGTAAGACTAGAGACAAAAGAAGTGTACAACACTGTACTCTGCGAATTCTTTTTCTCCAGATGAAGATGAATAATTCTGAAACTTACTTACAGGTAAGTTTATTACCTGTAACATTGACCAAATAAGTAAATGGATATTGGAGGGAATTGGGTTTCTCACTCTCAGAGAGGGAAGACAAAGATAAGTACCAAAGATCAAAATGATCCTGCAGTATTGCACTGGATTTGGAAACATTAGCATGAATGGATATTTGCATAATAAATGTACAGAATTATTTAAATAAATAATTTTATTTTATAAATTTATTTTCATAAATAACAGATCCCTGGGTTAGTGTGCAGGCATATGTTACCCAGCTCTCTGTGCTGACAGGACAAGGAGCAATTATGTTCTAGTAACAACAAGCACACCTATTGCTCAGACCCTGCTTTCTAAGTGCCATGCTCCAATAAAGGGAAGCAAAGCTACCTGGAAAAAAGGAAGCAGAAATAACATGAGATGAGCCTGTGGCATTTTGCAGTATCAGAAAGTAAGGAAGGAATAAAAACACAAAAGATGGAGGCATTTCAAAAAGATATAGTAGCCGGGGTGCCTGGGTGGCTCAGTCGGTTAAGCGTCCGACTTTGGCTCAGGTCATGATCTCACAGTCCGTGGGTTCGAGCCCCGTGTTGGGCTCTGTGCTGACTGCCAGCTCAGAGCCTGGAGCCTGTTTCAGATTCTGTATCTCCCTCTCTCTCTGATCCTCCCCTGCTCACACTCTCTTTCTCTCAGAAATAAATAAAACATTAAAAAAAAAAAAAAAAAGAAACAGTAGCCAGCCTGAAAAAAGCTCCCATTGGCCAAAGGTAGAACAATTTACAAAATAAATGTTAACATAAAATACAATGTAAATATATGTACATTCATCATGATATGAGTAAATGATTGAATAAGCAAATAAATTGGGAGAGGAAGGAGAAAACTCTTCTCTAAGAATTCCACATAAGATAGATAGATAGATAGATAGATAGATAGATAGATAGATAGATAGATAAAGCCCAGTCCCTCTTCAGGAATTAGATAAAACTCCTACCTCTGAAGTGTGGGTTGTGCAGAGATTTTGTTTCAAGAAGGAGAGAAGAAAGAGTAACTTCACAGTGGAGAAATCTGACCGGTGCCACCTTAACCGATGACCACCAGTCTAATTATGGAAAAATATTAACACAACCCCAAATTGTAGAAACCCCAGAATATCCTTCAAAATACCTGACCAGATTCTGTAAAAGTGTCAAGGTCAAGGAAAAAATAAGAAACTGTCACAGAGGAGAATGGGGAAACATGACAATTAAAATCAGTGTGTACCCTGGCTGGATTCCTAGAAGAGAAAGTGGACACCAGTGCAAAAGTGGTGAAATTCAAATAAAGTCTGGAGTTTAAGAATAATAGTGTATCAACATGAGTTCCTTAGTTTTGACAAATGTACCAAAATAATATAAAATAACAGTGGAGTAAACTGGGTAAGGAGTTTATAGAAATTTTCTGTACTATTTTTTAAACTTCTCTGTAAATCTAAAATTACTCCAAATACAATGTTTATAAAAAATAGATGATGAGATACTGGAGTTTTGGCAGAAGCGTTCATCTTTACTAGTTTCCAGAAGCAATAAATATAGCTTCAGGTGAACATTCTGCTAAGAGTGATTCTCCTGATGAAACACGATAGTCTACATTGTCTCTAATAAAAAGGATCTTATAGATGGCTAAATTTCATCTCCAGATGCAGAAAATACACAAGGTCAGCAAGATCTATCACAATGTAAGGTCACAGTCATGGAATCTGAAGCATTGGTCCATACTATATGTCATCTTGGTGAAGATGAATTCGTTTTCCTCCAAAACACCCTCTCTCTATATCTATACACTAGAATTTTTGCTATCGCCTTCAACGGCACCAAGTACTAGAAACTGAGCATATGGGTTTTACCTGGTATGATTAACTCTAGTAACTAAGCATTAGCTTATCTAAATTTTGTGTTAATACTGTGATAGCCTAGTGTGTCCTAGTAACTCTGATTCTTTTTTTTTTTTTCCTAAATGGAGCACTTGTATAGATTGAAGTTTATTTTTCTGTTAGTCTTTCCTAAGAATAGAAGACTGACCAAAGTCTCTGTAGAGATAACTGTCTTATCAGCATGTGCGCTGAAATATTTTATTTTTACGTTAAAACAGAAGGGATTTCTGGACTTTAAGATTCTGGATCCCAAAATGCCAGGATGCAGATGGCTATACAGAGAACATTATTCAGCTTCCAAGAGTGTTACAAGTTTTTCCCAGAGCATTGGTTTAATTTATCTAACAAAAAATCGTGTGATTTTCTGACTAGTAACAAAGTGCAGGGCTGCTAGCAACACCCTCTTTCTTTCCTATGCCCTGTCACAGGTGGGGGTTTCTGGAAATTAGACTCTGAGAAGGACACTGGAGGCAGTGAATGCAGGGTGTTTACTAAAAAGCATCCTTGGGATCAACACCTGTGGGCAGAAGGAGAAGAACTGAGTGGGGTTAAACTTCAAGGACAACTCCACAGGGAGCTCCTGATTAAAAATGGCTCCTGAGGTTTGTATTGCATGGGGTCAAAGCCTGCCTTTTCCACCTCCACCCCAGCCACTGGACGTGAGCCTCCCTGAGAAGAGTGTGAAGGGGCTAGGCAGTTTCCTGCAGCAGAGGCAACCCTTAAGGGCTGGCTCTCATCTGCCTGCATTCCGTTAGGCCAAGGCAAAGGAGTGCTTCCTCAAAGCAGGTCTCAATGGTGCATCCCTGTATCTGCTACAGCCCCCAGCACTCCAATCCTACTTCCTGGAAAAGTCCTTTGTAAACAGATTTCCATGCAAAATTACTGATATTTTATATGCATCTAATAATGCTCATGAATATTTAAGTGTTTCAGACAACTTTTTAAAAAATATTTTATTTCTCAGAGAGAGAGAGAGAGACAGAGAGACAGAGAGAGATATCGTGAGCAGGGGAGGGTCAGAGAGAGAGGGAGACACAGAATCTGAAACAGGCTCCAAGCTGTCAGCACAGAGCCCAACGTGGGGCTCGAACCCACGAACTGTGAGATCATGACCTGAGCTGAAGTCGGACGCTTAACCGAATGAGCCACCCAGGTGCCCCAAAAATGTTTCAGACAACTTTATCAGACATTTGGATTGTTTTTATTATTGGTTTGTCATTATAAATATGCCAAGATGAATATCAATGTACCAGGATCTTATCTTATATCTTCTACATTGCCAAACACATTACTATGCTCTGTACCGACACTCGGCAAATATTTGAAGATGGTCCAATATAAAAGAATTAAGATAGCTATAAATTTAGATAAACATGGTTCCAAGTCCCACTTTGATCAATTATTACCTCTGTTATTTAAATCTTTCTCTTTATCTGAAAAAATGAGTGCTAAATGATAATAAGTAACAAATAAATAACAAAAAGAATGCCTGTTCTATTTACTAAGCAGAGTATTTTGAGTAACTAATAATATAATATATAAATGCTAACCTTTGTTAAATGTCCCTTGTGTGCCAGGCACTGTTAAAGATCTGTGAATGCATTCACTCACTTAATCCTTAAACCAAGGAGTGTTTTTAACATCACTGGTTATGCAGGTTAAAAAACTGAGAGAGACATGAAATAATTTTCTCAAGGTTAGAGAACTAATGAGTATCAGCGCAAGGATGTGAACTCAGATCAGCTCTCACAAACTACTACATCATACTGCCTCCCCTTAAGTATCATTCTTTACAGTCTGAATGAGCCAATGCTAGTTATTATTAAATCAATGTATATATAGTTGATCTTTCATAATCATTATACATAAACAGAAGCAAAATAATATATGTTCATTAAATTATTTATTCTCCAAACCCATTGAGCTCCTAACATATGCTGGGCACTTATCAAAATGAAGGTGGTAGAGTAGTGAATAAAACAGTAATCTTCTTCCTCTTGCAGATTATATTCTAGTCAGAACACAGACAATAAAATTACAGAAATGTAAAATACACAGTATATTAGATATCTTAGATAGAGAAGAGTACTAAGAAGAAAACAATTAAACAGGAGAGTTTAATGTGCATGCCTAAATATTTTTAGTTGAATTCTGAGTAGAAGTTTTGAGTAGAATTTAATTGCTCAATCAGAGCTGAGCATAGATCTTAGCAAAAAGTAGATTCTCAATTATGTTCATCATTTTAATGTTAAAAACTAAAGACATAAGATATTTCAACAATATCTGTAGATATAATGATGATATAGCAGTGTTAATTTTAATTGCAATTTATGGTAACTATTTTGTATGGAGGAAACTATTTCAAACAGGTGCAAGTTTTACCATTTAAGCAAATTTAAACAATAGGA
This sequence comes from Hyaena hyaena, assembly GCF_003009895.1. NCBI lineage: Eukaryota > Metazoa > Chordata > Mammalia > Carnivora > Hyaenidae > Hyaena > Hyaena hyaena. The sequence goes on along the minus strand of NW_024080658.1, from coordinate 6,038,996 downwards.
AGAAATACCACCTCATCAAAGATTTCACAAACATAAAATATAGTTTTAAATTACACATTTTATCATAATGTGCCTAAAAATTATATTAGGTTCTTATATAATCTTCTTCCCATTTTGTGTTTTAAGTTTAGCAATTTCCTCTCCAAATGTTTGAGAATGTAGGGAATTGCTGACACTGTGCTATCACACCCACAATTTAGATTTTAGATTAATTGTTTTCTATTTGAGTATATTCTCTATTTAGTTTCAGGATTGTAGTCTGCACTGTACAAACTGCACTCTAATAACTGCTGTCACTTATACAGTGCTTACTATTTGCTTAGCACTGCTCTACGTCCTTTCACATGTATTTTCTAATGTATTTTTTATAACAGTGCTAAGTTGTAGGTATTATAAGTATCCAATTTTACACATATGGAAACTAGGACAGAGAGTGATTGTGTACAAAATGAATATCAATTAGTCTGATCAAAGACACCATGATCTTAGTTATTGTATCAGTCTGCCCCTCTTCAAAAAGAAATCCTACACAGCTTTCCATTTAGGAAATTAATGTACAGTTTATTGAAGTATGATACTATTTTCTCATGAGGTGCTATTTTCTTTTTCCTTAAAAATATGGCATTTTTATAAGTTTTATATGTGATAAAGACACTTGGAAGGGAAGCAAAAATAAGATAAAAACAGAGAGAGAAACAAACTATAAAAGACTCTTAAACACAGAGAACAAACAGAGTTGCTGGAGTGGTGTTGGGTCAGGGTATGGGTTAAATGGATGATGGCCAGTAAGGAAGGCACTTGTTGGGCTGAGCACTGGGTGTTATTTGTAAGTGAGGAATCACTAAATTCTATTCCTGAAATCATTATTACACTATATGTTAGCTAACTTGGATTTAAATTAAGAATAAATAACATAAAATTAAAAGAAATAAAATGCAAAATAAAGTTAAATTTTATGACTTTATAATCAAATAAAATATATTAAAAATTAAAAATAATAGATCCTAAAAACTCATCACTGTCTAATTATTTTATCATTATCTTGAGGTAATTTATATCTATTGTATCTGCATGATAGAAATACAATAAAATGGTATGCTACTTCCTGAACATGCCTTTCCAATTTTACATCCAGCGATGCTATGTTGGTAGCTTGAAATTGGCTATTGTGTGAGTATTTATGCCATGAAAATCAAAATTTATTTATTATTTTATTGACTGCCTACACTTTAAAAAGTGATGAAAAAGTGTTAACAAAGCATATGAAATTGAAAAAAATATGGCATTATTATACATCCTTATATGTCATAAAGACACTTTGCTAAAACAATAAAAGAAGTCCTTTCAAGAGTTCTGGTTCTGACAAAATGGAATACACATACCCACTCTGTTTTTCTCACTGTATACAACTATAAATCCCAGATAGAATGCTTGGAACAGGCACTTGAGAACCCTGAAAAGTAAATGGTAGCAGCTGGAAGGGAAATAGAGATTAGAATTTTTAAAGTTCCCTTGAAATAAGTTTAAGGGAACTTAAAGTTTACTTCCTTTGAAGTTTATTTATTTATTTTTCTCCTCCAAAGGTAGCTAAAAACCCAGGCATGTGCACTAAATGCAGATAAAAGAAGCTTTAAGAAAAGCTGTTTCTGGTCCAAGCAACAGGAAAGGGATTCTCAATGAGTCAGGGCGAATGAAGGAAATCTGTTGATTTGTTTTCCCCTTCCTTACCACCCTAACACCTTGGCAGTATCACAGGAGGAGTGGGAGCAAAGCCATGGCCTTGATAGTGAGTAGTTAACCTAAAACTCTAAGAGGGAGAGAATCCTCTCTGACCAGAGAAACTATGGATCAAAGAGTATGAAGTGAATTCCTGTTGCTTCTCTTCTTTCTCTATTCCCACACTACAGTTAAGTGTACAGCAGAGGAAGGAAACTCAAAATATAAACTAAAATGAAATACTAAGAAAATTAAAATAATACAAAAAGTGGGTAAGGAGAAATAGAAAATAAATGGAGGCAAAATAATTAATAAATAATGGTAGTAAACAAAACATCAAAAAATAGAGTAAGTGTAAATAATCTAAATATACCAATTAAAAGATGGTATGATTGGATTAAAAACTCAATTATATGCCGTCTACAAAAACACACTGTAAATATAATGACATAGAAATGTTTAAAGTAAAAGGATGGAAAGTGATACATATATGCAAATGCTAATTAAAAAGAAAGTTGGAATGGCTCCAATAATATCAGTGAAGTAGACTTCAGAACAAGGAAAATGATCATGGGTAAAGGAAAACATAGAATAATTAAATAATCATATCGCCAAAAATATATAACAGTCTAAATATGTATGTACTTAAGGGCTTCAAAATATGTGAAGCTATACTGGTAAACTGGAAAGAGATATGAAAAAATTCACAATTATAGATGGACATGTCAACACTCTGTCTTAGTAACCAACAGAACAAGTAGACAGAAATCAACAAAAATATAGAACTAAACTAAACATCATCAACTAATCGAATGAAATAACATTTATAAATGCTCCAAAAAATGACAGAAGAAGACACAGTTTTCTGAAGTGCACATGCAACATACAGCAAGATAGACCATATCCCAGGTCATAAAGCAAATCTTAATAAATGTAAAAGAGATTAAAGTGCAAAGTGTGTCCTCTGATTATAAGGCAGAGAACAAATCAATAATAGAAAGATAATTGGGATTTGAAAATGAAACATATTTTTAAATAATCCATGAGTCAAAGAGAAAGTCTCATACGAAATTTGAAAATAAGTTAAACTGAAGTAAAAGAAATGGATAAAACATCAAAATTTGTGGGACACAGCTAAGCAGTGCTTAGTGAGAAAATGAGAGAATTCCATGCCTATATTATCAAAGGAGAATGGTTTCAAATCAGCAATTTAAGTTTCTACCTTAGGAAACAGAAAAGAAATACAAAGTAACCTTAAAGCAAGCAGAAAGAAAAAGGACAATAAAGAACAGAAATCAATTCGATTGAAAACAGAAATAGAGAGAAAATCAGTATAAGCAAAAGTTGATTCTTTTTTTTTAAAGTGAATAAAATTGATAAACTTCTAGCCAGACTGACAATAAAAAATAAAGAAACAAATTACCAGTACGAAAATATTATTCATAATAGTTTGGATACAACACAGTTTATGCTTATTGATCTCTATATCTGTTGCAGTCAGGTTCACTGTGAATTTGCCCACATTTAAAATATCTAATGTAAGGAATAAAGATCTACAATATTCAGACTGAACATTATAAATTGAGTTAACTAGTTTACTCACAAATGATATACTAGAGTGCCTATTTTGCACATGTCTGATGGATCAATGAAATCAAATGATAAAAAATGGAGTATCTTACAAAGCAATAAGCTTATAAAATTGTCAAAGACACATCATACAAGATTTAAAGGGAGTTTAAAAATCACAATACTGTCGCAGCAATTTTTATAAAAAAGTAAAATTTTTAAAAACCTTCTAAATGGTAGAATAAAGGTTTCATTTCTTACAGAATAGAGCCAATATCACAAAGCGTCATTGGCCATGCAATCTTACAAAGTAATTAGTCTTTAGCAGCTGCCCTTTGGTGGAAAAAAAATCCAAATGAAATAATCTGTTCTTTTTCATTCAGCAAAGACACTCTTTTGAGAGAAATTGATGAGATGGCATAAGATTTTTGAAAATTAGCCTGTGTAACAACGACTGCAGTCAAGCAAATTTTAAATTCAAATGGAAGAAACATCCTGGGTGATGATACACATTTCTGCTTGTGTAAAATTACTGAAAATGAATACAAAAGGTTTATCTGTGTTTAACAACCTAAAAATAATTACATTAAAAGAAATCTTTTTCCAATGTCATCACCGAACAACAAATGAAACATGAACAAGAGGAATAGCTGTTCAGCCAAATGAGTTTAGAACCAACTTTTCAAAAGGACTACCAGGTGTTTTATCAAATCACAGCATTATTCCTCAAAAACAGTCACCAAGAATCTTAGTGATAGATCCCATAAATCAACTATTTGGTTATCAGCATTAGTAAATTTGAGTAACACCTTTTTCTTCTTTAGAGCCCAGAAAGGTACTGCACTCCACTTTTGTCTGGAAATTATTCATTTAGTACTTCATTCTAATTATGAATTTCATTTCAAAATTGTCATAGGGCCCTTATAATTCTTTATTATAAGAAGAATGATTTAGGCTGAGAAGATTGAGTCACCATCCCATAGCCTTGCCAAAGAGCATTTATTTATAATGTTTTAAAATATTTTACAAATTGTATCATTTTTTAATGTTTTAATTTTAATTTTTTTGTAGTTTCAAGTTTTTACTTAAATTCCAGTTAGTTAACATACAGTGTAATATTCATTTCAGGTGTAGAATTTAGTGACTCATTTACATACAATACTCAGAGCTCATCACAACAAGTGCCCTCCTTAATACCCATCACCCATTTAACCCATGCCTTCCCCACCTCCTTTCTGGCAACCCTCAGTTTATTCTCTATAGTTAAGAGTCTGTTTTATGGATTGCCTCTCTCTTTTTTTCCCCTTTGTCTTATTTGTTTGTTTCTTAAATTCCACATGAGTAAAAGAAATCACATGGTATTTGTATTTCTTCAACTTATTTCGTTTAGCATAACACTCTAAGTCCATCCACGTTGTTGGAAATGGCATGACTAACATTCCATTGTATATATTCCAAATTGTACCATTTTTTAAAAATCTCATGATCAGATAAATTTTTAATTCTTTGATTACTAAAGCGGTTGGATATTTTTATACGTGTATCAGCCATTTGTAGTTCTCTGAATTATCTTCCAGGATTATCAGTTTGAACAGTGATTTTGAGTTTTATTCATATCTATTTTATAAGTACTGCATATATGACACATGTTAAGTTTTAATCATAATTATAGCAATATTTTTCTTTAAAAAGTTTAAAATGTTTTTTATTTATTTTTGAAAGAGAGAGAGAGGGAGACAGAGTGTGAGTGGTCGAGGGGCAGAAAGAGAGGGAGACACAAAATCAGAAGCAGCTCCAGGCTCTGAGCTGTTAGCACAGAGCAGATCCAGGGTTTGATGACCTCATGAACTGTGAGGTTATGACCTGAGCCAAAGTCGGACACATAACTGACTGAGCCATCCAGGCGTCCCGCAAATATTTTTCTGTATATATCCCTGATATTTTAATGCCAGTGGTGATTTTGTTGCATAGATGGATGTCAAATATATCACACATTATTTATTAATACTTTCACTGTATTTATCCTTAGGAATTTCCTCGCTTAGGTTTTACAAATACTTCAACTATTTTTTTAGTTTTTAATTTATGGTTTTATTTAATAATTTCAACTTGATTTGTCTTTTAGCATTTTATCATACTGAAAAATGTAGGGTGTGATTCCAACTTGATTCATTTTTAAAATCATATAATTTCTCTATTTACTCCTTTAAACCCTTGTTTACTCCTTTAAACCCTTGTAAAAGGGTCTGTTTCTGTATTTCTTTTCCTCAGTGATCCACTGATCCTTGCCCTGTTAACACAGTGTATTACATATCGTGCTTTAAGATAACTATTTAGTATCTGAAAGCTCATGTCTCCTTTATCATTATTCTTTCTTCACAATCACTACTATTACTTTCTCAATCATTTCATTTTTATGTATTTTGGGATAGTCATCCCAAATTTATAAAGACAATTAAGCAATTTTGTAAGAGTCTATTAAACTTCTATATTAAGATATATACACACAACAGTCAGCCTTTCCAATAACTTTTTTCACTGACCACATACAGTGCAAATTTTGAAATATTAATAAAATAAATATATAAATAGGTAAGTATATTTAAAATGCATTGATTCATTTCAACCACCTGATGCTTACAAAAATACTAGGTAAGCAATACCTAGATAAGTAATTTGGCTCCTGAAAAAGTTAAAAAGCCAAATCTCAAATCAGTAAGAACTAGTTTTTATATTTTCAAAACAAGTTTTACAAAATTGTGACTTGAATAAGAAAAGTTGATCGTAAATACAGAATCATAAAAAGAAGCTCATCAGAAAACGCCATCAAAACAAAAGACTGAAATGATCAACCTAAGAATCAGAAGGTACTGAAACCCAGCTGTGTGGATAGCATACAAAGATACAGGATCTTCTTTTCAAACAAAGAAAACAAGAATTTTGCCATACCAAATGTATTCTTCCAGCTGCTAATATAACTTTTGACTAATACAGACTCTGAAACAGTCTATTCCATACCATCTGCATCTCAACTTTGACAAGGTTTATGGTAACAGGGTGACTGATGAACAGGTAACATGGGACCAGCGGTTTCAACATAATTGTAACACATCATTCATTAGATTGTCAAAGTCTCCTTCCAATATCAATTTGCTGGTTTAATAAAAGAGGTAAAAAAAAAAAAATCAAGACCCATTATTACCCCTACATGAGAGCCCTCAGGGAGGAGAGAAAATTCCTCACCAAGTGCACAAGGATATTCTGTAATGAGCAGCAGCTATACCCATGAAGTGAAAGTCGGACCTGTGGCATCAAATCCTCTGTCACTTTTCTTCACAGACACCCACTAAAAGCCTCAAGGCAGCATTTTAAAGCAGGAAAGTACTCCAGCAATGGTTAATGAAACTATGATTTCCCCCCCACGGGGAATATCCTTCTGAACTAGAAAACAGGCAAAACTAGTCCATTAACTCTCCTTTGAGAGGGGTGTGCTTTTGTGGCTTCATAAAAATAGCATTGTGGAGTTGGAAAAGAATAAAAAGTCTCAGAGTTGAAATACTGAAATGAGCACACTTAGTAATCAGCTTAATGAATGTTTAGAAAGTAAAGGGACATCACACAAACATATATTCCTGAAAAATTAGTGTAAAACCCACATTACATGAATAAGGAATAACTTGCCCAGAAGCAAAGATATGAGAGTTATTTACCTTTTCCTATGGCACCTCTGCATTTACTGAAGGCATAACTACGGATCAACCAAACTTACTTGCCCCACGGGCATGTTTGGGAGCATATTTGAACTCTGCCTTTTCTGGTTTCATGTTAGTCCCATTGAAATCTTGAGCATTATGTTCTTGTGATGAGAAACTATATATTGTTTGGATATAGAACTGACTGCAGCAGACTTTATATACAAAGAACTAACACAATTCACATCAATATGAATGATGCTTTCCTCGGGAAAAGGGCCCCTGAGGTGTGAAAGGTGAATTTTTCCTCACTCTACACATCCTGAATATGCTATTTTCTGAAAGAAAAGGAGAAAAGAGAAAAGTGATTTTTTTCTGCATATTAAATAAAGAGGAACTGGGAGTTTCTGGACATACTCAAGAATAGAGTGATGTGTACTAAAAAAATATGTGAAAATTGTAGAAAGGGAAAATATCTGAGCAAGAAACTAGAGGCTAAAAATTGATTACAAAATGGCTTTACTGTTCTCTGCAGCTTAACTAAACATTAGACAGGCTTCCTCCTGACTGTAGGCCCCTGACCTCACTTTTCTTACAGTATTTCCTTTAGAAAACTTCCAATTATACATTTTCCCTGTCCCTTTGAAATGTAAATCATCTCCTAACCTATACCAGTTTAACCAACCAGATACATCTTTCTTAAGGAGCTGGAAGGCAAGCCTCTGAAATGTAATCCTTAAGAAAGAATTCCGATTTCCCAGCCTTTATGGGAAAGTAGGAGCCTAACTTTGAGAAGCACAAATTAGCCAATTAGCAAAATAAACACAGGTGGCCTAATCACATTGACCATCTTTTCTGTGAAGACACTTGGTGCCTTCGCACTAGCACCCCCTAGTGCTTAAAATTCTCCCAGCTTCTGTTTCAGAAGTTAAACTCTCCCACCTTTAGTATCTGCAGAGTTGAGTTTAATCTCCTAGTTGGATCGTCTTGAAAAAGTATTCTTGACTGTTTAACACTCTGGCATAATTTTTCTTTGACATTGGGGAGAAAGTAAACTGGTGATAAATTTGCAGTAGTGAAGAAACCTAAACAAGAAATGTGTACTATTTGATTGTAAATTATTTCTGTGCCATCCTAAAATGGGCTACTTCCCAAGAAAATCTACAGTAGTGACTGCTACCCACATCTGCCCCTTTTAGTGGTTCTCTGGAAGGTAGATAGCATTTCTTTCACAGGAATGGACTTTATGGGAGAATGGAAAGAAGAATGAAGTATATCCTGACTCTGGAAAACATAAGCACTACCTTGATTATTCACAGAATTCTTGGTAACACCCAAAAGTATGGAATTGGAGATATACAATGACTCCAGAAAGGTGGACGAGCTAGAGAACTTATGTCAGGAAACATTAAGTATGCACTTTATATATACAAAGCTTCTGCCTCCGATTATGTATTAGAGCATCCAGTCTTAGTCCTTAGTGAAATTGCTAGGGAGGATTCCTCGCCTGAATAAGCTCTGCAAAATATTGATCATGAGCTATTTGCTACCCGGAAAGGCTTCTCTTTATACTTAACCTGGCACTACAACTATCTCTTTCTATCATTGCCTCCCACACCTGTGTTCAAAGCTCTGGGTCAGTAGATGCGACATTATTATATTACTCACTTTGGGATAGGGAAAAATAATTTCCAGGTTACAATCTGAGCTAAAGCGGGTCACCCTATTTGGAAGGAACCATGACACCATAGCCCTTCCTGTGTGACATCATTAATACACAATGTCCACTGTGGCCCAAGAAGCTCATAAGTTTTTATTGTCTATTTCCCAACTGTTGTAGAGTTATTAGTAATAACTCTGAGGGAGGGAAATAAAATACAAAGAAGCCAGGCAGACAATAAAACTTCATTTTAAAAGAAAGACTATTTCACTAAAAGAAAGGCACATTTTTGGAAAAATTCATTTGTTGTTTTTCGAATATTCAAAAGAATACATGGTTTATAGTTCCAAGTTTGGTGATATGCCATCTAGAAAATGAAATAATTAACCTGTGATACCTAAGCTCCCTTCCAAGTCTAAATGTCTTTTCTCACTACTTGTGTGTCTAGATTCTTTCCTTCCCTCCTTTCTTTCCTCCCTCCCTCCGACCCTCAATCCCTCTTTCTTTCCTTACCTTCCTTCTTCCATTTCTTCTACTTTCCCTCACAATGGCACGTGTAGTATTTTCTATACCTCAAAGCAATTTATTGGTGGTAAACCACAACAACATGTTTAGAAAATACAAAGAAAATATTACAACCTTCATGGTCAACTGTGAAACACAGTTAAACTATTCTAGAAGGGGAACCTCAGCTTGGTTTCTCTATGGTGGTTGTATGTTATTCCCTAGTGAGAAACAGCTTTCCAGCTGGCAGAGGCAAACAGATTATTTTGAATGTATAGTATTTTTAGCGCAATTACTATGATTAATGTTTTTAGAACAAAATTGTAAGGTTTTCCTAATGAATAAAGCTGAAACATTTATCTTATAATAATGTTGTAGTATTGTATTAATATAAAGTGGAACAGAAAAAAAAAAAAAAAACTAGAGTAGCACAGAACAGCCAAACCATAAATCTGAACACCAAGAAATTTCCTTTTAAACATCATTACCTCACTACTATAAAATTTCCTAAATTGAAATGTAGAAAGTTTGATATTTCCAATTGATATACCATTTCCTGAGGCTTAAATTCAATTTTCGGAAATTAGAACTATATGAAAGAGAAAAAAAATCCCAGTAAAAAGGCATAGTTACAGATCAAGGCAATTAAAATAGCATCATTGTACAATGAGAGATATAAATGAAACATTAGTGATACTTACAAATACTAAAAAGTAACAGGCATTTGTTTCTATGTAGAATTTATCTTTAATGAAAAAAAAAAGAATGGATTGCAGTGCAGTGGTTAAGAACTTGGTTTCTGATGTCAGGATGTTTATGCTACATGTTAATCTGTGTGGGCTTTTTGCAAATTATTGAAATTCTCTAAATCAATGATGTTAAAACTTGGACTCTTGAGTGTACACAAAGACTTTCCAAGGGAATGAACGGCAAGTGTGATTTAAGAAAGTCACTTTCCAGAACCTCAGTTATGTGCTGACCAGCCATGTTGTTCTAGTCAAGGTACCAGGCAAGGTCTCCTCCCCCACCTCCTCGACTGCGATTCTCCTTCTTTTAGTCGACAAGGGAAAGTTCTCATCCAATCCAATCCTCTTTGGAAAACTGTCCTGAGCTTTAAAACCTACAGGAGTACCAAACAAATGGACAATTTAAATTGCCTGTGTTGGTGAAGCCTCTTTAAACAAGGTTTAACCCTCTTAAACCCACTGTGCATTTAGAGCATTGTATTATATTTTACAAACTAAAAATATGACACTGGAAGTGAAATATTTTGGTTTTTGTTGGAAATTCTGAAAGCAACTCATTTCACCCAGGTGACACTAGCAAGTCTCCCCCCTCTCCCTGTCTTAACAATTCACAACTGTTTTCCAAAAAGAAGTCCCGGTGGTTCTTTGGAAGTAATATGATAATTTTAAAAAAATTTTCTAAACTATTTATTTTTGAGATACAAAGAGAGAGAGACTGAGAGAGGCAGAGCACAAGCGGGGAAGGGGCAGAGAAAGGAGACACAGCATCTGAAATAGGCTTCAGACGCTAAGCTATCAGCGCAAAGCCTGACGTGGGGCTTGAGCCATGAGATCATGACCTGAGCCTAAGTCACATGCTTAACTGACTGAGTCCCCCAGGTGCCCCAATACATGAGATTAATTTGTAATTAGTAGCTTTCATTCATAAGCTAAGATTAACTTACTTTAAATTTTTTTTTTCTGCAATAGGTTGAAATGAGTCTTTGTAATATCACTGGCTTTATTATCTGTATAATCAAGGCTAAACTTTATAACAGTAAAGAGAAAATACTTCTGTTTAGTCCATCCTAGATTAAATAATAACAAATTAAATAATCATATTTTTAGCATGCAAATTAATAAGATTTCACTGAAGTTCCCCAATGTGAGAAGCTGTTATATTTGTTCCCCATTGGCCAATAAAGTAAGAACACACAAAACTCCTGGGAATGAATTACATTTCATGTTTTTGAATAAAAGTATAAGAAAAGCTTTCTGAACTTTCTATGATTTCTTGGTAAAGTAAATTTGTTATGTTATGAAATGACACAATTTCCAACAAATAAAAGTTACAAAATAATGTTCTCCTCTATTTGTTTTATTTGTTCTGTTTTTTTTTGGTCTGTGTATCTTATTTGGGAACGCCACTCTTGAAGTTTATCTTGGTGAAAACAGAAGCACACCTCTTCTATTCAAACTGCTCAAAAAACAATTCAGTCCTTTTACTGTTTTGTGGCTTAAAACATATGCTTAAAAGCCACATTTTCCATATGTTATTGCTACAGAAAACATGGAATAATTTAAAAATTGATTTTTAAAAAAAGAGAAAACTCTTGCATTTTTTGAAAGAATCATCAGAGTGTGATTTTTGAAATTTAAAATGTTCTCACTAAATATTTTATGCTATCCTGTCGCATACTACAGTGATGGAAAGCAATGCCTTGACTATATCCAAAGTCATCTGAAGTGCTTGCATGAGGTTTCTCTCTACTTAATAAGCTTCATGCATGAGACAAAAATCCACAGGGAATCGTTAATACTTCTTGCTTTCATTTTGTTTAGTCCAAGTACAGAAAATCAGAAGAAAGAAGAAATACAGTATATGGACCACTGACTTTTGCGTACAAAATAGAGATCATTATTAAAACAGCAGCATATGTCCTCTAGCTGTTTACAAAGTGATAGGTATAAGCATATAGAGAACTGTAGAGTAAGAGCGCACAGCTATAAAAAAACAGAATTTTATATCTGCTTGATTGTTTTTATAAATTAAATGAATCTAGTGGCTGGTACTGCCCAGGGGAAGTCCAATAAATAGTGGTTATTATGCATAATCACCTCTAAACTTGATATAAGTACACCTCATGTTATGGAAAATCTTTTAATATGCTACAGAGCAACCTAATTTTGCATCAGAATCACCCTTGGAGTTCTTTAAAAGCAAAATTCAGAATTCTAAGATGCAAAACCAAGAACTCTGATGTAGGGTCTCTAAACCTTGATTCCCAGGTCATTTTTGGACCAATGTGTAGGAAGCTACGGTTCTAGACATTTAAGTAGTCATAGATGCCTTTTCAAGCAAGGCTCCTTCCATACTGCTTAGCATTGATTACATTTTAGACTCTTAATGCATGCCCAGAATTAAAAAGAAAATGTTTAAGTTTATTTATTTGAGAGAGAGAGAAAAAAAGTGAGCAGTGGAGGGAGAGAGAGGGAGAGAGAGAATCCCAAGCAGGCTCCCTGCTGCTATCAGAGCCTGACAGAGGGCTGGAGCTCACAGTGAGATCATGCCTGAGCTGAAACCAATAGTCAGACGCTTAACCAACTGAACCACTTGGGTGCCCCAAAACTTTTTAAAGTATTGAAATACAGGAATATCTTAGAAGTTAAAATAACCTGAATCTTTAAAGATAAATAATTTTAATATTTTGTTTTACATACTTTTTGTCTTTTCCTGTGTTCTATGAATATGTATGAGAATTAGTATGGAGAGGCAAAATCTCATGGAATATCATCAAATCTAAGATGCCAATGACTGTACTTTTCAGCATTATTTTATGAAATATTAAAATAAAAAAAAGCTGAGTATTAAAACTTGACAAAATGCTTACTCAACACACAATTTTTATTAGACTTATTGCAAGTACTAAAGTAGACTTATTAAGGCACAAATGATATATCACCCAATCACCTTGGGCACTGACAGCATTTAGTGTTATGTCAGAAATGGAAAAGTTTTGCTAGCATTTCCTATCTGCTTAAACTTTCCTGTTTAATTTTTTTCATCAACTGAGCAACATGTTGCTAAAGGCTATGCAGCCTCTGCTGAAAGTCAGCAGAGTTTTCTGTCAAATTTATAAGTGATGCTCTAATGATAGTTTTATGTTATGGATGATTCTTTGACACTAGCTGGTCACTGCCTAGAACTGTCTTCCATCTATTAAATGAGATTAGGAAATTCTTCTTTCAGTTCTCATTCTTGTTTGTTAATTATACCTCCTTTTCCAGATATTCCAGTAACAAACATATCACAGATATCAAACATATCATATCAAACATATCACATTCATCTACTTATTGGGAACTTCTTTTCTTAGGACATGCAAAGCTCCTTATTGCTGATTTGCAAAGATCACAGAGTAAGTATCTGTTCAATTTCAGTAGCTGATATCTTTTGGTTTTCATAAGCAGCTGCAATTTATAGACAGATCAACATGAATTAAAGGAAGAAAATAGGATAAAATACAGTCATTCTTCATTATTATAGATTCCATAATCACAAATTCACCTATTCACAGGGCACGTGGGTGACTCAGTTGGTTAATTGTCCAACTCTTGATTTTGGGTCAGGTCATGATCTCACCATTCATGGGATCAAGCCCCATATCAGGCTCTGTGCTGACAGCGAAGAGCGTGCTTGGGATTCTTTCTCTCCTTCTCTCTCTTTGTCCCTTCCCCACTCTCTCTCTCAAATAAATAAATATTGTAAAAAAAATTCACCTCACTAAAATGCATTTGCACCCCCAAAATCAATAATCAAAGCTGTTCCATGGTCATTCACAGACATGTGCAGAATGTCAAAAATTTTGAGTTACCTTTAGAGCATGTTCCCAGTGGAGGTCAAACAAGATGATGTTGTCTTCTTGTTTCAGCTCTTATTCTGATTATCTTCTTTGCCATTTATATGGTGCCACATTATTTGCAATTGTTTGCTCTAACTTCATGATTTTACTATTTAAAATGATCTCCAAAGCATAGTGCTGAAATGTTCTGTAGTTTTCCTAAGCATGAGAATGATATGCTTTATGGAGAAAGTACATGTGCTAAATAAGTTTCATTCAAGCATGAATTATAGTGTTGTGGCCATGCGTCCAAGGCTAATGAATCAATAACATCTATTAAATAAAATGTTTTTAGATAGAAACACGTAGAAACCTCTATATACTGATTAGTTGACAACAATATAACCAGAGACTCTTAGGAAACTAATCTTGCACTTCTCCCGGGAACAATGGTTCATTGTTCATTAGTTCAGCATTCGTAATAAGTTTATAGAATATAACTACTGTGAATATGAAATACAGCTGTATTTTGGTAGGAGATATGAAGACAAAAATTTGGTGAGCATCTGACAAATCTATACATGATGTCATTTAAAAAGACTCAATTTTAGCCAAACATTTTTTATTGTTGCAGTCAAGGGAAAAAAAACAAAAAACAAAAACTCCAAACATGGCTTAGAGATAGAGAATAAAATGAAGCTGGAACTTGTCTCTAGGGGATCCAGAGGAAGAGAAAATAGAAGCTGAGGCATTTAATTCTTTAAATAACTTTGAAAACTAGTCCACTTCAACAAAGTTCACTAGAAATCTTGAAAAGGGCATTCAGTTCCCATTGGGTTTATCACTATCTCACCCTGGGTGGTTTAAGATATTAAAGCTAGAAAATTTCTTTATGCATAAAAAGACATTTATTTATTTATTTGGCGTACATATGCTTTTCCTTCTTCTTCTTCTTTTTTTTTTTTTTTACTGATTTCACAAATAGCAACTCAACCTTGGCTATATGTGAAGTCAAAACTCATCCAATGCCAAACATCAAAAACAACATGTTGTGTATACTAGGTCTCTACAAATATGTTGAATTTATGCATTAGTGAAAAATAATTTATACACATTTGGGATTCAGGGGTGGAGACAGATATGCATGGCCAACAGGAGGCTATTTTTTTTTTTTTTTTTAAGTAGGCTTCATGCCCAGCACAAATTTCAATGTGGGGCTTCAATTCACAACGCCCCCAAGATGAAGACCTGAGCTGTGATCAGGAGTCAGACAGTTAACTGATGGAGATACCCAAGCACCCCACAAGAGGCTATTTTTACAGTCTTCATACTGAAGCATTTCATCAGGAAAGTCATTTCAAAAACTGATCTGCTATGCAAAGAGAATTCTAGCCAAAAATTAGCTAATTAAATGTCTTCCTGTCTGTAAATAAATAATAAATATTTGATGAGAAATCTCAGCTGTTCAAAGCAAAATCACCTAGGTGCTATACTTGGATTCTCTCTAAATCATTTTTTAAAAGAGAATCAAATTCATTAAGAGATGTATAATCCCTGGGGTGCTTCGGTGGCTCAGTCAGTTAAGCATCTGACTCTTGGTTTTGACTCAGGTCATGATCTCAGAGTTTGTGAGTTCAAGCCCCCTGTCAGCCTCTGTGTTGGCAGTGCAGAGCCTGTATGAGATTATCTTGCCCTCTCTCTCTGCCCCTCCCTGCTCACTTTCTCTCTCTCTGTCTCTTCCTCCTTTGAACACAAATAAATAAACTTAAAAAATTAAAAACAAAAAAAGACATGTATAACCCCCTCTAGAAAGAGTCATTTTGCTATTGAACAGTGAGCTACTGTCTTAACATTTGCATCAGTTTAAAACTACAAATAGTAGGCAAATGATTAGATCTGATTTAGAGTCCATTCTCTTTAGAGTTATAAAGAAATTAATAGGCTTCTCAATACATCAATTGTGAGCTTCAAAGAAAGAGCAAGTTTGTTGGGAAATTAAGACTGGTATGAACCAGAACTGGAAATGATTTGTAAACTGAGAAGTTAATCAGGATCAGAAGACAGTCTTTGTGTTTGAGAGAGATAGAAACATAATGAGTATTTATTTTAGAATGGGGATGGACAAATTCTGGCCTTTGGACCAAAACTAGCCAATAGTCTATAGTTATAGTTTTTCTGAAACACAGCCATAATTACTCATTTATGCATTATCATTAACTACTTTCTCACTACAACAGCAGATTGACTAGTTAGATAAATACCTATGGCCCTCAGAGCTTAAAATATTGACCATATGGACCTTTACAGAAAAAGTTTGTCAAACAATTCCTGTCCTATACTAATATCTATTTCTTATATAGAATTAAGAATAAGTCTCCATAAATTCTGTTTTGTTTACTTTTTCTTTGCAGATGTTTTCAATAATTTCTTAATATTAAGTGTAATGCATAATGCAAAATATCAAATTTGATTTCCATTGAATAAGGCTTCCTTCCTTTTTACTAAATAGATATAGATCCTTGTACATTCTGTTTTTGCTTTTAGCATCTATCTCATAATAAGCTGTATTGTTTTATTAAACCAAATATTTCTGATAATAACAACAGAAAATTAGATTGAGAAAACAGAATACTGTATAATATGAATAACATATAATACAATTATGTGATTTGAGTCTCTTTCTTATTCTATTTTCATTTTTTTACCCCATGGATCTAGGAGCTGATGCCAAAAAATTAAAAATAATAGTATAATTGCTTGTCTCTGACCCAAGCTTGTTGTCCACCTTGTTATCCATTTTGCGGGAGCTTCAGTTTCTTATTTCTTATACAGCATGTTCTTTTTTTAAATAATGCTTCATTTTGTTAAAATTTATTTGAAAAGATGTGTTGCTCTCACTGTTGAGTGTCATTTTCCCTTGAACCCTGAAGTTATTATTATTATATTAAATATCATTTAAGTGTGTTAAGTTATACTGTCCTTACTGAAGAAATATAATATCTTTCTTAGGAAAAAAAATCAAAGTCTTGTAGAAATATAGGTTAAATTATTTAAAGTAAATGAAGAAACACAACTCCAACCCAATATTTAGTGTTACATTTTGCCAAATACCATATTATAATGACGCAAGAAAGAATAATATAAAGCACAGAACAAAAGCACAGAGCACACGGTATGTGGGTTACCACAGAGTTTCGTAAGCTATTTGCCAACTGATAGCCTGAACTTATTGAAGATGTAAATCAAAGGACATAGAATTATGTTGGTCAGGAGAAATACTATTTAGATTTGATTGTCTATTGTTATTTTCTTGAAGTAAAATTAAGGATATGTAAATAAGTTTTGCATTTTCTCAATGTTTTTGATGATCTGAAAAAATGTAACCGAATGGAACTTGAATGGAATTATAATAAAGTGAACTTTTCCTGTTATCTCCGAATTCCTGTGGAAGATTAAAAAAAAAAAAAAGCTTCTCTACATTCTTAAGAGGAGCTTTCAGGCATTAGTCACAAGATTTACTAAGATTTGACCAGACCTTCTGCTTCCTTCACTCTCACTACGCCTTGTAGCCCAAATAAGAGAAAGTCTCAAATCCATCAGAGGGAAGAATTCCTCTGAGTGTTCAGTTATATGATTATTAAAAATATGGTAATACTCTCTGTCAAACAAAGCTAGCTGGATTCTGAGAGAATCATATACAGAGACTTAGGGAGAATACTGAAGGGAAGGCTCACATAACATTGTCCATATGGATGGTTGTTGAGTTGGAGAAACCTGAGCCGTGGTGCTGGAATGGACTTGGTTGGGAGAATTTTGGGACAATACTGGCATATCTCTCCTTGTTTGTAGGCATATATGAATGTAGAAGCCAAAAGGTTGTCCTCTTCCATATGTTTCTGAAAATTTGATTCCAGATAGAGCCATCATGAGATAATGGAACAAGATAGAGAAATATTGGGAGTGCCATATATGCCCACTTTTTAGTGTGGTAAGAATCAGGGTTGATATAAAATATAGGATGCTTAGTTAAGTGTGAATTTCTGGTAGACAAAAATAATCTTTAATGTAAATATACCCTCAATATTTTTGTGGAACACATGTATTTTAAAATATTTTTCCTTCAAATTTAAGTTGATGCTCTTTATTTTTATTTGCTAAACATGACAAGCCCAGCTACAATGCATGCAAGAATTAGTTAAAATACTATTACTTGCTATGACAAACTCCAAAGTGTATAATGGTTCATGTATGATAGAATTTATTTTTTGCTTACAAAAGTTACAAAGGAGCAAGAAACTGTCTTTAATTAGATCTAGATTTATTTCATCTTATGGTCCATCATTTTCAAAGGTGTCTTCCTAGATCTCTGTGCTTAACTGCCTCAAGGAGGCAGATGTGAAAAGAATATGGAGGACTATACATGGGAAGTTCTAGTGAGCTAGCCTTGGAAATAGCAGTACACTCATATTTTGTTGGCTAGAACTTAGCCATATATCCACATCAAACTTAAGGAAAGCTAGGAAATGCAGGAATATCTCTGTATCCAGGAAGAAAAGAAGATGGATTTAATACACAAATAGCCAATCTCTAGCACACTGAATTCCCACGTACCAGTGGAAATTCTGGAAATTACTTCACCCAAAGTTTCTTTAAATGACTTTGTCCAAGAAAGCATTTTCCATAGAGAAGAGATTGAGCTGTACTGTCCTATACAGCTCTACTGTAAGCTGTCCTGTATACCAGTGGGTGAAGGTGACTTGGAGAGCTACGGAAAGATTTCTAGTGATTAGACAGTGTACTTCCCATATCAGTAAACTATTCAATGTGAGGATCTCAGTAGATAATTCCCATGAACCCAGAAATACAATCGAAAAGAAATTCAGCATTGAGACACTTGTAGGACTACCATATACTTTACTTCTCTTTCATTTATGCTTTTTTCATCCCTGCATGGAAACAGGAATACAGGGAAAGAAGACAGACAGAGTGAAAAACATGCATCTCTATAAAAATGCATCTACACTGCAGGTCAGGCCAATCTAAGAGGTAGGAGAAAATGGGAAATTAAAATCTTTCAACTGAATGTGAGAATGAATGTATTTGATTTGGCCTAATCAATGCATGAAAGTGGCCAGAAAGCCTGTCACTTCTATTCAGATGTACTCAAGGTTCAGAGAAGAAAGTTCTAAAACAGAATTAAAAACAATGGTTAATGAAAATGTCATTAATGTCCTATTTATAGCCCACATCTATCATTCAGGTTCCTCAATAACTTGGTTATATATGAAAAGAAGTTATCAAGACGGCTCTTCTAAATTCTGTTTCTTGGCTCAAATAATACCTATTAGTAATCAACGAGTGTTCCTTTGAGAGCAACCCTTTTATTTTTGGTTTGTTTGTTTGTTTTTTAGTCTTATTGAATTTTAAATAACCATGTGTCATATATATATCATTGAATTCCAGTCAGTAACAGCTGAAGTATAGAACTAGCTGGAAGTTATGCTTCATGTTGTCTGGTGCAGATTGATCCCAGGGCCCAAAAACTCTAGTACAAGGCTTGATTACAGGGAAAAACAAAACAAAACAAAACAAAACAAAACAAAACAAAACAAAAAGAAAGAAGGTGAGTTGTGAAAATTGGCAATAGAGACTTGCTATAAATCATAATTGCTAATAAAAGGCCACAGTTGTTCTTCTGATATCATTGGCCTATATCATATACAATTCCCTTGGGTTGTGCTTAACATGTTTTAAATTTCATACAAGGGTTATTAAAACTTAACAGAGTACTGAAATTTTTAAAAATATCATAAATATTTTACTGTAAACTGTTTTGATATATATGAAAATAACATGATCCAAATATAATATTTTTGTTGTATTTCATTGTTGTAACCCATCTCTTAAAGAATTCCCAAGTCCTCTAAATGACTAGCTAGGAAACAATACTGAAAAAAGTAAAAGCAATAATTACACAAGAATTCCACCAGGATACCTCTGTAATTTATCACTTATGTGAGAAGATACAGGCTTTTAATTTTGCATAAAATAGGTGTTCAAGAAATGTCTTAAATGCTGATGCATCATGATTTCTATAAAATTAATGTGTTTTGAAGCTACAATTAACAGGAAAGAAGTAAGTATTGGAAAGAATGTAGATCAGCTTTATGTTACGGTATTCTTAATGTTATCAGAGTCCATTTATTAAATAGTAAAAGTCACATTTGTTAACAATTTTTTTTTAATTCTCACAATATCTCTTTAAAAATCATCTATTTTGTAAATGTACTGGTAAATCCATTATGAAAAACAGTATGGAGTTTATCCAAAAAAATTAAAAATAGAACTACCACATATGACCCAGCAATCCCAATTCTGGGTTATGGAGTTGACCATTGAATGACATGGTTTGAATGGCACATGTCTACTTATACATAGATTTTTTTTCAATAAATATAGTATAGTACTGTAAATGTACTTTTCTCTTCCTTATGGATTTCTCAATAACATTTTTCCTTTCTGTAGCTTAGTTTATTGTAACACTGCAGTAAATAGTATATATAACACAGAAAATATGTGTTAATCAACTTTTTCTTACTGGTAAGGCTTCTGGTCAATAGTAGGCTACTTGTAGTTAAGTTTTGGAGGAGTTAAAACTTATATGTGGATTTTTGACTCCCTAGGGACTGGCCCTTCATCCTTATATTGTTCAAGGGTCAACTGTATATACAAAGAAAATGAAACCATTATCTCAGAGAGATATCTCTACTCCCGTTTGTCAGAACATTATTCACAATACCCAAGATTTGGCAAAAAACTAAGTGTCCAACAACAAGAGAACAGACCAAGAAAATGTGGTACATATATACAATAGAATATTACTCACCCTTTAAAAAGAAGGAAATTTTGCTGTTTGTAACAACGTGGATGAATTACAGGGTGTTAGAGTAAGCAAGATTATCCAACAGAGAAAGAAAAACACTGCCTGGTACCACTTACGTGTGTACTCTTAAAAAAAAAAAAAGTCAAATCTACTGAAGCAGAGAATAAAACAGTAGTTTCCAAGGGCTGTGGGGTGGAAGAAATAGGTAGAGGTTGGAGCTGATAAAAGTTACAGTTCATCTACAAGATGAATAGTCTGAGGACCTAATGTGTAACATGGTGGCTATAGTGGGTAATACTCTATTGTTTAACTGTAATTCGGTGAGAGTAAAACTTAAGTGTGTTCACCAATGAAAGAGGAAAAAGTAAATATATGGGGTGATGGAGGTGTTAATTGACTTGATGAAGAAATCCTTTCACAATGTAGACGTGTATCAAATCATCACCTTGTGCTCTTTAAGTACCTTATAATTTCATTTGTCAATTATACCTCAATAAAGCTGAAAAATATCATGGTTTAATAAACTGATTATCAATAGCTAAAAAATGTGCAAAGCAGGTATTCAATGACTCCATCAGATAAAAGAGTCATCATATCCCACTACTTTCTCAGGAGTCACTTGGGAAGGCAGTATGAACAGCAAAAGCATACAAAATTTGTCAATTAAGAATTAGATTTGTAAGACAGAAAGAGAGAAAGAGACAGAGAGAGATTTATTTGGAAGCTTTATGGTCTTATGAGACCAGAGTGACCAAAAAATAGATGGATTTGTCCTAGCCTCTCGCTTCCCACAGTCCTAGATTCCTTCTCCTCATTCAGCACCTAACCAAATAACGGGCAGAGAGAGTAATCATGGTTAAAATGCAAGCATGATTCAAAGCATGGTTTTTAAAACAAACTGCCTGGGTTCAAATCTTGACTTTTCTATCCACTAGTTACTTGACACTCGCAAATTATTTAAACTTTCTAAGCCTCGTTTCCTCATAGATAAGGAAAATAATAATGTTGTGAGGACTGAGTGAATTTACATATATAAAACCACCTAAAAGATCCCAGAATATAGTAAACACTATGTAATTGTTAGTGCTTCTCACCTTTGGGACTTAACCTACCTTTGTTTGATTTCTCTGTATCTACTTACATTGATTTTTCTTTAATAGTAACCATTTTTAATTATACAGTACAGTGGCATTAATTGCACTCAATGTATAACCATCACCATTGCCCAATACAAAACTGTATTCATCATTCCAAATAGAAACTCTAAAAACATTAAACAATAAGTCCTCGTTCATCCCTTCCTTTATCCCCTGGTAAACTTTATTTATAACCTTGGGTTTATTTAAAAATTATAAAAACTTATATTTTTATTACACACAATAAGACACCTTTTAAAAAGAATTTTAATGTTTATTTATTTTATTTTATTTTGAAAGATAAAGAGAGAGCACGAGATGGGGAGGAGCAGAGAGAGAGAAAGAATCCCAAGCAGGCTTCACACTCACACTGACATGGGGATCAGTCTCACAGCTGTGAGATCATGACCCGAGCCAAAGTCAAGAGTTGAATACTTAACAGACTGAGCCACCCAGGTGCCCCCACACAATAAGCAATCTTTAGCTTAAAGCTTAAACTTTCACATTTAAAGGGGTTTTTAAATTGTTTTTAAAATGTTCACATTTTAAAAGAGCAAAAAAGCTGAATATGTCTTTCAGTACAGGTCCATGCTTAAATATTCACATCTCAAAGCTGTTTTGAAAAGACTAAAAAAATGGCTAAAAATAATTTACAATTGGCAATGATTAAAATCTCCTTGTCTTTGGAAAGGCATAGTAATGACTCATATGAATTTAAAGTTTACGCATTTAACAGTTTAATCAAGCATGTAGTTTTTACCTGAATACAAATGGTCTTAAATTGTCACTACAGTTGGTTTTGGAATGATTATTTTATCAGGAAAATCATTCTTCAGCAAAACCATAGGCTCAATGTTCAAATGCTCTTTTTGAAGGGTTTTGGACTTTCAACTTGGAACAGAACAGCGTTTAATTTCTGTATCTCTTACATAGAGTACTCCATCACAGACTCCATCAGGCCATTCACAAGACCAGCAATATGCAGAGCAATGAGGCCAGTCTCTTCCTATGTCACTAAAGTGAACTACACAAGGTGTATATGAAACAAGAATGATAATATCTGTTACAAGCAATCTTGTTTCATTTTCCTCAGTTGCTTCACAGGGCCCAGTGAAAAGCTCACACCCGCTAATGCAGCAATATTTGAGGGTATAAAGCAATACAAAAAGTTTTATGCCACCAGAAATGAATAGCAATCCAGTGCCAGCAAGGATAAAACAAAACAAAACAAAATCAAACAAAAACTGCTGCATACAAAGCATCTGCCAAACCATTTTAATCTGATATTAAAACTATAGGACAGGGCATCCAGGACCTTTTCAGTCCAGACCTGCTCTTTGTCATCCTAATCCCCTCTCCATCTGCTCTGTGGCCATTTCCCCAGGCTGTATCAGCAACCATTCCTTCACCTGCCCTTTCTGCCTAGCAAAAAACTCCCGGTAATCTTTAATTTACTTTCTGTCTCCACAAATTTGCCTATTCTAGATATTTCATTGAGAAGACTCATACAATAAGTGTCCTTTTATGTACGATTTATTTCACTTAATGCAATGTTTCCAAGGTCTGTCCGTGCATCAGAATTCCATTCCTCTTTAAGGCTTAATAATATTCCATTATGTGTATATATGATATTTGCCTAATGCATTCCTCTACTGATGGATACATGGGGTGTTTCCATTTTTTGAGTACTGTTACTAATGCTGCAATAAACATTGGCATAAAAATAGATCCCTATCTTCAATTTTGGGGAATAGCATTTGGAGTGGAATGGCTGGGTCAAATAGCAACTCATTATTTAGTTTTTTTGAAAAACAGCCAAACTCTTCCCATCTTAACCTTCCCATTATTTTTCATTCCCACCAGCAATGTACCAGGGTTCCAGTTTCTCCACATCACTACCAACTCTTGTTATTTTCATTTTTTTCTTTCATTATATCCATCCTAGCACCTGTGAAGTGAAATCTTATTGCTGTTTCTATTTGCATTTCCCTAGGGACTAAAGATGTTGAACATCTTTTCATGTTCTTATAAGTCATTTGTATGTCTTTGGCATAATGTCTGTTCAAGACTTTTATCTATTGTTTGCCTTTTTGCTGTTGAGCTTTAAGAGTTCTTTATATATACTGGGGCGCCTGGGTGGCTCAGTAGGTTAAGCTTCTGACTTCAGCTCAAGTCATAATCTTGCAGTTTGTGAATTCTAGCTCCGCGTTGGGCTCTGTGCTGACAGCTCAGAGCCTGGAGCCCATTTAGGTTTCTATGTCTCCCTCTCTCTCTCTGTCCCTCCCTTGTTCACCCCCTCTGTCTCTCTCTCCTTCCAAAATAAATAAACATTTAAAAAATTTAATAAAAAAAGATTCATTATATATGTATATTAAATACTTATCAGATGTATAATTTGCAAATATTTTCTCCCATTTTCTAGATTATCTTTTCAGTTCCTTGAAAATGTCCTTTAACACACAAAATTGTTAAATTTTGATGACATTCAATGGCTCTTTTTTCTATTATTGCTTATGCTTTTCGTGTCATATTTAAGAATTGGTTGTCGAGGTGCCTGGGTGGCTCAGTAGGTTAAGTGTCTGTCTTCAGCTCAGGTCATGATCTCACAGTTTGTGGGTTCAAGCCCTGCAACCAGCTCCGTGCTGCCAGTGCCTGAGCCTACTTTTTTACAACAAAAACATATCAATTGGTTAAGCATTTATTAAATATACATATTTACTTTCGGCACCTCAGCTTTTGTGTAAATACAGAGCAGTGACTTAAGAATTACTTGAGCAACAGTAATGGCGGCAACTGCACACTACCTAGAAATGCAAATTTGGTGGCTCCAGACTGGACCTACTGAATCTGAAACTCTGGGAGGAGGCCAAGCAATCTGTGTCTTAATAAGAAGATTCCAAAGCAGAGTCAAGTCTGAGACCCACTAGTAAAGACAATAAAACGTGCACCACCTCAGCTGAATGGATTCTCCACTTACCCACTTTAATTTCCCAAAGGCAGCATCAGATCAGAGGAATTGATTATATCCAATATTCAACAAACATTTATTCTGCATAGGCAACTATTACCAAATTAAACCCTAAGCTATATTCCTGGAACAAGGGGAAAAAAACGGTAAAGCATCTGCACTCAGGAAGCAACAAACCTACATAAAAAAGCCTTTTGAATCGCTGATAAACCAAGGGCTAGAGCAGAGTTTTCCCCAGAGAGTGCCATTAGAACCTAGCAGAGTTCTAGCTTAGAGCCTCGTTCTGGCTGTCTGGATAGAATAGGCAAGGATAGTAGAAAGTTACTCAGAGGAAGGGAAGTAAGCTGGGTTTTAAAGAATGAATAGAAATTTTCCAGAATAACAGTGGGTGAAGGGCGTTTCTTACAGAGGTAATTATACATGCAAATATGGTATGGCAAAGTTATGTGAGGGTTTGGTAAATAACACGTCTATGTATAGTGCACATGGAAGCTGACTACGCATGGCTAAAAAAGAAATTGAAGAGAGAATAAAGCCTGGATCATAAAGAACCTTGACTATCTTGTTTAGGTAGGTGCACTGGTCAAGTAGGCAATGTGTGTCAGGGAAGCGTGCTAGGCCAGAAAGGAAACCAGAAATCCTTGGATTTTGTAATAATGATTTTGCCAGCTGATTAGATGATGACTGGTAAGATATCAGAGAGAGAAAACTTGTTAGATGGTTGTTATATATTTACTGCAATAATTTGCTAAGCCATCTAAAGTGAAACAGTAGTTTAGACACATATCAGTATGAATTTGTTCACAGCAACAGAATTTGTAGTTTGATGTGAATTTCCTATTACTTTACAACATGTCAGTGACGTCTGTATTGTCATAAGAGGTGGAAACTCTTAAATAATTGTCTTTAAAGATCTCAGTAAAAAAATGCAGTGAGTCTATTACAAAGTGTTTTGTTATAAGTCAAATGAAGAAAATATCTGCACAGCTGACTTTTTCTTTTTTCATCAAATTAGTCATTTCAAGGCACCTTTGAAATATATACTTAGCAGCACTTACTGAATAATTGGCATATAAATATGACCCATATGGTCCTCAGTTTAGGACAGAAGGAAATAAATCACTTGTGCTCAAAATAGTAATTGTAGCTTTAATAGCATGTACTTTTCAAGATAGATATGCCATTTTCTTTGTTCTCACCAAGCCTATATTTACAGTCAATTGATTATTTTCAAATTTGCTTCTCTGTCTTATTTCACCATAGAAAGAACCATTTGCACAAGTGAAAATAACATTTCTCTCCTTTTCTCTTTTTATTTTTCCTTCTTTATATTTCCATCACACTTATTTGGGGCCTTTAAATAAAACAATGATCTTTCCTCTTTGGTTCTCTCTTCCTTTCTAATTGCTTGGGCCTGTAGATTCAAGGGATTTGTATACCTAAGAATACGGGAGGCATTTCCCATATACCCAGAAAAACTCCTATGATAGGGAGCAAGAGCCCATGAAGGGCTAGCTATTATATGTAGCTACATCAGAGAAGACCAAAAAATATCACCATGAAATTGAAAAATCTACACTGATTTCTGATTGAGCAGACTGGATATAGTATTTTGGGAAAGCTAAATTCTTGAAGAAACATTACCATTTTAATAATAAAAGAAGGTGAATTATTTAATAAGTTGTTAAGAAAAATTATCCAAACTTGTAAATAAACCAAAAAGAGGTGTGCATGTCCTTTCAAGTCATACTGGAATATTGTCTAGGAGGGCCACGCAAAGATTATGTAATTATTTAGGCCTGTGTGCCTTTATTTGACTAGCTGTTTATTATTAGGTTTCAGATTCGATGGAGTTACATGTTAACTTGTGGATTTGCGTCTGGTAGAGATGCGAATTATTTGTCTGATAGTAAAGACAGCCCTGTATAGTTTCGTTGCCTTACTGAACAGCAACCAGCTTTATATCTTACTGTGTTCTCAGTTGGCAGAAGGGGCTAGGGATATCTCTGGAGCCTCTTTCATGAGGCATTAATTCCATTCATGAGGTTCTGCCCTCATGACCTAATCACTACCTCCCCCCGCCCCCAAAAGTCACACCTCCTAATAACATCGCCTTTGGGAATTAGGATTCCATTAATAAATGTTGGGAGAACATACTCAAGCTATAACACAGAGTCTATAAATATTCATATATGGCTTTTGGTGTGTCAACTTGGCTAGGATAAAATACTTTCTCCAGAACTGCTTTTCTAGTCTGATTCCAGATAAGGCAGACTGTAAGAAATACTGTTCATGAGAGCTGTGGGACTGAAGGAAGCTTAGCCACTCTGTAGCATGAACCTGTGTTCTCCCAGGTCTCGAGTCAAACACCAACTAGGCACTGCAGTGAAAGGCTTCTGTCGACATAAGTACTTAATCAGTTCACTTAAATTTGAGCGGGCCTGACTGTTACGGAGGCTTTCCCAGAGGACACACCTACGCCCTGCTGAGTTCCAGCCACTCCTAATCATTCTTCCCTGACTGCCTTGCCCGAAAAGCTTTGGCCCATGCCTGTGGGCGCCAGCCTGCTTGTGATCTTCCCTTCCTGGCTTTCTGACATGTTTCAGATTTGCTTCACCAGTCCCCACAATTTATAAGCCATTCTTGAAATTAAAAAAAATATATATATGTGTTTGGGAAAGGGAAGGGCATATCCATGTATCTTTCTTACTTCGCTTACCTGGTTGAACCCTGATTAATAAACCCCATTAATGAGTTAAATAAACCTTTGCCACGCTTACTCTATATTTGTATGAGAGGCATCTTTTTCAACCTTTAAAGGCTTCACTTTGACAAGGTAAAAAGTGAGTATCAGCATTAGTTATTTTGGGCTCTGCTAAACTAATAAACCAAGTACTGTGTCTATTTGTAACAAATTTCTCTCCATGGTTCCAAAGCAACTAGTAGTGGGTTGTAAGACAGACACCATCAAAGAATGGCCTTACATAATAATAATTATTGTTATTATCATTATTTTTGTTAATATTATTTAGAAATAATATTATTTAGAAAGTAGTTTACTTAATTTCTTATTAAGCTTATGGAACTAAGTTCAATTTTGGGGAGTAACTTTGCAAGGATTTTTCAAACAAGATATTCTAGGGCTAGAATGTTCACTGACAGTGACTTATTTTGCTTATCACCCACTTGATCTGATTGCTTTAGGCATGTGTAACAGACAGAGGAAAAATACAAGGAACATAATGACTGGGAAAGCTGCTGTGGTCAAACGCTGCATCCTATCAGTCAGTTGAAATCAACAAGACAGAATGGCAACCAAGAAGGACCTTTGGGAAAGGCCAACTATTTATATTAAGTGTTTCTGTCAATTGAGTCAAAAACATGACTCATGATGACTTTTGGCAGCTGGAGGGACAGAAAAGATTATTATTTTTTCCAAATGTGTCCTTAGAGAGTTGCATCTGGTGAATAAGCATCCTTTCAAAATAGCCCTTGAGATTAGAAGAGGATGGGTTAAGAGAGGGATGATAATTAAGAATTGGAAGAAATACAAGTGAGTAAGCAAATGGGAAAAAGAATGACACAGATGAAAAGAGAAAAGATGACAGGGAAAAGATTCTCTTTCGAATCACTGCCCTACACCACAAAGAGGAAAGCAACCAGTCTGTGGGATTTTCTGCTGGTGACTCAACAGAGGCGTGAGTAGTTGTAGCTCAGATACGGACAAGGCCCGTGAGCCAAGGAGGGTGCTTACTAGACAGGGAGGGGAGACAGCGGACCTCCACTCCTTGTGACTGAAAGAGGAAGGGTGTAGTCTGTTTGCACTTATCCTGCATTTCATCACTTTGACTTGTGATGTTTTCATTCACTTAAAAAAAATGATGAAGTGATCCCCAATGGGTGTGTTTCACTTTCGAAACAATAAAGACGTCTGTTTTTTTGGTGATGCTGGAAGAACAAATTTTCACCAACCGCTTTTTCCACATTACACAGGGAGGGTATTCAATATCCAAGTGGGTGGCTCCCTCAAAGGAACCAATTTTGGAAACCTCCACCTAGTTTGGATTTTTACGGTTTTTTTCACCCAAAGTTCTCAAGGGATTACCAAGCAAAATATGAGATCCCTGTCCATATTTCGAGGTGGTAGGAGACAGGGTTCCACACACCCCTTTGGCAGATTTAAAAATGGCTGAAATGACTGTTGGTACCCAAGAGAAGATAACAGTAGAACCAAGAATAAAACCAAAAGAACCAGTAGATCCTATGCCTCAAATTTGTTCTGCCTGTGAAGCTTTTGTACTCCTGTATCATAAAAATTATCTCGTTGTGATTACACACAAAATAATGCCCCTTTAAGAAAACACTGCCACTACCTATGTGTCAGTGTGTATCATTACTTCCTGAAAGAGAGGGTCACATTTTCAGGGTCTGAGGCAATTTCCAAGGTATATATTACATATCCCAAATATTTCATAATATTTTTACCTTTAATAATAGTAAGATTCTTGTGGTTGATATTAATTTACTTGTGTGATTAACAGTCAATTTGGAGAACTAACTATGCATATAAGAATTATAGGGTTTTATTTCACTGTGAATTGAACTTTCAGTAGAATATGCCATTTGGCTTTATTTTGCAAGTGGATTATTTACAGTTGACAAGTGGGGGAGGAAAAAGATTAGCAAATACATCTTTTATATTCTTGAAATAGCTGTACTTTATTTTAAAAATGATTTTTTCTACATTTCCAAATAACCCTTTTTGTATTTCACTATACTGTTGACTACAATTCAAGCTGACTATACGCTTGAGAGTTTTCCCAACAATAGGGTAAATCAATTAGCATGGGTCCTATTCAGCCACTAGAAATGCAAAACAAATATCCAGAATATTAAGTATACTCCCTCCAAGTTCCAGAGCTCAGATTCAAAATACACCGCTCATGACCTAGAGGACATATCATCAAATGGGCTGCGGAGAAAGCTCATCTTTGTAATGTTAGTAAAAATCTCTGACAAATCAGTCTCCATTCCAAGTTTCAGGAAATTCTTCATATACATATTTCAATATATTTAAAACACTAAATCTAGAACTGAACACCATTAAATGGCTCATATTTGTTTTCTTGAATTTCAGTATGTAGCCAGTGCCAAAAAGCCTCTGGGTGTGTGTACAAAATTTGTAAAAATACATAAAAACCTACTGAGCCAAAACCACAGTGGAACTCACAATAACTTTCCAGACAGCATAATTCACCACTTAGTCACTGGGGAATGCCAATCTCAAAAGATAGATTTTATACCGGGCCAAGAAGATCAACAAAAATAAGCCCTTCTTGGATCAGGAACAAAAGGAAAGTCCAATTATAATGGTCTTAAAACAATACTAGTTTTAATAATAATAATAAGTTAACTGTCTAGTCTAGTGTGCCAACATTTAACTAAAAGACTTTTTTAGGGGCGCCTGGGTGGCTCAGTCGGTTAAGCGCCTGACTTCGGTTCAGGTCATGATCTCATGGTTAGTGAGTTCGAGCCCCTTGTTGGGCTCTGTGCTGACAGCTCAGAGCCTGGAGCCTGCTTGGGATGCTGTGTCTCCCTCTCTCTCTGTCCCTCCTCCGCTTGTGCTGTGTCTCTAAAAAATAAATAAATGTTTAAAAAAATTTTTAAAGACTTTTTAAACACTGTATCTTTTGAAATAATACTGAATAACCAAGAATATTAGAGTATATGGTATTAACTACTTTCTCTTTATTGTACATTGAGCTCTATAGTTCTTTCTGGTTTCATATTAGATTAGTAGAGAAAGTAAATTAAATGTGTTTAGCCACATGTGAGCACGATACTGAGTTACTGACTCTTTCTTATCCCTCTGTCCTGAGCCCAGATAAAGAACAGAAGAAGCGCCATCCACTGTTGTCTGCAACACATATCCTTGGCTTACTCTGTCTCCTTCCCATCGTCCTAATTCAGACAGGAGCTGCCTCACGTGGGTAGCCACACCAGTTCTCTTCGCCTTCCTCACTTCTGTTTCTGCTCTTCTTCACTGTCCCTCTGCCACTACGGTTTCTCAGCTTGGTCTCTCCTCAGCTGTTAAACTTATCTTTAAAAAAATGATAATCAGATCACTTCATTCTCTAGCTTATACTTTCTTGTAGCTTCTTACTGCACATAGAATAAAATCCAATTCCCACAAGAATCTACACAATATGTATGTAGTACCTGCCAACTTCCCTCTGGTGCATATATATACAACCCACAGGGACTCCAGTGTGACAGTGTAATGCTGAAGTTAATATGATTTGTTAGTTGTTTAGGCTTCTGTTCCTTTAAATATATACATGTATATAAATCTAAGAAATTATATTGTGAATGTGGATTTCAGGTGGCTTAGGAGAACTATCTCACAGCAAAAGAGATAAAACATGGAAAATTGTATTAGGCATGTTATGCATAAATATGAAACCCTGGATTTCCATTTCATCCACTGTGTCATTTTGTGTATTACCTCTGCAACAACAAATACAGAACTTTCATGCAAATAACTCATCAAAGTCTATTCTTAGGAGCTTAGGCAGCTAAAATGAAAATGAAATAGATTACAAAGTAAAGAATAGCAAAGGAATACTGTGACATATTACAAGAAATCAAAGGGCCTAGGTTCTAGTCTGCATTGGCCAGCTTTGTGATCTTAGGGGAAAATAATGTCTTAGACTCCACTCCTTGGTATATAAGATGAGTACCATAACTAGACAATTTCTGTATCCTTCACAAATGTATTACTGTGTGACTCTACAAATAAATGAGAAGCATGAAGGTGTACAGGATGACAGTATGACATTAAACTCTCTTTTTTTCCCTCCATTCTTATTATCCTTATCCTTCTCTGAAGTTTTAAAGGGGTAGAAATATCAGCCCAGTAGGGCATTCAAATACAGCTTAGAACAAAGAACTCATTTGAGAAGCTAAATAGATTTTGAAGCTCAAAACAAACACAATTGTTTAAAAGCCAACGAGTTATTCATATGTAAGACCTTAGGCATTTATTATGGGGACAGTTTTCAGTTTGTGGTTTTGAATTACCAAAAAAAAAAAAAAAAAGTCTTGTCTTGGATGAACAGGAAGCAGAGCCTAGAGGACTAAATAAAGTCCATGAAACAAGCACAGAGTAAAAGCAGATTGAGAATGATGACCAAAGAGTAGCTTCCCTGCTGTACAGGAAAGAACTATTAAACACGCATGAGTTCACACATACTTCTGGATAAGGAAGAGTTTGGAGAATATTAGAAGGCCACACGTTAAGGTTTAGATGCTTTCTGGGTCCCCAAGAAGACAGCCAGAATCCCACAGTAGACCCGTGGATTTGGGAGAGGAAAGAAAATCGTATATAAATGCCCAGAAAGGATTGACAAAATCCAGTGGAGAGAATTTATATCTTTCTTCACAGGAAACCTCCAAAGAAAATTTCCAGCTCCTCAAAATTTCGAGAGCTGCTCATATGTCAAGATACAATTGGAGATTAGAAATGACTGGTGTTTCCACAGATGAGTCTAAGGTCAGGCCTAACAAAGTTCATCAGGACTAAAGTGGCAGGGAGAGCAGATGAGAAGACATAACTCCCAAGAGGTGGGGGAAGGTACGGTACACTCAGAGGGTCTTCTTTATTTTTTTTTTATTTTTTTATTTTCTTAAATGTTTTATTTATTTCTGAGTGAGAGAGAGAGACAGTGTGAGCAGTGGAGGGTCAGAGAGAGAGAGGGAGACAGACACAGAATCTGAAACAGGCTCCAGGCTCCGAGCTGGCTGTCAGCACAGAGCCCGACGTGGGGCTCGAACCCACAAACTGTGAGATCGTGACCTGAGCTGAAGTCAGAGGCTTAACCGACTGAGCCACCCAGGCGCCCCTCAGAGGGTCTTCTTTGGACTGACTGGACTTTGGCCAGGAATTGGAACAGGGGGACAGACCACATGACCAGAGACCACAAGGAACCAAGGAAGGGAGCTGTGAGTGTCAATCTACAGAGCCCTCAAGTCAAACGGAAAGGAATACCACAGCTGAGGAATGACCGAACAGTGTCACTTATGTCAGACTCCTCGGGAGGAAAATTATGTTTGTAATTTGAAAGTGACTTAGTTATCTAGAAATACTTATATTAAGCACCTTATACCATCTGTGAAAATAGGGGTTCAACAACCAAGTTAAATTCACTTATTAAAAACTGAAGACAAAAGTAATTCACATAAATTACACAACTGAATGGGGACTGCAAAACATCTGAACTCAGGTAAATGCACATCAGAGTATCTGGAAGATGATACTTTAATCTGTTGTTGTTGTTTTCACCGTTGAGAGAATGGGTGGTTTAAAACTTCCTAGCTGCTGCCACTTCTCGCAGCAGAGACCACAAATCTCTGTAGAGCAGTGTACCTGTCACGACACAGCTGAGCAGTCAGCAGCAGAATATGTGGGACCATCACGACATGTAGCTGAAACAGAAAATAAATGATTTCCATTTCTGTGCTATTTTTATTCCCTTCACCACAGGGAAAATTTAAGGGAGTGTGATGACCTCCATGAGAGAAAACAAAACCTTTCATACAATACTAGTATATAAATGTATCCCTTAATGTGAATAAAAATATATGTGACATTCTGGAGCCTAAGCTTTCGAAAGGAAACATAATATTATGAAGAATATATTGCATTTATTAGGTAAGACTCTTCCTCAACTACCTGACACGTATTGAAAATACATTTTATGCATGTATTTAAAATAAGAAGTCACAAAAAATTAAATCAGAAACATTAACTATATAGCATAATCCACTGACTCAAGATGTCTATAATAAGATATTAAATACATTTAGGAGATTTACGGTTATACACTGGTGCTAATTAAAAGTTTACATGCATTATCATCATATTTCTCAATCAATCTTATTCTATTTACTTCACAAATTCTTGGAGTCATGAAGACTTACTGTAAGGACCCAGAAGAATCATTCAGTCTTCTTTCTAACAATGTGAAGAACAGTAAAGAATCAAAATGAAAATTGTCTTTAGATTGTGTTCCAAATGTAGAATTGTTGGGATTCTATGGGAAAATGGGGAAAAAATGTAGACAATGAAAAAGGGATATCTTTTTCTGTGTTCCAACTGTTTGAGAAATTGTTGTTTTATCAGAAATATACTCTGATAAGACATGTAAACTAAATAAAACAACTATTCAGGTTACAATATCAATATCCATATCTAAAGCATTATATGTGAAGAATTTTCAGTTCTTCAGAAATAGTTTGCCAACATGTTTCAGTTGCAAAATCTCATAAAACATAGTCTTTCCTGAATATTTTGAAAAATGCTTACAATAGCTATATTCCACAAAATCTCATTTATCTGATAACAGGCCATTCAAAAGAATGTAATTTGAATATCTCTACAGTTGTATCAAGAGAGGTTTTCTGCTAATAGTGATCATTTATTTTGAAATAAAGTTTCAAGGTTACAGAAATACATGTAAGGAAAGTAAATGGCCACTCACTAGTTGTGAAACTATGCTAGGTTTCTCTATATGTGAACTGCAAAAAGACCACATTCAATGTCCTAAGATCACTTCATGATATAATTGCTTTATATATTTAAATGTCTTCACACTAAAACCCAATCACCATGACTAAAATAATTACAAGGTGGTCTCATTTGGTTATCAGGGTCACTGTAATAAATGGGCTAAACCTGAGATTTTTATTCACATGAGAAACAACAGTGAGAATTACAACTATGTAATGGAAAAAAAAAAACTTTAAAAATATTGCTCTATTTTTGTTGATAGTATTAAAATTTTACTTTATTATCTTCTCATAAAACAGAAATAAGTATTTTTAAAAGGTTATTCTAAGTTAACGAGAAAAATAAAAGAAAAGCTGCCAGAAGTTTTATTTTTATTTTTTAGAATTATTTTAGTTTTCTGAATTTGGAATGAATGCACAGGTAAAACAGTTCAAATGATATTAAAGTGTATACAATACAAAATTATTTTCTTATCCACTCCTACCCAGCTTTTCTTCCTAAAACCAACCACTGTACCTGGTTCCTTGGTTATCCTTCCATAGATAAGATGTACACATATAATTACATACATGTAGATTTCTTTTTTAACATATAAATATTATCATGATAAGGAGCCTTTTCTGTGTGTTGAATGTTTTTCACTTAACATAAATAGAAGGTTTCACTGAATATAAAGCCTCCTTATTCTTTTTAATGTCTGCATTAAAAAGATGTCTGGACAGATTTACAATAATT
Source organism: Hyaena hyaena (assembly GCF_003009895.1). NCBI lineage: Eukaryota > Metazoa > Chordata > Mammalia > Carnivora > Hyaenidae > Hyaena > Hyaena hyaena. Next base: position 6,003,998 of record NW_024080658.1, on the reverse strand, counting down.
TATTTGAACAGTCCACAGTAATGTGCATTTTTTGGTACTGCAATTGCTGCCCTTACACACACATTATTCTGTGTATGTGAAAGTATATCTGTAAGATAAATTCCTAAAAATTGAATTGCTGGAACAGAGGACATGCATTTCCATTTGTGATTAGATGAATAAACCTTTATTTAATTCCAGTTATATCAATGTATGCTCCCATTTTATGTATAAAAGAATCTATTTCCCCATATTACAGGGTTTAGAACTTATTTACTGCAATTTTGTAAGGTACCAAATTGACTTCATTTGCCTACCACTGCAAAATGTTTTTAAAAAAGAAGAAAAAATACAAACATTAATTATTAGTACTGAAAAGATAGCATGTTTTCTTTTAATAAAACCAAATACAATCTCCATATCTGAATTTTCTTTGAATGGATAAACTGATGTCATTTTTCACAAAGCCAAGTTATTTAAGATGAATAATTCTCTCCAAACTTCAGCATCATTGCAAATAAATCAAAATAAAATAACTTCAATATGAATGGAAATAGTACAATCAGTAGAAAGCCATGCAGTTCCTCATGTATATTTTAAAGAGTAGACAATGCAATGCTAGTAATCAATTTACGATCACTCAACAAACATCAAATATTTAATTCCATTTGTCCCAATTTAGTTGTATCTCAATGTTTTACATCTTTTTTCTAAGAAAAGAAAACCTAGGACTTTAGTTCCTCCAAATAAAGTATACTCTTAGAGATTAAAAAAAAAATCTTCAGCAAACTTTTTCTCCATTCAGTACTTGTTTCTTTTTAGTAATTTTTTGAACAAATTTGTGGACTTCTACATAAAAACACTACTCTCAACTTTAAGCCTGAGAAATTCCAAGGCTTAAAATGCTTAAGAGTTACTTGCTCAACAATATTTTCCTTTAAACAAAATCACATTTTACACTTAATCAATGAAAAGGATCAAGTTGATAAATATATATTTGCCATATTATGACTCAGTATGAAGTTTTTAGATTCAAAAGAGCCATATGGCTTTAAAATAACCTGGATGGCTTTTGACCTGTTAATATTTTTCTCTTTGTTCATAAAATGAGATTAAATATTAAAGCAAGGAAAAATAACTTATTCATTTAAATATGATTGCAAATAAATTTCACCGCTCACAATTATACTTACTCGTCACATAACGTTCTCTAGGTTGGTTACCCCCTCTTAACATTTCTTTTCATATCAATGCACAGTGAGTTGCCATGGCTCTGATACAGCCCCAGCAGTTTTAACCTCATGCTTTGAAACATAAGGCATCAGGATTCAGTGAGACTCCTTGGCTATCAAAAGTGTTCCTACAGGGGTGCCTGGGTGGCTTAGTCGGTTAAGCGTCCGACTTTCGCTTAGGTCATGATCTCGCGGTTCGTGGGTTCGAGCCCCGCGTCGGGCTCTGGGCTGGCTGCCAGCTCAGAGCCTGGAGCCTGTTTCAGTCTGCGACTCCCTCTCTCTCTGACCCTCCCCTGCTCACGCTGTCTCTCTCTCTCTCTCTCTCCTAGAAATAAAAATAAAACATTTAAAAAAAAAAAGTGTTCCTACAAAGAACTGCTTGACTGAAATTTGTCCCTCTCAGAGATTCAAGAAAAGGCATGCACAAAGCTGGCTTTCTGAGCCTCTTCAGACTTCAGTGACATTGCATATGAAGATCTGGCAGAGGTACCAGCTTGACCTATCTTTGACCAGTGCTGGGGTAAAAGAATATTCAGGCATGACAAGAGAACAGTAGCAGAGGTCAGTTCCATCAATGAATGTGAATGAGACTCTCAGTAGAAGAAGAAAGGAGGGATGCTTGGGGGAAATAAGATGGAAAGAACAGCCTGAGGTTGTATTTCTAAATTGCTCCAGAAGCCCAGGCACAAAGACCCTTGTCTGAGCAAAAGCTGAAACATTTTCATGATCAGCCCCAGCATCTCATACATTAATATTCCTTTCCTCGGTGACTGTGTATTAGCCGTATTCTTGCAGTGAGGTTTCATTATATGGAAATAATTTTTTGAAAATTTCTTACAGTTAGAATTTTCAGATATCAACATTTTGTAATTCATAAAAGTGTGTTGGTACCATTGGCTTTTACCTTAGTACACGGCACTTATAGCGTCTTAAAACATTGGTTAAGGTCTTTATTGTTCCGAAACTTATTGTGCACTGTCTATAATATCTTCCAACTAAAATCTATAAGTAGCAATGATGTCTTTCTAAAATGAGGTCTTACTAACTCTCTTCCAACCTCACTGCCACCATTTAGTCCTTACCACCAAGAAATATGGTCCAAACTCCCAGGCAATTTCATACAATATTCAGGATCTAGCTCCAATTAACTTCTAAGTCATACCTCTAGCCACCTATCATAAATTTTGCACTTTACACATTAAACACTTCTTGAAGTTCCTCAAACATAATATTTTTTAATATAACTCTGTGCAAGTATTCTTACCAGCCTACCTACTGTACTCCTATTATGCCTTTAAAGTAAATCTTATGTCCCTGTCCACCCTCTTCTCTGAGGCCTCAATAATTACTATGGGAAAATTAACAACTTCTCCTACTAAAACCTCACATTTTAGATTGTGTTAACTTGTATTGTAATTATTTCTCTCTATGTGTTTACCCTTCATTAAAATGTTAGTTAATTTTCAGGAATTTATTTTCATATTTGCACACATAATGCCTACATAACATCTGATCCCTGGTAAGTAATCAATGAATGTGTTGAATTGGATGAATAAACAATAAATTAAATACTCAAATAAAGTAAAACTGCACAGAAGATCTACATAGCTAATATTTTTTCTGGTAGAAGGCTGCCTTGTTTTTAATACCCCAACTTTATAGAAAATGTGTCTCTTAACACAGTATTTTCAGCCAATAATTATATAGAAAAATTACATTTATGTCTCTAAAACTCAATATGACATTTTTGAACAAATTGCATGGGGAAAAGTAATTTTCCAAATAGAATTGATAGAACGTTGGAATGGCATGGACATTTTGAGAAGCAAGCCAAATCTCAACAAAGGGGGTATTCATCTTAGATGTTGCTGGCACTAAGAAATGCCATGTTACTGCAAACAAACTGCTTTTTAATAGGCATATCAGTTACATTTGGTGATGTGAAAGAAATGTTTAAATATTTAACAGGTATTTGTATATAAAAATATACTTTTTTAAAAGAAATTGGGGGTTTATGGCTGATGTGTAATTCATCATATTATTTCCCATTTAAAATAATGGGAAATTATTGTTTACCATTTTCATTTAGATGTTCTGATTTTGAGGAACAGATTATTGTTAATACATGGGGGACAGCTATATTAAATGAGCTATATAATACATGCAACTCATTGTACTGTTTACTGTGAGAAATATAAAAATAAAGGTGGCTTGTGCCTTGTCTTCAAGTTGCTTACAGTTCAGTTCATGTCAGAAAGATGAGAGGATCAGAGTTAATTTTCATTTGCAATGCTAACTCAAGAAATTGCAGTGGCTATATAGCATGCTATGTTAGTAAGGATTCCTCGGCCATACCCCAGCTTGAACGAATGCCGTGATGATTAGTGATGTTCGTAACAGAAATATACTTGCCATCACTACTCTATGGATTCACAGGAAAAAGAAAGCATTTCTAGTTGAAATGATAAATTAAAATCTCCTGAAAGAGCTGACACTGAAGCTGGGCAGGATAATTTTAGGAATGAGAGTGGAAAGAAGTCATCAAAGTGAAGCAGTGCCAGAAGAAAGCTTGGAAGAGAAAGGACTGGGAAAATTCAATGAAAGCAAGTAGTCAGGTTGGTTGGAGCCAAATGCATTCTTCTTGTCCTCAAAATGGGGCCACAGGGTAGCTCCTCAGAAAGCCTTTTTCTTCTTGACACAAATGACCAATGAGAAAGTCTCTTCTATAGAATAGCAGTCTCATGATTTGAAAAATTAAAACTGAAAGCTAAAAATTACTAGTATATGGAGGGAACTAATGCTAATTTTAAAACAAAATGTACTAAGTGAAGAAAAAAAAATCTTGGCATACCTCTGAATCAGTTAATGAAACATGGACTGGATAAAATAAAATAAAATATAAAGCACTGTAGGCAATAATCTAATCAATAGGGAGTAGTAATAAAAAAGAAGAGAGAGAAATTTTAGATGTGAGGATATTACAGAGTTGCCACCCTTCAAAAGGTTAACTCAGAAAGAGAAAGAAATTATTTCTAATTGCTGATAGAATAAGGCTCCAAAAACCTGAGAAGTTTCAACAATAGCCTCCCAGCAAACATTATGCATCCCACTTAGTTATTACAGACTCCTAGGAATTACATATACTGTGGTATTAGTCCTGATGGAAACACAAATACTTCAGGATTATTCCTAAGTTGGCCTCAGAATCACCTTCATGAGAGAAACAAGAGAAAGTACATTCAGGGTGAATGGAAGAGAGGCTTACCAGGAGAACTAAATTTGTATCAATCATTTTACTACATTTATCTGATCACTTCTTGGTCTTTCCTGCATTTAAAAAAAAAAAGTTCTTGGCCTCATTCTTAGCCTCTTACCAGTCTTCTCTCAAGCTAACAGTAATTTTTACAGGTCATAAATTGTTTCTATGCATATCAACTGTCTTGTACATCACCTAATAAATGAAATCTGATTCTTTTCTATCTTAACCATTCTTTTCCTCACTGTCCATTCAGTGCTTCAATGCCTGTTGTAACAGTCTGAGTTCAACCAGAGTAACAGAAGTAGGAGGTGATATTTATTAAGAGATTTTTTGCAAAGAAATGGTTTCTACAATCATGCAAACTGCCAGGCAAGTCTAAAATCTACACAGTGGGTCTTGAGAAATGGCAGGCTGAAACTTTCCACCATGGATTGAAGCTATTGTCCATAAGCAGAATTTCATCTTCTCTCAGGAAACTGCAGCTTTTAAGATTGTTTCCTCTTATTGATTTGGCCAACTAACATCATCTGGGATAATCTCCCTTACTAAAAGTCAACTGACGGGGTGCCTAGGTGGCTCAGTCAGTTAAGCAGCTCAGGTCATGCTCTCACGGTTTGTGTGTTTGAGCCCCACGTTGGGCTCTGTGCTGACAGCTCAGAGCCTGGAACCTGCTTCAGATTCTGTGTCTCCCTTTTTCTCTGCTCCTCCCCACTCACACTCTGTCTCTCTCTCTCTCAAAATCAAATAAATATATTTTTAAAAGTCAACTGACTATACAGTTTAAGTACATCTAAAAATGCCTTCATATCAACATGTTAATTAATGTTTGCCTGAATAACTTAGACTAGTTTATAGTCAAATAAAACCATCATGGCCACCCCCTTGTTAATTTAACACCCACATACCTCATTAAACCATACTTATTATTAAAATTAAACACTAATAAAGTCTTATTTCCATTTAACAAGATCCAGAAGAGAAGTCAAAGTCCTTCCCTAATTTTCGATCTTCTCTTTGATATCCTATAAGATCAGTAATATTAGTCACACAAAACCTTCTTCCACTGTCAATCCCTTATTCCCTTTGCACTTAGGAACCATATCAGTTGGTTATGGTTCTTTGCATGGTAGGGTGAGCCAAAACTTCAGTCATGAAGGTTCTGACTCATTAGCATTCATGCCTGAATTGGGCTTAGTTTTCTACTGACTTTAATCACAGGACCTGGTAAAACATATCCTAAGGGATTTCCTGTGTGCCAGACACACTCTTCCATACTTCCATTTTGTAGTAGCAATTTCCCCTTGGCAATTGACATGAGTCATCTCAGTCAGTACAGTAACCTCCTTCTTTAACTGTTGATTCAATGGTGTAAGGACCACAAAGTGGGTGGGTGACAGTCTCAAGTTCCCATCCAATAGTTTAATTGTTGTGTCTTTTAGTAGAAGCATTCCTCTCAATGGAATTAAGTCCTCTAGGTCTGCAGAGCCTAAGGTTGTGGGGACTGGAAGCAAAGATTTTGCTAGTGAAAATTTTGCTGGAGGAACACTAGGGGTAACAGAGAACGGAGCCACTCTCATTTCTATGCTTTTATTCCTGGGCCAGTGGATCCTGACTAAGGAAGAAATAGTACTATATACTGGATGCTTATTTAGAGCATATACAGCCTCCTGCAGGGCACTGCCCTAACCCTGTAAATACAGCGACATAGTTAGCATTGCACTCGAGTCTTTAAAATGTTATTTCACCATTATATTAAACCAGCTGCTTACCATGGGGACCATAGTAAGACAAGTGAATGAGCATGGGCCCACTGCTGTACTTCTTTAGCTGTGAAGTGAGTTCTTTGATCAGAAACAATGTTGTGTGGAATTTGATGATGTGCAATAAAGCATTCTATTAGTCTGCAGATGGTAATTTTGACAGAAGCATTATGTGCAAGGAAAGCAAATCTATGTCTAGATAAGTATCTATTCCAGTAAGAACAATATTATCAATCTGCATCAATTAACTGACTGATCATTCTAAGAAATGGTGTCATGCTGAAGATTCAGTGTTGGTTTCTCTTGCTGGCAGATCGGAACTTAGCAGTGACTATAGTAAGGTCAGCTTCAGTGAATGGAAGCCCATGTTGTCGAGGCTATGCATAATCTGCATTCACATGGCCATTATGTTCATGACCCCATTGGGCAATGACAACAATGGGAAAAGAAACTTACTAGTATCCACAAAACTGGTCTTCCTCTCCACTGCATTATTAAAATCTTCCTCTGTTGAGGTCATTCTTTGATGAGCATTAACAAGGGACACAAATGTCTTTGAAGATCTTTGCCCATTCAGAAGGGGCTACCTATAAATCTCTTTTCTAGTCTTCCTTGTCATCAATTTTCTAACCATATTTCTTCCAAGTCCCTAATCATCCAGTCAAAGCAATCATCAGTCCACAAATAGGCACAGACTTCTAAGTCTGGCCATTTCTTTTTCCAGGCAAAATAAACAACCAGGTGCACTGTTTAAAGTGCCGTGTCCACTAGGAAGAATTTCTTTCACCATTATCCTTCAGGAATATCTCAGAGAGGGGTTATAGCAATTGAGCTGACAACTTTCAAATGGTGTGTCCATATTGTGCAGAACCATCTGTAAACCAGGCCTAAATTTTCTCTTCCTCAGGCAGCTGGTCACAGGGAATCTACCTTAAGGTCATAAGTGCAAGCTGAGAGTTAGAAAGCAATGTAGCAGGAATAGGGGTCTTGTGCATTTTGCCTACTTCCTCATTCACCTTATTTCCTCAGGGCCTATTCAAGCATGATCTCATCCGTACCACCTTTCATTTCATAATGGATTGCCTGACCTAATGGCTTTGCATTTCAAACAACACCCAATTCACAATGGAAAGTTCAGTTCACATGATAACTTGGTGGCCCATGGATAAGCATAAGATACCTAGTAAGGCCCAGGATAGACACACATACACACACACGAGTGCACGCACGCACACACACACACACACACATCAATATTTTGTTTCCCTGGAGAATCCTGACTAATACAGACTCTTTCAATAAATTTGGCCTAACTCAACTTTATGTTCCTTCCCCCATTATTCGGGGGGGAATATTCTACAACATTAAAAAGTTTGTTGGTCTTATCAAATATACTCTCAACCACACACACATATACAATTCATCCTATAATTTAACATCTTCCACATATTTCTGGTAACTCTGAGATGTACTGGAGACTTAAAACGTCACTAAATGATTATGAAACTGTTTCTAGATATTTTTCATTAACTGTTTTCACGTTCTACTACAAATCAGCAAAAAGAAAACAAAGGCTCCGATGGAATATGCGGAAGTTATTATTTTACAAGAGTCCAAATCCAGCTATAAAATGTCTATTCTCTGAGGTAAATCATCTTTATTTTATACAAGTTTATATTCTACTTTCTCTTAACCCATGTCAGTGGTTTGTTTCTTACTCCCATCTTTAATCAATCAGCCTTATCACAACACGTTGCCTCCTGTATACATCAGAAGCTCCCAATAGACTTTCAAATGTATTTTGTCTTGTATTCACAACAGATTCACCTTTACTATCTCTTTGCATTAAGATGTATATATTTTTATATACTATATATTTTATTTCATATAAACAGAAACAAGATTTTAAAAACCCTCCATTTATTGATAAGTCAATATGTACAAGACACTGTACTAATCATATAAAAATGAGGGAGAGTTAGCAACAAAAAGAGTTCTTTCCTTCTCAAAATCATATGGTAGAGTTTCTGTGAAAGATCACATCGCTACAATATTGTCTCTGTCTTTAGAGGAAAATACAGATAGGCGAGCATATGTAGTCAAATGAGGGGAAATAAAGCATTAGAATAGAGATGTGTATAGCCTGCAATGGCCATGTGTGGTAGGCAGAATTCTAAGATGGCTCCCTAGGCTCCCATCCACTGGTACAAGGGCCCTGTATAATCCCTTCCTATTTAGTTTTAGCCAGATTTGAAAGTATGAATGGATATCACTCCCATGATTATGTTTTATTTTAAAGCTGAAGGGATTTTGCAAATTTGATTAAATCCTAAATCAGTTGACTTTAGTTAAACAAATGAAAGATTATCCTAGTGAGCCTGAGTTCATCAATTTAGCTCTGAACAGAACACAACTGCTGAAAACAGCAGCAGACACTCTCTTCTCTGTTGTCCTTGAAGAGGCAAACCACCATATGTGGAGAGGACAATGGACCAGGAAATTGAAGGTCGCTCTGGGAGCTGAGATCCTCAGTCCTACAATCGCAAGGAACTGAACTCTCCAGCACCTAAATGAGCTTAGAAGTGGGCTCTGAGCTCCAAATGAGATTCCAGCAAGGCTGATGCTTTGACTTTGATCTTGTGAGAGAAACTCTGAATGAGAATTCAGCCACAGTATGCCTGAACTTGAAACCTACAGAAAATGTACGGTAACACATGGATATTGTTTAAGCACTTTGAAAACTAAATTGGTAATAATTTCTTATTCAGCAATAGAAAATAAATATGTCTTGCAAAGGGGAAAGTAAATAATTCAAAATGAAGTTACCAATGTCTCCCTTTAAGATAATTTTCCACACTGATGAGAAGCCTCTTCTTGGTGCTTTTTCTTTTGATCTCAGCCCTTAGAGCCGATTTTAAGCATTTCCTGTCTTCTCAAAAGAGATGTGCCGTTAGGCATACCTGCCAGTGAAACAGGCAGCCAAGCACATCAGAAAGAGTCTGAGCTCCAGTGAAATCTACTGAGGGAAGAGAAGAGCAAGCCAGCCTTGAGTGTTGCCACAGGCTTGCTTGTCTGAGATTTCAAAGTCTATGTTCTAATCAGGCTTTGTCTCTTTCATCACTCAGACACAAATTCTATGAATTCAATAAGCTAATGGTTTGAGAATGATTGGGGCAGATTTGCATATTATTGGGAAAGGTTTATCTTTTACAGGAGTTCCTTAAGTTGGTGGGAGTCATTTCTAATAACATGTTTTCTCCACTCCAAATATGGATGCCTAACTTCCTTATGTATGGAGTAGAGGCTACATGCATTTGGTTATTTATTCTGTACCTTCTCACGCTGAGCTGTCTAGAAAGGCATTCTTATCTTAGTTTGTGGACAGTGCAATTGCTCTGCTTCTACAAATGAACATAACTCCAATTTAATATGTAGTATTTAAAGATCTTTGCTTTTTAAATGGACCGTATAATCCAATGGAATTGCTACAAACTATGCTTATATTCAGATTAATTTTAAACCTAATCATTTAATTCCACTAAAGATAATCTTTCAATAGTTGCCATCATTCAAACAGTGCTATCCAATATAGTAGCTACTAGTCTCATGCAACTATTTAAATCTAAACTTAAATTAAGCAAAATAATAATCATGGCCTCAGTCTCACCAGCTCCTTTCAAACTGTTCAGTAACCACAGGTGGCTAGTGTCTGCTATATTAGACAATGCAAGTTAGAGAATGTTTCCATCATTGCAGAGAGGTTTTTTAAACAATGCTGAATTAAGCCCAGATTCCCAGGCAATATGTTTAAACTTTTCGTAGTTTTACCTCCTTTATGTTTTCTTAATCTAATTTCCCTCTTTTTGCCACAGTTAGCCAGTGTTCTAACCATTCTAAATCACTTACCTTTCACAAATAGGGTATTATTTAACTTTTGTATACCCCTTTTTCAAGGTCATTAATACCATTCATTCTTTTGGCCACTTGATAGTCCACCTTTAGCACTCAGCCCAGATATCGCCTCCAATAAAATACCTTTCTTGATATTATCAAGCACAGATAAGTATTTTCTCCTCGGTACTATCATGATGCCTTATTCACACCTTGATTATAGTAATGTTTATATGGGTGTCATTCCTTTAGATGGGCTTATCCTATTATTGATCATGAGCCTCTAGAGGAAAGGGGCCTTGTTCTTCTCATCTTTATACCCTCTATGCCACGTATGTAATAGGCAGTACTTATTAAGTTAACCATTCATATACTTATTTTTCTCATAGTATTTTCTTTTTTTTAATTTCTTTTTTTTCTTGAGATAGAGAGCATAAGCAGGGAAGGGGCAGAGAGAGAGGGGGACAGAGGATCCAAAGCAGGCTCTGCTCCAACAGGCTGACAGCAGAGAGGCAGATGTGGGTCTCATGAAACGTGAGAACATGATCTGAGCTGAAGTCAGTTGCTCAACTGACTAAGCCACCCAGACCCTCCCCCCCCACCCCCCCCGCATACTATTTTCTGATTGACTGAGTGTGGGGCAATAATTTCATACATGGATTTTGGAAAGAGCCCCCAAATAATTCATATGCTACTCATAAAAAGTTGACCTAATGTGAAGGAAGCTACAACAAGACAAAGGACAGAGCCAGAAGCTTCTTTAAACAAGAAATATGACTTGGCAGATAGTGAAACATGTAAGTAATTTGTAAATTTACACTTCTTGAAAACTAAAATTCTATAAAATTAAATAACATCTTAAGTAGAAAACTGAATATATATATATATTCCAATTCCACGGTTCTTAGTTCCCAGAGAAAGTGGTAGGTACTCAGAAGTTTCAGTGAGGCTGTTGAGTTTTCCTCAATAATATGGTGGGTGGGGGAAAGGGACAGAGTTGCAGTGCATTTAAATTCCATCATGGGGCACCTGTGTGGCTTAGTCGGTTAAGCGTCTGACTTTCACTTAGGTCATGATCTCGCGGTTTGTGGGTTCGAGCCCCACGTTGGGCTCTGTGCTGACTGACAGCTCAGAGCCTGGAGCCTATTTCAGAGTCTGTGTCTCCCTCTCTCTCTGACCCTCCCCTGCTCGCTCGCTCTCTTTCTCTCTCTCTTAGATATAAATAAAAATATTAAAAAAAAATAAATTCCATCACTGTATATGTGATCAACCTCAATTGATAATATACTCATTTAGACATTTTTTAAAATGCTAATTACATGATTCTTTCCATTATGTTGTTCTGTGTCATTCCAAAAGGTGGCTAACTGAAAACAGAGAAATAAACTCTATGCTGTGCTCTTGATAAATGCTGCACTTATAGTTATGAATAAAAATATTGTTTCACTGTCTCAGTTTTAGTCATACTTTTTGTTTGTTTGTTTTGGTAGCCTTTAAAAAAATCAAAATGCTGTAGTAACTTCCTCTGGCAAAAGCCGAAGAGCTCTACAGATTTTAGTCTAGCTGCCTGCCATCAGTCACAGAGTTGGAAAGGCCCTCTAGCACACAAGACCATCTGAGTGACGCAGCAGAGCCCTTTTCAAGGGTCTTGGAACATGCAATCACTTGGCTGCCATCAAATATTTCTAGAGGAAAGGAATCCTCAAGTCCAATAGACCAGAGGGTCCTCTGGCTCTGCCAAGAAGAGTGACAGAGGCTATAAAACTGTCTGCTCTCCTCCTCTGCTAAATGTCTTGCCAGAAATCACACAGACTCAGAGTTGTTGAAAATCCGGCTGCTTTATTTCAAAATGCACCCTGCAAGGGATGCTGCTTCCTACTCTCTCGCTCCATCTACTGGAGCTTACTCAAAACACTGATCTAGTTAACATTCAGCTAAGAAAATTATGTTCTAGAATACCTTTCATTCCCCTGTTGTTTCCCCTTGACGATAAAATCCTCAAGAAGCAAAGAGTCTGACAGGCAGCAGTTTGAATTTATTTGCAGAATATTCCATTAAAGAAGAAAAGAACAATGGACAGGTTGAATAAAGCAAAATTCATTGTGAGTACTGTATCCACATTCTTAGTTTCTCCTCCTGAATTTTTGCCTTTTACTATTTTTCCAGAACTTTTCTCCTCTTAAAAATTTATTGTGTAATTTGTGGTAATTATATTAGTAATTTTAGTGGAGGAAATGGTCCTGGATTTGAAGTCAGATTATAAAAATTCAGCTTTGGGGGTGCCCAGGTGGCTCATGTGGTTGAGCAATTGATTCCGGATTTCAGCTCAGGTCACAATCTCATGATTCATGAGTTCAAGCCCCATATAGAGCTTTGTGCTGACAGTGTGAAGCCTGCTTGGGATTCTCCCTCTCTCCCTCTCTCTGCCTCTTCCCTGCTCACACTCTCTCTCAAAATAAATAAACTTTAAAAAAAATTGAGTTATCACCTGTATTCCTTAATTAATACCAGAGAACCACCAGTTCTTAAAGTAAGATAGATGTTCTTACTTATGGGGATTGCATTAAAAACTCTGGTGTGACAAAAGAGATAGTCTATAATATCTAAAGTATCCCTAATTATGGAGCCCCCACCCTCAATTCTGATCCATACCAGTCTCCTACTTCCTTCTTCAACTTGCCTATGACCTTTTAAAAATTATTATTAATAGACTTTATTTCTTAGAGATTAGGCATAAAAACTGAACAAAGTATAGAGATTTCCCATACATTTCCTCCAGCTCCCTTAGAGTTTCCCATATGATTAACATCTTTCATTAGTGTAATACATTTGTTATAACTGATGAACTAATATCAATGCAGCATTATTAGCTAAAGTCCTTAGTTTACATTAGGGTCTACTCATTGTGTTGTACAGTGCTGCAGAGTTTGACAAACTCATAATGTTAGGCATCCACCAATACAGTATCATTCAGAATAGTTTCACTGCTCTAGAAATCTCCTGGGGTCCACTTATTTAGCCCCCATCATAACCACTGATAACCACTCATGTTTTTACGGTCTCTATATTTTTGTGTTTTCCAGCATGTCATATAATTGGAATCATATAGTATATAGCCTCCTCTGATTGCCATTTTTCACTTAAATTTTGCATTTAAATTTTTCTATGCCTTTATGTGATTTGATAACTCCTCTCGTTTCATTGTTGCATGTATATTCCACTGTATGGATGTATCATAGTTTGTTTATCCATTCACCTATTGAAGATCATTGGGTTGCTTCCAAGTTTTGGGCAATTATGAATAAAGCTGAAATAAACATTTATGTGCAAGTTTTGTGTCGTAGGATTATGTTTAGCTTTATCAAAAACTCCCACACTTTCTTGTAAAGTGGCTGTACCATCAGCAATGAATGAGAGTTCCTGTTACTCTATATCTTCACCAGCATTTGGTATTATCAGTGTTTGTATTTTATCCATTCTATATGTGTGTAGGAACTTCTTATTTTCACTGGGTCTTCAAAGGCCTCTCAGAGTTTCACTGTGATTTCTGTACTGCTGAAAGCCCTTGACGTCGCTATAAGACTCAGAGCATCTTAATGAATAAATCCAACTTTGTTCACCTCTGTATCTCCAGTGACTAGAAGGCTTGGCATGTAGAAGGTCCCACTCAGTGAATGCAATCTCCTGACATCAAATTTTCTGTCCTCAGTGTCCTTGGAACCAGTCTCTGTCTAGCCACATCATTCTGAGCACCTCATTTTGTGGTTGTAGGACCTTAGGCAAGTCACATAATCTATCTGAATGTCTATTTACTTGTTTAAAAATAGAGCTTTCAATATGTTCCTTGGCAATCTTAAAGATTTTAGTAAAGATGAAATAAGTCAAATATGAAGCTGCTTTGTATGGTCCACATACAGAAATCAATTTTTTTATTGCTATGCATACATGTTGGGAAGCCACCTAATTCAGGAAGACAAAAAATCGGCCTACTTCAAAATGTCTCACTTCCCTCTGTTCTGTAATACATTATATTGCACACACACACACACACACACACATCTAATGTCTTAATTGAATACATAGTCCAAATCATGGAAATATTTGAGGGAATGTCTACATAAAAGATAATGCACACCAAACACTTGCTCCTGACTATGATACTAGGAAAATTATTTTTTAAATTCAAAAGAGTTAAGTGTATGCAAAGAATGTAGGTCACTAGTTTACAAAATTTCCTCAGTTTTCTGGGTCTGGAACAGAAGACAGGCTTCTAGTCTTAATTCCAAAATTAGTTTGATGTGACACTTTGGAAAAGTTACTTAATCTCTTCATACCTTTCTTTTTTCTTAAAAAAAAGATGATTAATCTCTGCTTTTATAGTTGAGAAGGTAATGATGAATAATAAATAGCATCATGAATGTTAAAGCACTGAATGTGTAAAGAACTATAAAATACAAGGAATTGGCTTTAGTTATGACAAAATCATTAAGTTTTAAATAGAATGTTTCGTTAATAAACATAGATCTGATCTTAATGAATGCTAAGTATGTTTGCCTAGGGTAAAATAAAAATCTGTATGAAAATTTTAAAAATGAACAAAACAATATGTGTCATTCATTGGATCAAGAGAAATGACTTTGCCTTTTTGGTTGGGAGAAATAAAATGTGCTTATTATCACACAAAAGAAGTTAGTGTATTATTTATTCTTTTAGTTACTTTGTATGACCAAATATATGATGGTAAATAGAAGGAGTTGGTATGAACAATGGGTGTTGGGGTTTGGTAATGATAGCAAATGGTAATCACTAATGCTAAATATTGCTCATGTGACCCTTGAAGTAAACTAAACTTCCTATAGTCCAAAGACTGTTATAATATTGCCCAAACCCACTGGGATCTGGAGTGAGGATGACTATATGACTTTTTTCTGGATCATAATCACTCCAAATATGGGATAAATACATAGACTTGTCAATCTTTAAACTCACAGATATTTAGGGCATAATCAGTTAGTTGGCTTATGTTTCTTCATGAGATCCAAACCAAAATAGGTTTGCAAGAGATGCTGCCTTGAAGAATATTAGGAAAAGAAGAGCTGTTTATAACTGAGGCTTACTTACTAACAAACATGTTCTAAATCCCGAAAATATCTCAGGCATTGTCCTTCTCAGTTTTTGCTTGTCCTAAAAATATACATCTTTGCTTTGCCAACATTATTGAGTATAGTTTCAATGGATTTGCAATTATTTTATTTCTTTTATCATATGTCTGAGTTCTACATGTTCTTTAAGAAATTAAATATCAATCTACACACCACTCTTTAAAGGTTATCTGTATTTGTTTCTCTGGCTGACTTTTAAGATTGTTCACTTTGTCTTTGGTATGCTGAAATTTCACTTAAATGTGTTCCAGGTGGAATAATTATTATTTCTAGTCCCCTTTGAGATCCATTGGGAATCTTAAATCTATTTCTTTCTCAGCTCAGACAGTTCAATAAATACCTTATCCATTAACTTTTTGTGTATTGCCTCTTCCCTATTTTCTCCATCTCCTCCTAGAACACCATTTAATCATACTTCAGAACGTCTCATATACTCTTCCTTGACTCTTAACATGTCCTACATATTTCTCACCTTTAAATTTCTCTGTGCTAATTTACAGATAATTTCTAAATAATCTTTCAGTTCATCTTCTCTCTTCAGCTATGTCTAATCTTCTTTTACAATTATCCATTGAGGTTATACTTTATTGCATTTTTTTAATTTCTAGAAGTTCTCTTTTTTAAATAAAATCTTTTGGCCCTTTTCATACTCTTCTTTATGTAGATATTTTCAAGTTCATCTTTTTATTTTTTAAACACAGTAGTATAATTCATACTCTGTCTCTAAGAAGGCTAGTATCTGTAATCTTCATGGGTATATTTCTTTTACTTGTTGTTTCTGCCAATTCTGGCATATCATGCCAGAAATCCTATGTGCTTGATATTTTTAATTGCATGCTGCTCTGGTCTTGATAAATTACCTCTGTGGATATTTTCTAGATTTTTTTTTTAAAAGAGGAGGTACCCTTCGTCTATAGATCCATCTGGTTTCTTACAGGGACCTAGGGGTACTACAGTTGTCCAGTCAATTTGAAACGTATTCACAATCTATAGATTATTTTGTAACTAGCAGATAGTTATTAATTTGGACTGCAGATGTGTTATTCAAATGGGCTATGATTATGGTTTCTTAGGGCACTTTCTCCTCTTCTATTCTACACAACTCTAAGGCAACTTTGTCTGATGTTCAGGGGATAGAGGGCAGATTTGCTTCTGTGTTTTACCAATATTCTAATGCTATAACTCTCTGAAGCCCTATCCTAATGTAGGAAGAACTTCATATCAGATTTCTTATCTTGGGTGATTGGTAGGCCTCGGGCTATTCTATTCTCCTCTTGTTTAAGTCATCAAAATTAAAGTGCGAATTAGCATTGATTAATAATTGCCTTTGTGGCAAAAATAGATCCAGCACTCCCTTACTCTTGGGTTCCAGGTTTTCCTTAGACTTGGCTTGGTAATTCCTTACTACCTCATCAGCTTTCTGATGGCTTTTGAAAGGTAGTCATAAAATATTTTATCCAGCATCTGTTGTTGGTTTCAATGGGAGGATTAGTTTGAATACCCAACCTGCTATATCCCTGGAAACAGAATAAGACATGCAACATTTTCTAAACAAATTGCTTAAATTGAGTTTGAATCTAAGTCTGATTCAAAGTGGAACAGGACACTTTGTAAAAACAAACCTGGCCACAAATTAAATTCATGAACCCACCCCAGGGTTTCAGAAATAGTAATACTATTATTCTGTAATAAGTATGTACTGGCAAGAACTTTGCAGTGTGCTTTTCAGGGAATCAAAGTACAGCTGAAAACCGAATTTTAAAAAATCAACTCTGTACTGAAAGAGAAATTTTCATAATTGTAGATAGAGAAACAAAGGTGCCTCTCAAATAATAACAAAGGGTCTTATCCAAAGAAACACCTCAGTCAAAATTGTAGTGGTACAAGGATGGCACAGAAGGAAGAGAAGGACGTCAAAACACTGCTAGTGATCAAAGAAGAGAAACTAGAAACAATGAAGTTAAGTCCTATGAGAAATCCTTCAAGTCTCATAAGTTTTTGCCCATTCCATAATAATGAAACACTACAACTTTATATCATTCAAAAGTTTACTTTTGTTACATAACCATAGTTAATTTATACTAAATTATGTATGTCCCCTTCACTAAAGTTTGAGTTGTCTTTTTATCAATCTTCTTGGACGCTAATAAACATTCTAAGCTGAAGAGTATATGCACGTAGTGTTACAGGTAAGTATCTGGGCTTACAGAGCTGTGCTTTTTCCAGAATGACACCAAGCCAGGCTTATTTCTGGCTGGCTATCTACAAAATTAAGATACAGATATGTAAAGGAAAAGAAGTATGGGCTGTGTTTTTTGTTTGTTTGTTTGTTTGTTTTATGTTCTGGGCAGGAGAGGAGCATGGGGGATTGATTCTCCAGCACAAAAACAGTCCTTTGGGAGTTCTATAATTATGTAATGTACACATTTCTTTCTGTTCATCTCTATTTTTTAAAATTCTGTTATCTAAATGTTTGACCTCTAAGAGATGGCATATTAAAAAGCTTAATCACAACATTTCAAGTTAAAATGGCTTTTTATGGAAGCCTTCATTACTTGAAAGGCTTTGTCATCCACTTTCTTGATCAAAATACATAGTGACCTGTAAAGCAGCCAAGAAATTTATACTTGGAGTGGCTTTTTCCTAATGGATGAAGGATCAGGCAAAGATTCTTCCTGCTAAAGCGTGGGCGGATAATTTTATGTGACAGCCACATTATGAATGAGGCAATATGAGCATGAAGTAGTTCACAGCATTTACTTCTATCAAGTTCTGCTGATTAAAAAACCAAGGTGTGGTTCAAAAATTATCTGAGCCTCCAATAACTTTTGGCTTCTCTATAAGTCAGACTACATGAGAATACACTAGAGCCTCTGGAAAGGAAGCCATGTCATCATTGGCAAGAAGAATTCTAGAATTGGCCCCGGTTGGTTTAACTGAGCCTTCCAATGCAGCATGAAGGATGGAACTGGTGCATGTAATGGCATGAAGCCTCATATATTAAAACTGAATATCACTCATAGCAGTTGTAAGCTTTATCAGAAATCCTAGATACAGGCATCTTTTCAAGATCTCAAGCACTGAAAGGATCTTTTGTAATATTGCATACTGTATAACAAACATTGTTGTCATCAGCAGGTTTGGATCTTCTGGGAGTCTGTATTCTGTCAAGGCCTTTGGCAGAGATTCAGGTAGAGAAACATTTACTTTAAAATGATTAATGATTCCCAACTCTACTTTGCCAAGGACCACGCTTTTTGTCCTCTCTTTTTAGTCATTGATCCTGAAACACTTCTGCAACTTACTCAGCTTTCAAATTAACGTGTATACTTTGAAAAATATACATACTTGATTAGGTCTTTCTTTTCCCTGGAAACTGACCATGACAGACTCTCTCTTGGACAAGGACTGTATAAATATCTATTTAATCAGTATTATTATTTGAATGCTGTAATTTAATTAGTCCATTTCTAAACCACATTTATGAGCCAGCTGGTAAAGCCAGGATTCCAAGATACGACCTTTATTTGATAGGGTTTTAATAATACAGTTACTGTAACAATGTGTAGCACCACACATTACACAGTAATACCATTAAACTATTCCACAATAAACAATATAATATCTAAGACTCATTTTCCCGAGTACATGTGACCCAGAACTAGGAAGGCAAAATCTCAGATGGTTATAAATATAAACTCAGTCATAATTCAGTCATATTAGTAATGAAATATACTCAAATCTTTCAAGTAAGTGAAAATTTTTGCCTCATATCTCTTTTTCTTAAATGTGCTTTGCTGTGATGGAAGGTGATTTTTTTTCTCCCTTTAGGTAGGAGAAATAAGGGGCTAGAAGTACTGTACTATGTTTTGGTGGGTTTGTGAATGTATACGTTTGTGTGTGTGTGTGTGTGTGTGTGTTTCCTGAAATGACCAGTTAGTAAAATAATGTGATTCACTAACATAATTTACTACATTTTTCTTCAAATATATATTTAGGCCTCTCAAGTTAGAAGAGTTTAATTTTTGTTTGGGGTGAACAGAAAAACTAACCTACAAAAAACCATTTTTTGGGTCAAACTTTCTCATCACTGTTTATTTGTATGAAAAAGATTGGTTGAGAGAAATCATTTACAGGACATCCACAAACTGGCAAAATTTGATAGGAAAACTTGTTTAATGCCAGGAAGTAGACAATCCATGCTTGGCTCTCTGGTATGCTGAGGCAATCTGCACAAACTTTTTAAAGCATCTATCAAACTTAACAACTTATCCAAATGATGTTGACATTCTACATTTAAGAATATAAAAATTCTCATCTTTATTGTGTTTTGACTTATACTATAAAAGACTATTTTTAAAACAGATCTATTCCAAATAAAACCTTAAAATCTTCTCCTTACAAAAACAATTCTCACATCCATGGATGGATGCATGTACTCTTATAAATCAACCATTACTGGATTTCCTTTTTTTAGACTGCAGTACGTTTTTATTACTTACATTATTCCTCAAGCATTTTTAAGCACTTTATGTAACAAACCCTGTTCTAGATATGGGAATTTGACAATAAACATATAAAAACACGTATGTCAGGAAACTTGTGAAGGTATTATATTTTTTTCATATGTTTATTTATTTTGAGAGAGAGAGCATGCACAAGCAGGAAAGGGGCAGAGAAAGAGGGAGGGAGAGAGAATCCCAAGAGAGAGAATCCCAACCAGGCTCAGTGCTGTCAGCCCAGAGCCCAACCCAGGGCCCAAACTCACAAACCATGAGATCATGACTTGAGCCCAAATCAAGAGTTGGACCCTTAACAGATAGCCACCAGACACCCCAAGTATTTGATAATTTATATCAGAGGGCACAACTATGACCCCTGAGTCAAATCTTGGACACCATTCTTTTTTTTTTTAAAACAGCTTTATTAAGGGATCATTAATATTAAAGAACTTAATGTACTTAACATGCAGAATTTGATGAGTGTGAATATATGCAAACACCCATGACACTTCACTACAGTTAAGGTAACATATATCCAACACCCCTGAAAGTTTCCGTGTGCCCCTTTGTTCTTGTTTGTTTGGTTGTGTTGTTGTTGGAAAGGTATTTAACATGAGTTCTACCTTCTTAACAAAATCCGATGTGAACAATACCACTTTGTTAACTATAGGTATGGAGTTGTACAGTAGATTTCTAGAGCTTATTCACTGAGCGCAACTGAAATTGTTTACCAGTGAACAACCATCCCTCATTTCCCCTCCCCTCAGCCCCTAGCAACCACCACTGCATTATCTACATCTTTGAGTGACTATTGTAGACATCTCATATTAGTAGAATCTTTCAGTATTCTTCTGTGACAGGCTGATTTCATTTAACATATTGTTTGAAATTACCTTCTTTTTTAAGGCTGAATAATGGATATGCCACATTTTCCTTATTTATTCATCTGTTGATGTTCACTTGGATTGTTTCAATCTCTTAGCTATTACAAATAGTACTGCAATGAGCATAAGAGTGCAGATATCTCTTCAAGATCCTGATTTTAATATTTTGGATATGTACCCAAAAGTAGGGTTCCTGGATCATAAGATAGTTCTTTTAAAAAACTTTTGAAGAAATCCCATATTGTTTTCCATAGATGCTATACTATTTATCTTCTATATTACAGTGTATGAAAGGTTCAAATTTCTCCACTGGCTCACCAATATTTTGGTTTTTTGGTAATAGCCATCCTATATGGGGTGATTTCTCATTGTAATTTTACATTTCCTTGATAATTAGTGTCACAGAGCATCTTTTAAGTATCTGTTGGCCATTTGTACATCTTCTTTGGAGAAATGTCTGTTCAAGTCCATTGTCCATTTTTAATGGAGTTATTTTGTTTTTGCAGTTGAGTTGCAGGATTTCCATATATACTTTGGAAATTAACTCCTTATCAGATAAATGACTTGTAAACATTTTCTATAGCTCTGTAGGTTGACTTTTCATTCTTTGTTGTTGGTTGTTTTCTTTGGTATGCAGAAGCCTTTCAGTTTCATGTAGCCCCCACCTGTCTATTTTTGTTTGTGTAGCCTGTGCTTTTGGTGTCATATCCAAAAACCACTGTCAAGATCTAAGTCAAGAGACTTTGCCCTATGTTTTTTCCTATGACTTTTACAGTTTCAGGTGTTCTGTTTAAGTCCTTAATACCTTTTGAGCAGATTTTTGTATATGTTGTAAGACAATATTCTGATGATAGTATTTTGCATGCAGATATCCAGTTTTCCTATCACCATTTGTTGAAAAGAATATTCTGCCCCCATTGCTAATTCTTGGCACACTTGTCAAAGATCAACTGACTGTGTATGCGTGGGCTTATTTCTGCATTCTCTATTCTATTCCTGTTGATCTTTCTGTATCCATGCCAGTAAAATACCATTTTAATTACTGTGGCTTTGTAGTATATTTTGAAATCAGAAAGTGTGAGGCCTCCAGGGTTATTCTCCTTTCTCAATATTGCTTTGACTATTTAGGGTATTCTTTATGATAACATGTGAATATAGGAATTCTTTTTCTATTTCTGTAAAAAAGTGCCACTAGGATTTTAATGTCTGTTACATCAAATGTGTTGGTTGCTCTGAGCTGTCTGAGCATTTTAACAATTTTATTTCTTCTAATGCATAACTATGGGATGTTTTCACATTTTTGTGTTTCATTAGTTTCAACAATGTTTTGCAGTTTCCAGTGTCCTTTATTCTTTGATTAAATTTATTGCTAAGTATTTTATTTTTTGATGCTATTGTAAATGGGATTTCTTTCTTAATTTATCTTTCTGATATTTATTATTGCGTAGAAATGCAAATGATTTTTATGTTGGTTCTGTATCCTGTAACTTTACTGAATTCATTACTTTTAACATGTTATTTTTCTTGTGCTCCTTAAAGTTTTCTACATATATAATTATCTGCAACAGACATGATTTAACTTTATCCTTTCTGATTTAAAATAATTAATTTCTTTTTCTCACCTGATTGCTCTGGCTAGGATTTCCAGTACTATATTGAATAGAAGTGGTGAGAGTGGGCTTCCTTTCTTTTTTCTGATAGTAGATAAAAAGCTTTTAGTTTATCACAAGTGAGTATGACGTTAACGCTGAGTTTTTCACATATGGACTTTATTCAGTTGAAGTCTATTGCTTCTATGCCTAATGTTTTTCATGAAAAAGTGTTGAATTTTGTTAAATTATTTTTCTGCAAATATTAAAATAATCCCATGATTTTCATCCTTAACTCTGTTAATGTGACACATTTATTGATGTGTGTATGTTGAAACACATTTGCATCTCAAGAATAAATCTCACTTGATCATGATATATGATCCTTTTAATGTACTGATTTAATGTAGTGACTTAGTTTGCTAATTTCTTGTTGAGAATTTTTGCATCTATGTTCATCAAGGGCCTTGGCCTGTAATTTTCTTTATTCTTGTAGTAGTTTTGTCTGGCTTTGCCATCAGGGTACTTCTGGCCTCATAAAATTTATTTGGAAGTGGTTTCTCCTTCTCAATTCTTTTGGAAGAGTTTGGAAAGAATTGGCATTAATTCTTTAACTGTTTGGTAGAATTCACTAGTGAAGCCATCTGGTCCTGGACTTTTCCATGTTGGAAGGTTTTTACTACTGACTAATTCTCCTTTTTCATTATTGGTCTGTTCAGACCTTTTTCTTCATGATTCAGTCTTGGTAGGTTGTGTATCTAGTAATTTATCCATTTCCTTTGTTACATAAATAACTATTACAGTAACCTCTAATGATCCTTTTTATTTCTGTGGCATTAGTTATCATTTCTCCTCTTTCATTTCTGATTTTATTAATTTAAATCTGCTTTATTTTAGACTAACTAAAAATTTGTCAATTTTATCTTTTCCAAAAACCAACTCTTGGTTTCATTGATCTTGTCTATTATTTTATAGCCCCTATTTCATTATTTTTGCTCCAAATATGTAGTATTTCTTTCCTTCTGCTAACTTTAGACATTTTTTTCTCCTAGTTCCTTGAAGTATAAATGTAGGTTTTTTTTTTTTTTTGAGACCTTCCGTTTTTTTAATGTGAGTGTGTATTGCCGTAAAATTCCCTCTTATTACCATTTACGCTGCACCCCATAAATTTTGGTATGTTGTGTTTTAATTTTTCATTTGCCTCAAGGCATTCTTCTGATTTCTTCTTTGATTTCTTTTTTGACTCATTGGTTGTTCAAGAGTGTGTTGCTTAATTTTCACATATCTGTGAATTTCTCTTCTCTTATTGATTCCTAGTTTCAAAGCATTATGATTGGAAAAGACACTTGGTATAATTACAGTCTCCTTAAATTTGTTAAGATTTCTTTTATGATCTAACATGGAATCTATCTGGGACAATGTTCTATGTGTGCTTGTTAAAAATGTGTATTCTACTGCTGTTGGAGGGAAGGTTCTGAATATGTTTGTTAGGTTCATTTGATCTACAGTGCTGTTCAAGTCAGCTGTTTCTTTATTGATTTTCTGCCTGGATGCTGTTTCAATTATTAAAAATTTGGTATTGAAGTCTCCTACTATTATTATTGGTATGAATTTCTCCCTTCAGTTCTATTAATTTTTGCTATATACATTTTGGTGTTCTGATGTTGGGTGCATATATATTATAATTGTTATATATTCTTTGGTGAATATCCTTTTATCACTGTATAATCTCCTCTTAGGTGACAGTTTTTGATTTAACATATATTTTGTCTGATATAAGTAAAGCCACTTCTGCCCTCTTCTGATTTCCATTTACACTGAGTATCTTTTTCTACCCACCATCAAGTTCAGCCTATGTGTATCCTTAATTCTAAAGCAAGTCCCTTATAGGTAACATGTAGTAGGATCTTGTTTTATTATCCATCAGCCATGCTATGCTTTTGATTAGGAAACTTATTCCATTTACTTTTAAGGTAATCAATATTAGGGAAAAACTTACTATTCCAATTTTGTGCATTGTTCTCTTTTTATAGTTTTTTCTTTTGTTCGTCTTTTCTTCTCTTGCTATACTTCTTTGTGTTTTATTGATTTATTGTAATCATATATTTTTATTCCTTTTGTTTTGTGTATATTCTGCATGTATTTCTGTCGTTATCATGGAGCTTACATAAAACATCTTATAACTACCTATTTTAAACCAATAACAAGTTAACTTCAATAGCATACAAAAACTCTACTCTCTTTACTCTCCTGCGTAACACACTTTGTTATTGAAGTCACAATTTACACCTTTTTATATTATTAGATAGATTTTATAGTTATATTTAATGTTTTTATCTTTATACCAAAATTAATAGTGATTTATATACCACCATTACAGTATTACAGTATTCTGAATTTATTTTTATATTTATCATTACCAGGGCTCATGTACTTTTATGTTGTTTAGCATCCTTTCATTTCAACTTAAGAACTCCCTTTAGTATTTCTTATAAAGCAGATATAGGTGATGCACTCTCTCAGTTTCTGTTTGTCTGGTAAAGTCTTTTATCTCTCCTTCATTTTTGAAGAAATGTTGTGCTATGTAGGGTATTCTTGTTTGGTAGGGTTTTTGGTTTTTTTTTCCTTTCAGCACTTTGAACATATCACCCAACTCCCTTCTGGCCTGCAAGGTTTCTGCTAAGAAATCTGCTGATAATCTTAGGAAAGCTCCCTTGTACATGACAAATTTTCTTTTGCAATTTTCAAAATTCACTTTGTGTTTGACTTTTGTCCACTAGCTCATAATGTATCTTCATGTAGACGTCTTTAGATTTATCCTATTTGATCTCCTTTCTGCTTTATGACTCTGAATGTCCTCTTCCATTCCTCAATTTTGGAAGTTTAGGTCATTATACACATGTGTTTCATCCTTGTGCAGGGGTCATGCTACTCTTCTCTGTATCATTCCAAATTTAGTATATATGCTGCCATAGTGGCCATGAGCCATTTTTTTAAAATAAGCTTTCTGGTAATAGTGGTATCTACAGTGGTAATAAAGAGATTGATTCTTATGAAATGCAAAGTTTATCTTATCACCCCTCTAATTAAAATTCCACACTCTTCGGAATGACCTATGGCTCTTCAAGATCTGGGTCCAGCCCACCTTTCCAACCTTATCTTTCCCCAACACTTCTCTTCCCATCCTTTGAAGCACATGCACTGGTCATTATGGAAATTTTTTTTTAATCTCAAGACCAAATAGTCTCAGCTTCTTCAACAAATCTTATAATGGCTTTTCTCAGCTGACTAACTGGTATACTATCAAATGCCCTATTCTGAAGGAATCATCTATGTGATTCTATGGCACCAGCATTTCACTCTATCAATTATCACGATGTATTCATTCATCCATCTAGCAATATTGAGTGTCTAGTATAAGCAAGTATTATCCTAGTTCATGCATAGAGACCAGTCCTATCTGCTAGATCATCAGTAGTTAACAGAATATCAAAAATGTCAACTTACTTCCAATCTTAGTTTTCCCTGTGACTGAGATTCATAAAGAGCTTTTTACAACATAAACACAATTAAAAGACAATAAAAACTGAGAATTTGTAATTCTTAATTGTACAAAGTGATCATCACTTTCATAGTTTGGTGCTTTTGAAAGCATCAACTCATCACTAAACACTGTTAACAGACACATGATTTATGAATAAGTAATCAAAGAGATGGTCACTAAATAACGCTGTTGACCTGAGCTATCCATTTTATGGTTTTCTCTTATAGATTTTTCTCTTACAAAGATAGACTTATTGGTAACAAGACACCTCAAGAAGCCACAGCCCTTCCAAAATGTTAAGGCTGCAGATGCAGTTCAGTGGTACATTCAGGATCTCTGCATATCAAGCACTCAATTAATACTGCTGAGGTCCTCCAGTCTAGGAGACACATCTTTCTCAGAGACTCTGATCCCTCAGGAAATAGTGCTTCATCAGAATTTCCTAAAGGCTACCTGCTTCTCAGCAATTTTCTTTGTCTTGTAATCTTACTATTTTGCAGGGAAAAATCCTACTGTTTATTTACAAGGTGAAATTTTTAAAGGTAATGACCATAAAAACCTTTAAAACATATTTTTAAAAGATATTCTAATGGAAATCATCAAAACTAGTATTTCTATTAAATTGCTAATACCACATAACAGATCTCTAGCAAACATGATTTACTTTGGCCATGTACAAATAAAGCTGGAATAAGCAAAAATATGTAGAAAAATATTTTCTTTTTCTTATGAACCAGAACCTTTGAATGCCTTAATTTGTAACATACCGATTTAACATTAGCCCCATACTAGACTTTTTATGAAGGAGAACACAGGACAAAAATGAAATTCTGTGACACCACAACTGGCACCATTTTAAAATCATAGAGCAATGGGAGAGGCCGCATAGAAGAAACCAGAAAAATAAAACCGTATGCGAACTGCATCAACTCCATGTAAGTCATCCATCTTCTGGTATTTTTATGTCTGCTTCGTTACCAGAATTATTTAGATTGCAGAACTACTGGGTGGAGGTCATGTCCGTCTCTGTGTTGTGAATAGTTTTTTCTACATTGTAAGTATTTAGGAAACGTTTTCTAGCAGTAATGATTCAAGAAAACAAATCATAAGCAGTACAAGCTGTTGCACTACATGTTTATTTACTAGTCCTTTCTAAAATATAGATTATTATTTTGGAACCTCTACTTCTATCTTATTTAATGCATATTCCTAGACAAGAAGGAATTTCACACATTCTGAAAAATACCCTGTGCCCACGACTCCAGTGCAACCAGATACCACATGTTTTCACCTTCACTCTTATTGGTACTTTCTCAAAGTTTAATATATATCTGTTCCAGGTACGATCACATTTCTTCAGAGTCTTTTCAGGTCCTGTTTGGGTTTTAATATTTTGTATCAAAAATCATTTCCATTTAACATATGATCTACTCCCTAACTTGTGAATAATGCAATTTTATAAGCTTCTTTAAAGAAGCTCACATTTCACTGTCTGGCTAACAAAGCTTTATGGAAATTGTTGCTTAGAAGTCTCTAGTCACTTTTACTAGAAGCCTGATACTGATATCTTGGCTTGGCCTATTCATATGGTTCACAAAACTTCGGTTCCCACAAAGTATCCTGACATTTCTGTCAGTCTGGGTTCCTTACGTTTTCTATTAATTAAATGGAATTTTTAAACAGAGGCATTAATGTATTAATTAGTTTTGATGAAAAGAATAAAGACAGAGTTATTCAAAATTATTTTAATTTTTAAACAGTGTGCTTATCTTTCTACATATTTTACTTCCCTATAAAATCCAGACAATTTTAGGTGAATAGAAAGGAAGACTCCACAAAGGGGGCAGTTTTTAACATGGCTTCTGAAAATTTCATAGAATAAACATGAAGCTGATGTAGGTGGCAAGTGTAAGTGTGGAAGTGGAGGGCTGATGTAAGCAAGGTGTTCATATCCCAATATGACCAAATCTTTCAAGGAAACGCAGCACAGGAAATATCCTAAGAAATAATAAAGATGGCATGCGATACAAGGGGAGTGTCAGGATCAGAAAAGGTAGGTTTAAGTCAAAACTTGGTAGTACTTAAGAAGTTGTGGAGAGAGGAAAGCAGGATTATCCAGCAAATAAATACTGAAGTTCACATTACCTTGCTGTGGACTGACAGAGACCACACACTCCCCCATCCCAGTGAGAGGGATACATTTGAGCTCAGGTTCCCTTGGGCATGAGGGCACTCCCTTTCATACAACTCTCCGAAGAGCTAGCATAGGCACTCATATTGAACTCATACGTCTAGCAAAGGTCTTCTCCCACTTATACTACCAGGAAGTAGCTCAAGAGAGGGACAGTTACCCACACCTGTAACACAAGCCCATACTGTGTCCAGAAGTACCCTGTCGTCAAAGAATCTCTCTAGAGGATGATGAGACATCAGGGGCTATTGTCCTTTCTTGCTTCACCTTGATATACGTTTCCCTGCTCACACCCCCCAGGACATTATGGAATTCCCCCTAACCCACATATCTGTGGTTGTTGTTTATTTTTAAATCACCATTAATTTCTGAGCAGTGCAATGTGATTGCAGAAATATTCACTATCCTGAAAGGAGTGTACATGAGAAAGAAGCAGCTTACAATCAAGGGGTAAGTCAGGAGCTGGGTCAGGTTAGAAGATCTTAGAAGCACTACACTTTGAAAATACAACAGTGTTCAGTGTTATTGCTCTTAACTGTGGGTCATGATAAAATCAATGCTTAACTATTAAGAATGAAACATGTAGCAAAACTTCAATATACATTTCTAGGTTTTCTGATAGAAAAACCCCCAGAAAGGTTCATCAAGGCTGAACAATTTTCATCTTTATGACATGCCTGTTAGGCAGTGATCTAAAGGTAGGCTTAACTGCCCGTGGGCAATCCATCCTCGGTTTGAGGCTGGTGCTTTCTAGATGCAAAGTTATAGGAATATTAAATGTGACAGTGACAAGGAGCATGAAACAGGGGAGAGGACTAAAGGGTGTGGGAGTAAAACTGACCTTAAAAGGGAATTAATTGGAAAAGTAGAAGGGAAAGGAAGAGAATTACGACCCTCTGTTCTGAAAGTGGGTGACTGGGAATCAGTAACAGTACTGTGATGGCATTCCCAGAGAAGCAAAGAATACGAGGAGAAAGAAAGGGCAGAGGAGTAGAAAGAGGAGAAACAGAAGGAAAAGAATAACAATAATATTATTATTGCAGTTAACATTTATTGAGCACTTACAAAGTGCCAAGAGCACTTCTAAGCACTTTATTTGCATTTCCTCAAATGTCTCTGCATGTGATTATTCACAGAAGGACCAGACTGCTATACATGAGCATATTTATGGCTGGACATATGTTCTTTGCATCTCACTAGTACATATATGAAATTTTTGCAGAAATGTGAGGCTGTATTTCTCTTCTACACATAGTGACATTTAAGTTCTTAGGTATCTGGGTCAATTGCTCCGGCCACATGAAATATAACTCTTATTCCTGAGGACTTTCTATTACATGAATTAAAACGGAAGATTCTGTAAAGCAATGCTATGACTGTCAGCAATGTGTCCTCAATTTCTGGCTTCCAAGGAGTGAATATTAGGTAGTGTCCATATGAAATAACTGGGTTCATCTGTGCTTTTGGAGCTGGACCTCCTGGGCCACTATATGTGTGTAGTCCTCTCGATAATTTTATCTGCTGACCCAAATACAAGTGAGTTGTTGTTAAGTTCAGTAGTTTCTGTTCATTCCCTAGTGTTTTTTTGATTGTTTGTTTGTTTGTTTGTTTTTGTCTTACTAAGCATTTGCCTACTTGGCTTCTCTACTGATGTGTGAAAACACCAGACAACTAACATATCCAAAACAAACTCAGAATCTTCCACCCACTTGCAGACACTGGTCTGTGTTACTCAACACAGCAGTCTCTTCTCTCTTAATTCTTCCACTACAGAAAGTGGAAAACCTAAATATAGGCATCACTCATTTAATATTAGTAATTCATTTCTGAAAACTCCGACATTCCGGGTAAGAAATGTCAAATAAGAGCTTATGTCCCATTATTTTAAATGGGAAAGTTATAATATAAAACATATAATGCTAAACTCCCAATTTCCTAAAGCATAAGTAAACACATGTACCTAAAACACCCATTTCTACATAACTAACAAACATGTTCAGTCTTAAAATATTAAAATATTACTTATTAGTCTCTAAAGAATAACATGTTCTTAAGAAACATGTACAGAAACATGAAATTTGTAATACAGGATGACAGGATATACTATAGTAAATAAATTAGTTGAAAAAAACGCAACAAAATTTTCAGTGAAAAGTAAGCAGTTTCTTATGATGACATATTACTTGCCAAGTCAGGTAGAGATTTAAAACTTTAGGAAAGTTGAGAAGAAGGAGGAAGAGGAGGAGGAAAGTTGTAAAGTCACTATCTGTCATTAGTTGTGGCAGATGATGGTGCCAACAAATGAGTAGAAAAGCACCAATTTCAGATATTCCAGTAATTTAGTTATTTTTTATGCTTAAAAATACATTTATTCATTTTGAGAGAATGCATGTATACGCAAGCAGGGTGAGGGGTGCAGAGAGAGAGAGAGGGCGAGAGGGAATACCAAGCAGGCTCCATGCTGTCAACACAGAGTCCGACAGGGGGCTCAATCCCACAAACGAAGATATGACCTGAGTCCAAACCGAGACCACACATTTAACCAACTGAACCACCCAGGCACCCCTTGAGTCATTTGTTTCTATATAACAAACTCAGTGGCTTAAAACACTAATTCATAATTCTCCTAACCCTGCTCAACCTAACTACTCTGAACTAATTCAGTCCACAAATTTTAAAGATTCTCTCTTCCAATCTGTGTCATGCAAAATGAAGAAAGCAATCCACTTGGGCCAAGCTCCTTGCTTGTTCTGATAGGCTCTTTTAGGAAAAGCCGTGGCACCTCCTCACTGTCATGATAACCTGCTATTCTCAAGGCCAGTGACTTGCTGATCAGAAATGACCCACACAGACTGGCATTCAAGAGCTCTGGTAGCAGAGACTCAGTCATCTCTCAGGAGGTTGTTTTCCAGGACTATGCCAATCTCACAACTGGCAAACTCTCATCCTCTGCTCACTATCAGCAAAAATGCTCCAAGCTTCCCTTTAATATGCTCTGTGTACCCAGTTCACGGAACCATTCTCTTCCTTTCACTTGATAGAATACTGTAAAACCCCATCTCTACATGCCTTGAAAAGCACAGTACAGGTTCCTTTTTCCTGTAGCTGACAGTGGAATCAAGAAAACCAAGTGGTTTGGTTTCTTTGTAACTCACTCTGTACCATTTAATTATTGTTTATATTTTGCACAAACATATGTTTAAACTGTAAATAATATCATCTTCTTATCTTAAGAGCTTCAGTGACTTTCCATTATCCAGCCCAAATACTAAACAGGACCCAGAAAGTCTTAGAGGGTCTGCCCCCAAATTTCACCTTCCCCTTTCTCTTTTAGTTTCAGCCATTCTGGTTAGCTTCCACACAGCACTGATTGGCACATGATGGTCTGCCCACCGTTCTCAAGCCCTTACCACATCTTCCCTGCCAGTGACCCAACATATCTATTTAATGTCCACTCGTCTTAGATCTCAGCTTAGATAATACTGTCTTAGGAAAATTCCCTACTCTTCAATCTCTGATGCTTTATTAAGTCACTGTTAAATGCTGTCATCATTACCCTCCCTGTACCTTTTCTTCATGGCACTTAAAATATTTTGTGGTTATACTTTTGTTTGAATGATTCTTGTTTTCATGTCTTTCCTATTAATCCATAAACTCCATAAGAGTGAGCCTGAGGAATCACATCTGCTTACTTTCCCTTGATTTTTCAGTATCTAGCATGTGTCTGGCACACAACAATATCTAATTAATAATAATGAGCTAGTGTTAAGCATGAAGCAGTGTGGTTCAAAGAATATTCCCAGTAATGGTAAAGTCTGACCTTGCTTTTTGTGTTCCACATGTTTTCCCTCTGGTCAGAGACCTTCACTTCTTGTGTCAAGGTCCAAGTACTAGTACTAGGACTTGATCTAGGACATGTAACACTCAAAGCCTCTATTTGTTAACCCCTCAAATGCCTATATACACATTGTGGCATTGTTCTAAATTATGTGTTTTGTGTCTGTCATCTCCTGGTCTGTCTGCGGGGGGAAAAAAAGTTTTCTGCTCCAGTGATGTGATCTGTCTAAGTGTGGAAGAGTTTCTAAAGGCCTTCTGGTGGGAGGAGTTCTTTCCTGCTCAGACTAAGGGAGGCACAGATTCTCCATTTGGGCAGCAACCACAACACTTACTGCATAGCATCATTAAAACCTCCCAAGGCAACAGTAGCTGGGAGACTTTCTGTTTAATCACTTCATACCCAATAAAGTGTACATTACACAATATTTTCATAATGCCATGGTAACCTAATGAGTCATTTTCCATTATAGGCAAGAATACTGGTGTCCATGATCAGGGCACAGGATGGAAGCATACTGACAGATTCTTACCAACTTTCCTTTTTTTAGACTTGATGATAACCACCATAACATTTGCCCAAGTTACTGAAGCGACAACTTAATCCTTGCAAAATAGTTTCATTTATGTGCTATGATTTTACATTTTAAAGTTATTTTAAATTGATTCCACTTAAGGAGACCAGACCTCTGATGACATTGTGAAAGTTCTTAATCTTATAGATAGAATATCTCCAATTTACGATGAAGAATGGGTGACATGTGGAAAGTTTTCCTTCATATGATGATTGGATTAGCTGTGATCACAGAGATGCCCTTTTCCTGACACGGATTTCCTATTGACTTCCTGATCTGTTGTCAGTCATTTCTTGCTCTGAAATGTGGCACTTTCCACAATTAATATTTTCATTCTCTATTTTACTGACAGCAGTGAAAAGCAGGTTATACTGTATTATTCACTAAACCTATTAGAATAATGTTTTGATACTCAAATGCACCCAATCTCTGGTTAATTTGTTCTCTATCATGCATTACATCCTGATTTGTTTTGTTAGTTTGTCTTACTGGTAGAAATACTAAAGAAGATATAATTATTTACTTTAAAATTTCAAAATGTAATTGAGAATAAGCAAATAAATCAAGAAAACATAATATATAATTTAGCACCAATTTAGTAGAACAACAGAGTATTAGAGAAGTTCAGACAAAAGAAAGGTCCATGAAATCTGAAGAAGACAGAAGATTTGGGGGATGAATAAGTAGATTTTAACTGAACCTAAAAAGGGATATAGGGTGTTAAGATTTACTGAAGGAGTAAAGATTTACTGAAGGAGTAAAGAGAGAAGCAGTGAGCAGTCCAACTGAAATAAATAATGGGAATACAAGAACAAAGATACAAAAAGAAAAGTGTGATTGTGGGACAATGAGATGGAGTAAGTGGAACAAATAACAACCACGACTGGGATTAAAGTTACAAATACAGCATTTGGCTGAGTTTTACTAAACAGAGTATTAAATTCGTATTCCATTAACATTTTCTGTGTGTTAGCACAGGAAGTAATGGATAGTGAAGCCAACCCAAGAAGAAGCCAACCAGAAAAAAATCTAGTTTAAAATACTAGATGTCCTACTTCCTGGCTGTGAACCCTTAGGTAATTATTTAACTTCTGTAAGTATCAGTGGTCTCATTTGTAAAGCCGGGGAGGGGGGAGGTTTCCTTGTGAGTTCATCGTGATTATTACACAAGACAATGCATTTAAAGGACTTAAACACTCATTATTTATCACCTGTTCTTATTATAACCCAAAGATAAATTCCCAACACCCAGAACAGTGTCTGGCATATATTAAGTCCCCAATATGTTTTTATTAATCAAATAAATTATTGCTTCTAAAACTTTCCCAAATCACCATTTATTCATCAAGACTCACATTTGTTTAATAGGTAAAAGAGTAAAAGTGGTTCAAAGAAACAATTTCACCTAGTAATAAAATAAATTAAACACAATTTCAAAGAATTGTTAGTTAATAGTGTCATCTTCATATGAGTCACACATGTTAAACAAAGAGATAATAAATAGAGCAAAAACCAAAATCAGCCATGAAGTCAGAATTTCTGATTATATATGCTGCTAGGAGCAAATTGTAGCTCTGACATTCACCTGCTAAACTCACTGTAATTTCCAACGAGGCATTATAAAATAAAGAGCATCCCCTCATCTCTACCCACACCTACACACATACTACCAACAGTTGTGCAAAGAAATTTAGTTCAATATTACCATAATTTTTCAAATAGTTCTTCAGTTCCTATGATTAGTACACATGTTTAAATAGGAGGATCAAGCTAATCCTTCTTAAATAGTAAACTAAAACTAAATTTAGCAACATTTTGAAATATGGAATCAAAATGTCCAAAGAAATGTAAAATATGAGATAGAGAATATTACCATGTTTTTACTTATATTACCTAGAAATGATAAAAAGTTAGTCTATGAATATATGACAAATTGATGAAGAAATCTGTTAACTAAATCAGCTTCTTGCATTTCAAATATCAGTGCAAAGAGGGCCAGATGGTGAATTGAAAATCTGCATGAGTATTGACTTTTAATGAAAACACTTACATGCTCTTCATGGCCACAATTAGTATAGCTTCTCTGCTCTCCTCCCTTGACGCAAGGACCTTGTTAGATTGACCTCTTATGTCAATAAAACCAGCTTGAAGTTCACATGCAAACACATTCAAAGCAAGCAACCTCCCTAGTTAGTTAGGAAGGTTAATCAAGGTAAAGCCCTTGGTAGAGGCAGGATATTTATTTCTAAATTGAAAAGTCCTCTTGATATTAAAGTTTGGAGGGAAAAATATTTGCTAACCCTATAAAATTGAATTACCATCAAGCAAGGGAAGTGGTTCTGCATATTTCATACATGAAAAGAAAATATTTGGTATTCATTCAATTTTTTGCTCTAGGTCCTATCTCAGAGAGTTTGTGCATATATGAATGGAGAAAAAAACACTTAAATTAGTATGATACCATTCCAACACAGTTATCCTTACTTTCTTCCTGGAGACTTTCCTTTTTTCCCTTTCTTATCTTTTTTTTTTTTCTGCTTTCAAAAAAATTAAAAGAATATTCAGGACAAAGAACAGCAGTTCTCAGACTTTTACATTTCATAAAAACCTCATCTGAACAGCTGGTGTTCAGAGCCGTTGGAGAAGGATGGACATCTGCTATACAGATATCTTGCTTTAACCAATATTAGTTTTCTTAAAATTGTAAGTAATATGGATTGGGATATCCATCTGTCTATGTTCTTGGTGTAAATATGAGCATGGTAGCTTCCTGACTTTTCTTCCTCAATATTTACTTTCACAAAAGCAAAATGAGAGAGAGCTGAAAAACCAGTAGCAGGTCTTGTATACCACAGAAAGGAGCAACCAAACTGCATTTAAAATGGAAGATACTATTTCACTGATAAGTGCACTGAAACCCATCAACTCTCCTTCTCAATCCAAAGATGTGAAGGATCTTATAAATGTTGAACACCTTCAGGATAATACTGTCTCTATCAGGATTTTCAGACTTAGTGCGTGTGTTTTTTGATATCCATCCTAGCCAGAAATTAATTTCTCTGCATAGTTTTCTCTTGCACCAACATCACAATCAGCTAAAACCAACAATCTTCTTGTGAGTATTTCACAGAGGATGAAACAACCCCAACCAATACCTTCTAAGGATGGTATTCTGTCAAAGTTACATCAGAAAATGTTGTAATAAAATTCTAAGGGAACAATCAAATGAATGTTATGACAATAATTGTTATAAAATCAAGGAAGAAGGCATTCATTTTAGTGGGGGAAGTCTATAAGAACTTGATGGGAAAAGTAAAACTCCAGTTAGACTTAGAAGACGAGATAAAGAAAAGTGGAACATTGCAGTGTGGACGGCAGGCAGGGAGAAAGTCACGAAGACAGAAAAAAAAATGTATATAAGGTCCTTTTCTATTTGGTCCCTGGAAACTGTATTTTGTACCTCCTGTGAACCCCCTAGTACCCTGCCAGGCAGAGGCGGAATGGGAGTAGAAAATATCCTCTGTCACTAAAACTTGTTCAGTGATTAGCCTGAGAGAAAACATTTTCTATTCATAGAGACATACAGATAAAGTGAATGGTATAAATGCTGGGTGATAGGGTTTGTCTTAGGAAGCTTCACGCAAGGAAAGTTTAGTATGATCTTCAAAAAAATTTGTTTTGAATTTTGATGGGTAGAGAACAAAAGGAGGATGTAATTTTAAATGGGGAAGATACCTGGGTGGGGAGGGGGGCGAGAGAAGCTGTAGGGAATAGGTAACACAGGGGCCCAGGGGGTAGAGGCAATAAGATCACGGGCTCTGCTGTCACAGTGGCTTGAATACCAACTTCCAATATACTAGCATGTGACTTAGGACAAATGAGTCAATATCTCTGTTCCTCATTTTAATGGTATACAAAATGGGATAATAATAGTACTGATCTCTAAATATTGTCATGCAAAATTAGTAAATAAAACGAACTC
This sequence comes from Hyaena hyaena, assembly GCF_003009895.1. Taxonomy (NCBI): domain Eukaryota; kingdom Metazoa; phylum Chordata; class Mammalia; order Carnivora; family Hyaenidae; genus Hyaena; species Hyaena hyaena. Next base: position 5,967,614 of record NW_024080658.1, on the reverse strand, counting down.
AGATAAATTCCTGGTACATCACAAGTACTCAATGAAAATGAATCAGAAGCAGCAGCAGCAACAAGATAAGCTTGTCAAAGAGTGCAATGATATGTGAATTCATGCCAATAAGGGGACAATAAACAATCAAGCCCATTTTAAGTACAGGTGGTGAGGACTCTACTTGGAAGGATCCTGTCAGAGCCAAGATTATTTTCTTTCAGGTTCCCTTCCCCCCTTATTATTTATGCTTTGTAAAGCCAGAGAAGGCTTAACACCAATCAAGGAGTGGAGACAAGTGAGGCCTCCCAATTGAGACAGACCTACTCTTGCAATCTAGTTCCACCCCTCAGGCTGTTCCAACTTGATCTTGGAAATTTGTGTATGCCTCGGACTTCTCAGTCAAAAATCAGGAATATAACAGAGTCTACCTCAAAGTGATGCTGCAAATGTTAAAAAAAGATAATGCATGGGTAATTTATTACCACAGTGACTAGAACACAGTGTTTAGTAAATAATGACTTGATTATCTTTCTGATCTTTCCTCCTTTTCTTCCTGAAAGGAGCATTGAGAGTATAAATAAAATAATTATTTGGGTGTGTATGTGGGGCTGCAGGTGGGATGGGTTTTAGGGAGATACTGGCCTCCAGGTAGAAAACTGCATTTAAACAGATTTGAAATGATGAAGTTGAACAGACAATGGTGTAATTATAAGAAGGCAAGGACAGGAGAGATAAAAGATATGCTAAATGATGAATCAATCGTCTGAGGTTTCCTGAATAATATGGAATGTAAAGACCAACAGGTCTGTGGATTCCAATTAGCAGCAAAACAAGGCACTAGTGACTCAATCACTAGTCAATAATGACCTCAAATAGCTTGAAGATCTGTATAATAACTTATAATTTTCCAATGCACTAGTTCAGTTGATGCCCATAACACTTTTATAATGTTTCTTATTTTATAGGTAAGGAAAAAAATATACATGCCCACAAAGGAAGGAAACACTCCCAAGATACCACAGGCCAGTAAGTGGTAAATCAGAACTCTGATTCTGGTTTCTGATTTAAAATTTCATGGATTTTCTGTTATATTATTGCCTTTCTGGAAATTAGGTTGTCTCTAAGGCCTTGTCTGTGTAAATCAATTATGATGAAATTGTTGATGGGTTTTCCAATATTGAAAATTGAATTTGACCAATTGGCTTTTTCCATCATTCTTGACTCAGATTCAGTAAGAGAGAAAATCCCCTGGGGTTGGTCTGTGTTTACTCAGAAAAAACGGAACCCAGAGATTGTCTTCAGTCCACAGGCATTATTTTGGATGCAAATGAAGGGTTGTGTGTTTAACTGGTTGTTCGAAACTGGCACAATTTGCCTGACCTTGCTCTAGTCCTGAATCAGGAGAGAAGCAGACCTGATTAGAATGCTGCCTAGCAGACTGGTTCTCAAAGTATGGTCTCTGGACCAGCAGCAGCAGCATCCTCTGATAATATATTTGACATACAATTCCTCAATCAAGCCCCTTCCAAGGCTGAATAAGTCAGAAACTTGGGGTGAGGCACAATCACCTGTATTTCAACAAGCCTACCAGCATTTTTTTGTTGCACATTAAATTTGAGAACCACTGATAATTGAAGAATGTCTTAGAAATGCACAAGTTTCACAGCATAAACCATGCTTTTTCAGCACAGTATTCAGATTTTCCAGAAGATGACAATTATCTAATAAACATTCAGTCAATCAGTGAATAAGGGTCACACATGGTAGACAGTGACACTATCTGTATTTTCATATTTGTAGGCTGTAGAATTTGCTTTCTATACCTTGACAAAATTTTAAAAATAGTTATTTTGCAGTTTGTCAATGTATTGCTGCTAGAAATCAATAACTGGCACACTTACAAACTGAGAGTAGTCAAGCAGATAAAAGATCATCTGGACTGGTGCCTCAGAAAAGACAAAAAAAATACTGAAATAAGTATTTGCATGAAATAGGTAAAAAGGAAAATAATACAAAGTTTACAATCGCATGTATTTTTCTAGCTATATAGTATTATTATGAATATACTTCAAGGAGGACCATGAAAGTGATTGAGGGTGAAATCAAATGATCTAAACAAATTAAGATACCAAGTCTCTTAAAGAAGTTTCCCCAATGACCATATCCCCTATATTTATACCATTTCATAGTCCTTTCCCATAGTGAATTTGGTCTGAGTCTGTGTAAAAAAACCAGAATACTTAGAAGACACTGCTTGGTCTCTGAAGCCATGTCACAATCAACTTCTACCTAGATTTCTTAAAATAACCCTGAGGGTCATCAGCCAACCACAGATACAGTCCAACTCTCTGGAGACCACCACTTTTTTTAGCCTACCTAGCCATATGGAGAAGTCATGGAGAGATAGTAGTTGCCCAGGCAACTTCTGGGTGCTCTAGCTAACCAACTGAGGCACTAGCCACATGAACAAAGCATCTGTTTTAGATATCCAGATCAACTAAGCCTTCAAATAACTCTCCTCAGCCACCATGTAACAGCAATCTCATAACAGGCTCAGTGGGAAGAATACACATGATTCTAGCCAGTCCACAAAACTGTGAGAGAGAATGATAAATTGTTGTTTTAAGCCACTAAGTTTTGACATGGCCCTCTACACATCAATAGATAACAGAAGCACTGATGTTAATTTAAAATAAACTTTACGTTAATAATCACAGTGACTGACTATACACATAGGTGAATATGAGTCTGATTTTACCACTTGTTGTTTCTACCCATTTCCTGTCAAAGTCATATAAATTTAGACTTGTCACTCTAATATTCAGAAATACACACCAAATTCTATCCCTTTTGCCCATGCAATTTGATCAACAGAAACCTGGAAAAAATTGAATATCATACCAGAGAACTGATGCAGCTTTGTGTATACGATTTCACTCATCAAATTACTCTCCATTGAGCTCTGAGCCATAAGAGAGGGGAGAAAATAAGAACAGCACAGCAGGTAACAAAGCTAAGAATATAAATGAGGATGGCTGAAAGACAACTCTAAATAAAGTGTGCTTGAGAAGGTTAATTTGCTTAATAAGATATAAGCACATTTATATTTTTATTCATACTGGTACCCTTTTTACACTGATAGATCATGGATAAAGAGAAGCTACTCCTCTTTATCATTTGCTATTAATGATATTCAGCCACTGCTTCTGTCAACTCCACACTGTTGTTAGGGAGAAAATGTGCAGAGAAATTGTGATAATGTACAGTCTTGTTTTGTATATTAGAATATAAATCACAGCAAAGAACCAGATTGTTGCTAGAATATTACTAGCGTGGCTCACACAATACACAATAATAAATCCACCTACCTTGCATAGGTGAATACCAAGAAACAAGTTCCATATCATATGTAGTTTGATTATTTGCATCATCATGTAACAGAGTTTGATTGATAATATAATTAACTATTTGGGATTTGCCATTCAGAAGCTACTTGATTTATCACTCTAAGAATTTCTTTAAAAGAAGACATTTATCCTAGCTCAAAGCAACTATTTTTTTGGACGAATGGGTTTCTGTTTCATCCTTATAAACTTTATCCTAGAGAGGCACTGTGGGATAACTGAATGAGGTTGGACCAAGAGTTGGAAAGCATCATTCATTTCAACAATACTGTCAAGTTCTCACCAAATAGCAAACACCATGTTGGTTGTTGAGAGGCACAACCCCATCCATGTGGGTTTTAACACTATCATGTTCTAGTTCTGACCCTGCCATAAAGAATTGATGGGAACGAGAAGGTCTTAAACACAATAGTTAAAGAGTGATTTTGGATTGTCATCTGTGAAATGAGATTGATTAGGTGACTGCCACTATATCATCATTGCAATATTTTGAGGAGACTTCTTCCTGAAGTTTTGAACAAACCTTATTTTTATCAAAATATGATGTTTCATGATTCAATACAAGAAAAATAACAATAATCCTTTTATTAACTGAGTAATAAAAAATTATTAAATTTTAAATTCTATTTCTGTTCTTAATACATTTTAGGTTTTTTTCTCCTTTAAACATCACAGTGTCTAAAAAGCTTCCTGGGGACACCTGAGTGGCTCAGTCAGTCAGTTAAGCATCAGACTTTGGCTCAGGTCATCATATTGCGATTTGTGGGTTCAACCTTTGCATCAGGCTCTGTGCTGGCAGTTCAGAGACCAGAGCTTGCTTCCGATTCTGTGTCTCCCTCTCTCTCTGCTCCTTCCCCACTTGTGCTTTCTCTCTCTCTCTCTCTCTCTCTCAAAAAAAAAAAAATAGGGGCACCTGGGTGGTTCAGTCGGTTAAACACCTGACTTCAGCTCAGGTCATGATCTCATGGTTCATGGGTTCAAACCCCACATCAGGCTCTGTGTTGACAGCTTGGAGCCTGGAGCCTGTTACAGGTTCTGTGTCTCCTTCTGTCTCTGCCCTCCCCCAGTTACATTCTGTCTGTCTGTCTCTCAAAAATAAACAAGCACTAAAAAATTTTAGAAACCATTTAAAAAATTTAAAAAATCAACAACTGTACTTTTGAAATACAAAAGGAAACCCTTTGCTCAGTGAAACAAAATAGAAATACAGGATATGAAAAACAAAAATTCAAAGTGATGTCATGGTTTATGATCTCTTTTCTGGACTGGGAAAGTCCAGATGTGGAGGAACAGACGATATATCTTAGCAGAAATATTATCTTTAAGACTTGCTTTCTTTAAGGCACCTACCTAATAAATTTGAAAGCCCAGAACATTTCATAATCAAGTAAGTCAAAACTATAGGAACAAAACTACTATAACTTTTTAACAGGCAACTATGTGTCTTACTGTTGGTTATAATTTTGTTTGCACATAATACACAAAACTAGTAATTATTCACCAACAGAGGCAATTAAAGTTTATCCCCACCATGAAATTACTTGTAGGCAACAAGGTTGTTCCCTTATGCAGATCTACTTAAAAAGATTTAAATTGTGTCTAGTTTAAATGTTACTAAGTCAACAAAAATTATGAGTTGGGCAGCAATGCACTACCAATTGCAAGTTATGCGTGCATTAAATTGCCATGAAATATCAATAAAGCCTCTTGTGCATATACATTCCAGCCTAAAATGTATTGGTTTTACCCCAGAGATGCAGGCTCAATTTCTCCCATAGAAAGTCTCATTAAGGGACATTAGGGTAACTCTTCATTCTTCCCATCTAATTCCAGATAGTATTTCACAGAAAGAATTAATACACTGTCAGCACCCTGCATGCAGCACCAGTCAGTATTCAGAATAACGATGTTGCTTTACAAAAAGTGATTTTTTTTTCTCTTTTCCCTATACTATTACCCTGCTGTTGCCTTCATTTTCCTTAAATTGCTTACAGTTTCATTTCACAACGGTAGGCTTATTTGCTACTGAAAACATATACGTGCATACACACACACACGTACACACACACACACGCGCAATCTTATCCCTGTGAAAAACACCAGGCATATCTAGTCAAGGCATAAATTATTAAACAAGATCTTAGAAATTTTTCTTCATTAAATTTTAATCTTTGTTGATTTAATCATACACATTTAATCACCATAATAAGGATGTGTATGCACTTAAGGAAAATTGCACAATAAGCACAAAAATGAAAGATTAGCCTCGGGTAATATTTTCAAGCAATTACAGAAAAAAAGGAAGAAAAATAAAACTGAATATTAAAATACTACAAAGACTAATATAAACCTAGAAAGCCAAGAAGGCATTTAATACATACCCATATCAGCATAGAATTATTCCAATAATACAGCCAGTGATGTTTAGAATCATCTAGTTTATAAATGTCTTTGGTGATAAAGTCTATTATTTCTGCCCTCAGGAGATTATTTTATGATTCAATCACTAGTATTATAACAAGGTTTTCACTAACTACCTTACTACAATTTTACTGGTAATGGGTAATAATGCTTTACTCATTGCTATTTATAGATTCTGTATATTTGTGACTAGTTTTCTTATCATTCCTCTAATGCAAGTTTGCCAAAGAAATATATGTGTATGCATGTATGCATGTAAGTATGTATGTACATATGTAAATATGTGTATGTTCTATAATGCCTGCCACACACACACACACACACACACACAAACACACATATGTGCATGCGTATATACATCCTTGAGAGAAATGAGACCTAACCCAAAAATCAGTTTCAATTCATTGTCAAGCAGAGCTAGTTTCAATATCAGTTGTTTGCAACAATATTCATGGTTGAGAATATGCAGGGAAAAACATTTTTTCTCTCAAGACTACTTCCATTTAAGATGTACAATCAACATAATCATAGCCTCACATGTGGAAAACAAAGAAAAAAAGTAGTGGCATTCTGTCATCTCTGCTTCCAACGCCAATAATTATAGAAGACTGAACACTTGGTAAGGGAGGGGAAAATATTTTAAATATGTCAACTTGAAGAAACAGAATGAAAACAATTCTATTCACTGCAACCTCTGTGTAACTACATTTCATCAAACCAAAGTCACCTTAGAAAGCAATCAGACTTCATAATTTCCTTTGGCCCTACCAGGTTTATTTATTAAAAATTTATTAATTTGTAAATGGAAATATCTGTTAATTTTTCTGTAAAGAGAAACTATTCAAGCAGGCATAAGCAGCATATTAAGCAGTGTCCTGAAAATAAGTGCTAACTTTGTAGGAAGCACTACCTATGGCATCACCTACTCAAGATCACACTTTTTTTTTAAATTTTTTTAAATGTTTTTTATTTATTTCTAGGAGAGAGAGAGACAGCGTGAGCAGGGGAGGGTCAGAGAGAGAGGGAGTCACAGACTGAAACAGGCTCCAGGCTCTGAGCTGGCAGTCAGCACAGAGCCCGACACGGGGCTCGAACCCACGAACCGCGAGATCATGACCTAAGCGAAAGTCGGACGCTTAACCGACTAAGCCACCTAGGCGCCCCTCAAGATCACACTTTTAACAAGACACTTGGAACATCATCTTTAGTGACTTGAGACCATGCTCTCTTTTCTCTTTCAATTGCCCCAGTGTTAACTGAGGCTTCATTAACAGGGTAGACCTCCCAGTCCCCAAGTGCTGAATGATCCCGGAGTGTCTGGTAACATACAAGCTTTAATGCTAATGATACATCTAAAGTATGGACTCAAATGTCCATGTCAGGGACAAGGACAAAAGGCTCGAGAATACCAGAAGTAACTGGATGTTTGGAAGTCATATGTGCCAAACTCATGCTTCTGGGAGACTTATCGATTTAACAATTTAATAAAATTTGACTAAACACTTACTATGTGCTGAGCAGTGAACAATCAGGCCACATGCCTATCTTATGGACTTAATATCCTATACAAAGCTGTCACCATAACAACTTATTTAAAGCACCAGAAAGTTGCCTGTGGAACTCTAAATAGGATCCCCTGTATTTCTGTGGAATAACCACCTCCACAATCTGCTATGGCAGTTGTTAGTACAAATGCAAAAAGCTAGCAGGGGTAAAGCAAGTCCAGGACAGTGCCCTCAATTCCAAGTTCAGCCATTAGACTTTCATAAACTCCATACCTTGAAAATGGTCAGATTCCTTACTGTTTCTTCTTCAAACTATTTCCTCTCCTTTCTACCAGCTCTGAACTTGCATCTTTAATTAATAATGAATTCATCTCTTAGGTTTCTGAATTACCTGAAGTCCCAGGAGGACTTCACGTTCCTCCAGCCTATTACCTTCCAAAACACACAGAGCACCTAAAATGACTCCCTTCAAAATCATGAAATAAGAGGGTAAGGAAGTATTTATTTTCTCATCTTCTTCATCTTTCGTCTTCCCTTCTCTTTGGTTCCCTTTCTCCTTCTCTTCCTAATCTTCTGCTCATCTCCTTATTTCCTTCTCTCATTTCTCCTTTATCCTCCTACTGTACTACCCCTTTATTTTTTTCTCTCTCTCTCCATATTTGAGTCTAAAAATGCTCCTTGCTCCTCTGTATCTTTGAATGTACCCTCTATCCATTCCTACCATCAAATTTCTACCCCATTATTTTGTATCAGAACTTTAGTCTTATTTCACAAACAAGACATAGAACATCACATAACAAGAAAAATGATTTTTTTTGCTACTTTCAAACTGTTTCTAGCAAAATGTTAAATAGGTGAAAGAAAGAAAGAAAGAAAGAAGGAAGGAAGGAAGGAAGGAAGGAAGGAAGGAAGGAAGGAAGGAAACAACGCTCCAGAGGAAGCCTAAGTCATAGATGCATTTTCAATAGGTATTGCCAGCTGTTTAACCAGGAGAGAAGAAAACTCCAGTATTAACATAACTCTTGTCTGCTAAGGCAAACCAGACACCTTTTAAATGCATTACTTACAGGTTGAAAAATCCAAAGATAAACTATAGGTACGTTCCAATGTCAAAGTCCTCAGTTCCCTTTATTTTTTTTTTAATTTTTTTTAATTTTTTCGGTAAACTGAGAAAAACAGATACATATCATAAAAGCATTTTTAATATATTCAAGAATGTAACTATCACCAGGGCTTACTCAGCCACAAGGAGGAATTCTAATATTTCATTCTCTTCTAGGTCCATTATCCTATTCAGAATGCTCACCACCCTGATAGAATAAATGCGATGTATTTTTAGTTGTGTAGCAGATCACAGTGATAGCATCTAAATCCCTAGGTTTTCACATCCTGTCTCTCAGAAATTCTTGCTGCCACAGGAATATCTTTCAGTTTGTTCAGTCTCATAACAGCAGTGACACCCAGTGGATGGAAACATCTCAAACAAGCTGGCTCTCAGCTCTCTCTCTCTCTCTCTGCCCCCCACCCCCACCTCATCTCTCAAGGGAAAGATTTTTGTAAGTGCTTTGTTTCTCTGACCTTCTTATGGCTCTTCACAGGAAAATAATTTATCAGATTGCCTAATGCCAGCCAGGTTTTCTTTAAATTTACTCAAATTAGAAAGCCTCAGACATTTCCTTTCCACTAAAGACATTTAAACCTATCAAAATATGTTCAACTAATCTGATATTTGGTTTCTAAAAATAAAATCAGATATACAAGTAAAGGGATAAAAGAGGAGAGAGGTGTTCAATTAATTTCTTAAATTTTGCACTTTAAAAAACTGTAATTGCCAGCAGAAACCATGCCTTTATTATTTATTCATAGCAAGTCATTCAGAGCATATTAAACTAAATCGTGAGGAAAAAGTAATATAAACTGTAGATTAAATTTAACGTCATTCCAAATGATGGCTGTCGGTAAAAATATATCCACTTTTTCTAATGCAGCGATTTTATTAAAATAAGTAGTTCAGCTGGTCTCACAGGATGAAATAAATGGCCTTCTCTGATTTGACAGAAACTAACAAGATATAAATCTTTAAAAAGCCTCTTAATCATAGCCAAAAACTGGTTTGTACAATATTTTGTAATACAATGGCATGAAAATCAAAATTTTGTTTTATATGAAAAACAAACTAGATTTTTTCTTCTATATGGTAATAGCCAAAGAAGATATTGTTCACCTTTAAGTAGGCCACTGTCCAGAATCAAGCACTAGCATAAGCTCTCTCAATTACTTAAAGGTAAGTCAAGGAAGCACCTACTAGGACACACTGTGGTGGTGGTGGTGGTGGTGGAATTAACAGAACATTTTCTAACTTTATCAAAACTACTACCCTCTAAGATCCCTGGTTTTCAAAGAGGCTTTGTACCATAGAAGTAGATAAATTTGCATAAAGAATTGAGGGGATTTTGGAAACAAAGGAATACACAGGTCTTATTAGAATGTTTATCACCAAAGTTAGGAAAAGTCGGTAAGCTCTAGGAAATAAAATTAACTCAAGGAAACAGGAGGTTGTACTGGTAACCTAAGTTCAAGAAAAAGGATATATTGGAGTCCCTGGGCCTCTCAGCTGGTTAAGCATCTGACTCCTGATTTCAGCTCATGTCATGATCTCATGGTTCATGAGCTTGAGCCTGCTTTGGGCTCTGTGCTGGCAGTACACAGCCTGTTTGGAATTCTCTCTGTATTCCCCTCTCTTTGTCCCTCCCCTGCTTATAATTTCTCTCTCTGTTTTTCTCTCTCTCTTTCTCTTTCTCTCCCCCCACCCCCCTTCAAAATAAATAAATTAAAAAAAAACAAAAAAAAGAAAAAGGATATAATTATTGAGAAATGGTTGATTTGGTTTGGCATAGTTTCTGCATATTGCTTAACGTTTATATATACCTAGGTCCTGTGAGGTGGAAACTGAGCATGGAAGTATGAAATTACATGTTGCAACACAATGCCTAATACAGGACAACATAAGCCAGCATGTTGGGTCTATTGGGTTCTAGAGGACAGTTACTCAAGAATGTCACCATATAGCAGTAAAAAGGAACAGGATTTATGGACTATGACTCCTGTTATCCAGGCCCTTCCAAAAGACTGTGTGTTCATTAAAAAAAAAAAAAAAAAAAAAAATTTTAAAGGTGGGGGGGGCACCTGGGTCGCTCAGTCAGTTAAGCAGCCAACTTCAGCTCAGGTCATGATCTTACAGTGTGTGAGTCTGAGCCCTGCATTGGGCTCTGTGCTGACAGCTCACAGCCTGGAGCCTGCTTTGGATTCTGTGTGTGTGTCTCTCTCTCTACCCCTCCCCAACTCACACTCTGTCTCTCTCTCTCAAAAAAAAAAAAAAAAAAAAGAATAAACATTAAAAAAAATTTTAAACAAAAGACTGTGTGTTTCATAAGGCACCAACATCTGGGGGTGGGGGGAGCCACCTTTAATCTTTTTAATGATGGGAGTAAGATGTAGGCCTCCAGGCTAACTCTAGGAGCAGCAGGAGAGAGGCAACTCCAACATAACCTCATGAATCCACAGGGTCATATATATACACAAGTGGAGGAGTACAATCTCCTCCACTCACGGGAGAAGCTGTTCTTGGCCCTTTCTTAGCTACAGCCCCCTCCTGCTTCCCTCACCCACTCACAGCTCCTAGATACCCAATTCTGTACTTGCTTTCACTCCACTTTGAATGTGATGGGTTTCTCTGATTGAGAGGGCATATGTGTACACAGCCTCCATGGCTCTAAAAAGCTCTGCTGGGCCAGGTTGTGCAATAATACATTCACTTTAAGCAAATTTTTATTTTCACTTGAGGAAGAAATGTTTTTCTAATGCTCACAAAAGTTATTACCCAAATTAATTACAGATTGGTCCTTCCTAATTTTTGGTGGCAAAATAGGCTAACCCTCTTTAGATTAAGTCTCCTGCTATGTAGATGGGGAAAAAAAACCCTGGGGATTAGTAAGAAAGGTCTTCTAATGTAAATACATTTCTAATAGTCTTTTTTTTTTTTTTAACATTTATTCATTTTTGAGAGACAGAGAGAGACAGGGAGAAGCAGAGAGAGGGAGACACAGAATCCAAAGCAGTCTCCAGGCTCTGACCTGTCAGCACAGAGCCTGATTCGGGGCTCAAACTCATGGACCACGAGATCATGATGTGAACTGGAGTCAGATGCTTAACTGACTGAGCCACCCAGGTGCCCATGTAAATACATTTCTAATTAGGCATGAGACAGGAAAAAAAAAAAGTTATTGGAACAGTGATTGGAGAAATAAAAGAAATTGAGTCATTCTGTACTTAAATAGTATAGGCTATACCATCTATCCATGCAGTCATTCCTTTGTCACACATTTATTTAGCTCCTACTGGGTGTCACTCAAGGTGACCAATGGTGGGGATCAAAGATAAATAAATATCTTCTCTACCTTATTGACCTCCAAGCTATTATAAGTGTATATGGGAACAGGAGGGGGGGAAAGTAGTTACAAATCTTTTCCCCAACATGATTTACCTATGTTGGTCTCAAAATAGCTTGATCACCCTTCTTTCCATCTCATATCATACATTTAGTCATGTATTTCTTTGATTTTTATCCATTTAAAAATGAAGAGTGACTTATACCACTTTTATTCAACATAGCACTAGAATTCCTAGCCATAGCAACCAGATAAGAAAAAGAAATAAAAGGCATCTATACTGTTAAGGAAGAAGTTAAACTGTCACTATTTACAGATGACATGATAGTATATGTAGAACACCCTAAAGCCTCTACCAAGACAATATTAGAATAAATTAATTCAGTAAATTTGCAGGATACAAAATTAATACTCAGAAATAAGTTGCATTTCTATATACTAGTAATGAAGCAAAAAGAGAAATTAAGAAAATAATTCTATTTACAATTGCACTAAAAAGAATAAAATACCTAGGAATAAACCTAATTAAGGAGGTAAAAGACCTAAAAGACCTATAGTCTGAAAACTATAAAACAGTGATGAAAGAAATTGAAGAAGACACAAACACATGAAAAGATATTCCATGCTCATAGACTGGGAGAATTAATTTTGTTGAGATATCCAAAGCAATCTACAGATTTGATGCAATCTCTCAAAATGTCAACAGCATTTCTCACAGAACTAGAACAAACACTAAAGTTTGTATGGAACTATAAAAGACTCTGAAGAGCCAAAACAATATTGAAAAATAAGAACAAAGCTGAAGGTATCACAATCCCAGATTTCAAGATATACTACAAAGCTGTAGTAATCAAAACAGTATGGTATTGGCACAAAAACAGACACATAAATCAACAGAACAGAATAGAGAGCTCAGAAATAAATCCACATATATAGGGTCAACTAATCTACGACAAAGGTTGCTGCAATAAATGGTCCTGTAAAACTTGGACAGCTATATGCAAAAGAATGAAACTAGACTACTTTCTTATACTATACACAAAAGTATACTCAAAATGGGTGAAGGAGCTAAATGTGAGACCTAAAATCATTAACTACTAGAAGAAAATATGGGTAGTAATTTCTTTGACATCAGCCATAGCAATATTTTTCTATATATGCCTCCTCAGGCAAGGTAAACAAAAGCAAAAATAAACTATTGGGACTATGTTAAAAAACAAAACAACACACAAAAAAATAAAACAACAACAACAACAACAAAACACTTCTGCACAGCAAAGGAAACCATCAACAAAACAATAAGGCAACCTACCAAATGGGAGAAGATATTTGCAAATGATATATTTGATCAGGGGTTAATATCCAAAATATACAAAGAACTTATACAACTCAATGACAACAACAACCCAAATAATCCAATTAAAAAATGGGCAGAGGACCTAAATAGATATTTTTCCAAAGAGGGCATATAGATGGCCAAAAGATACGTGAAAAGGTGCTCAATATTACTCATCATTAGGGAAAATGCAAATCAGTACTACAATGAGATATCACCTTACACCTGTCAGAATGGCTGGAATCAAGAAAACAAGAAATAACAAATAAGGGTTGGCAAGGATGTGGAGAAAAAAGGAATCTTGGTTCACTGTTAATAAGAATGTAAACTACTAAACATACTGTGGAAAACAGTATGTAGTTTCCTCAAAAAAACATAAAAATAGAAAAAGCATATGATCCAGTATGATCCAGTAATTCCACTACTAGGTATTCAAAAAGATATATGCATCCCTATGCTTATTGCAGCATTATTTACTATAGCAGAGATATGAAAGCAGCCCAAGTGTCCCTTTATAGACGAATGGATAAAGAAGATGTGGTATATATACATAAGGGAGTATTACTTAGCCATAAAAAGGATGAGATCTTGCCATTTGTTAAAACATGGTGGACCTAGAGAGTATTATCCTAAGTGATATAAATCAGACAAAGACAAATACCATATGATTTCACTTTTATGTAGAATTAAAAAAAAAAAAAAACAAATGAATAAATAAGCAAACAAAAGCAGAATCAGACCAAAAATACAGAGATCAAACTGATGGTTGTCAAAAGGGAAGAATAGGTGGATGGGCAAAATCAGTAAAGGAGAATGAAGTATAAGCTTTCAGTTGTGGAATGAGTAAATCAATGGGAATAAAGGTACAGCATAAGGTATACAGTCAATGGTATTGTAATAAAACTGCGTCATGACAGATGACAGCTATATTTGTACGTATAAAGTTCTTGAAACACTAAGTTGTACACCTGAAACCAATGTAATGTCATGTGTCAACTATATTCAAATTTTTTAAATGCAAAATAGACATTCCAGATTTAAATAAATAAATAGTAAAATGGAGAGTGGGTATAAATCAATTAATTCATATGCAAAGTTGTTAGAAATTTTTCCTTTAATAAAGTTGTTTTTTTTTTTTAATAGACTTTATTTTTAGACCAGCTTTAGGTTCACAGCAAAACTGGATCCAGATTTCCTTTATACTCCCTACTCCTAAACATGCATAGTCTTTTCTATTACCAACAGCCTTTACCAGGATAGTCCATTTATTAAAACTGAGGAACCACACTGATATATCACTTTGATGCAAAGTCCATAGTTTACATTAGGGTTCACTCTTGGTTTTGTACACATTCTATGGTTTGGACAAATGCATAATGACATGTATCCACTACTAGCAAAATATGTTTTTATCAAGGGAAGGTTTGTGGATCTTAAGGACTCAAACAGCCCAGCTATCAAATAAGGGATTGAAAAGACGTAAGGAAAAAATACAAAGGGAAGGAAGAAAGGAAATATGAGCAAGGGAAAAAACGAAGTAAGAGGAGATGAGGCAGAGGAAGAATAGGAAAAAGCGATAGCACACTAACTTTACATGCTTTAATTACTGCCACGAGTGGCCCAAGTAAATTGAATAATCCTAGAAAAATGTACTGTAGACCTGGCCCAGGAAACTACAAAGGCACCATTTACCTACATGAGTGGCAAACATCAGTTAGAAATCACTGATATAGGTAAACAGTTTGTAGGCCTTGTGAAAAGAAACTTTTAAAACTTCACATCAAAAATAGGACACAAGAATGTGATTTTATTTTAGATTAGCATGAAAATGATGCAGAAATTGTTAGACTTAAACTGTTTTCTTATTTTAAGTTTTTTGATTTTGGTTTGTTTTGTGAACTTTTTATGAAACTATGAGACACTTTTTTAAAATACACAAATAAAGGACTCCTGGGTTACTCCATCAGTTAAGCATCCAACTTTGCTTCAGGTCATGACCTCACAGTTTGTGAGTTCAAGGCCTGCATTGGGCTCTTGGCTGATGGGGTGGAGCCTACTTTGTATTCTATGCATCTCTCTCTGCCCTTCCCCACCTCACGCTCTGTCTCTCCTTCTCTCTCGGAGATAAAAACATTAAAAAAATACAAAAGTAGTAAGTACACAGCTTAATAAATTTTCATAAAGTAAACACACTCACATGACAGGTGCCCAGATCAAGAACAGGAACATTATCAACACCTTAAATGCCAGTCATAAACCCCCTTTACACACTACTTTGCCAAGGATAAACATAGCTTGTCTTCAAACATCATAGACTAATTTTTAAATTATATACAAATGGAATTATACAGTATATATTCTTTTGGATTCTGACTGCTTTTGCCTGATGTTGCTGAGACCTGTCCATGTTATTGGAAAGAGGTTTGCTCATTCCCAATGTTATACAGTATTTCACTGCATGAATATACCACAGATCATTCAACCATTCTGTTAATGAGCAAAGCTAATGTTTTAAATATCTGCTATTATAGTAATAAAACCCACTTTTTTCACTTTTCCCATAATTTGCTTTTAAAGTATATTCAAATGGAGAAAGAACACTGCCATATACATACTAGTTCTTAATTAGATTATTTAATAAGCTATATTCAGAAGGGGAAGTTGAAAAAAAACCTTCCTGTCTCAATATACATACATACAAACACACATGCTGAGTGAAAGAAAGGGGAGCAGATATAGGTCTGTATATTGAGTAAACAGTATGGGAAGGAAAGTAGGGCTGTCAAACCATGTTTGAAACCAACTGATTTAAGCCCATGTTGGGAAGAAGATTTATGACTGACACCACTCTCCCTAAAACACAAATGTATGGAGGTCAATAATGTCCTTTCTGAAATTCATGGACTTATTATAAATCATTTTCTTCCTGAATAATAAAGAATTCCTTCTCGCTCAGGAAACGTCCTGAATCTATAGAAAAAGAAAATTATGGAAGTTGGTTTGGCTGGGTTTGTGTGCATATTTATGCTTCTCTGCACACATGCACACAACTGTACACAGACTGAAAAGTAAGCTGCAGATGTTCCTCTACAAAATGAGTGACTCAGATAACTACCCCTTTTCTTTATTTAATTGGGGGTAAAAAAGGTCGGTTTTGCAAAATATCTGTAACATGCAATTAATCCAGAAAAAAATGTAAGTTTACACAGGTCGCCTATGTAAAACTGTGCATTGTTGTACTGGCCTCAAGCAGAGGCCTGATCTTAGTTTAAGCTGATGATGGACTCTGTCCTGTAATGCCACAACACTAAAATCTCTATTTGATGACTCATTACCCCTATGGACTGGCCATTTCCTGTTCCACTACACTCATAAGCCATTGATGTTCTGGGTTACCCTGGTACATGTAATCAGACTTTGTAGAGCTCAGGGGACCTCAGTTGTCTGAAGCAAAGTTGAAAACTTGCTTACCCCCCGCTTTGTTACAATGAATCTGGATTTAATGTGTGTCCCTGAGATGTCCAATTTAGCTGTTTACACAGCCTGAAATGAACACAATTTACTAATTCTCCACCTCGGTTTTTGCCTGTATGTGTATGCACACACAAATTTTATCTATAGAAGCAGACATTACTAAGTTCAAGAAGGAAATCGAACATTCCTCTGCTTTACCTTCTTTTCTAAAGATTTATGACTGAAATAAAAATAAGACCTATTATATTTGAAGATCAAATAAATTTTACACTTTATGGGGGAGACTCTGTCAACGTACATGCCTCCCAGCATATTCTTATTAAACAATTCCTCTGTACAAAAGGAAAGGGACTTAGCCAATTTTCAAATAAGATATATGTTCTTTCAAATAAGTTTGTTTTGACCAAGTAATTATTCTGTCCTCTCTTGGAGAGGAGTTCATCTGAAGTTTATGAATCAATTCCCTCCTGAATATTTATTCTCTTTTAGCCAAAATGTTGCCTCAATTTTTTAAATTACTTTGTCATGTATTGATAGTATTACAGAAACAAATGTGGTCCTGATTTCCAGAACTGAGTGGGTGAAGGAAGAAGCTGAAAATGAAAATAGATTTTTCTTGTGTTCTTTAGGTAATTAGGATGGGAAACAGAAGAAACCACTGTTTCTTCCAAATCACAAAAATAAAATGATATCATTTCTACATGTATTCTACTGAGCTGGTCTAAACCTGGGCATTGGTCACAGAATACAGAAGGCACATTGGTTATTGTGGAATGGGTTTTGTGTAGTTAGTGTCTGGAGACCAAATGCTTTCACACATTTCACTAGTCCCCATGCCAAACCTGATATGTGAGCGAGCCAACTCATATTTAGTAACTAATGAGGTCTTTTCCATTCGTTCTTTGCAAATTCATTCATTTACTCAGATTTCATAACTTTGATAACATACAAAATTAGGAGAATTTAAGTTACTATCAAGATAATTCAAAGTATATAAAACATTTTCCTGATATTCTCAGGTAACTGAACCAACAATAAAATATTCCTTCAATGTGAAGGAATGGTTTCCTCTAGTCTCCCTTTTGCTTGTAAATTATTAATGCATCCATGGGGAGGACAGGGATTAGCACCTCTGCTTCTGTGAACCCAGCTGCTGCTCTTTGCTAATGTCATACAAGAAGCAGCCTGCCAAAGAGTTGGGAAGTCTACTTGGCTGAATAGTCTGAAGGCTGTGGTCACTAGAAAAAGAATTCCAGTCACTAATTGTTCCAGTTATTACTGCTGAGTGGCAAAATTAATCCAAAACTGAGTGGCTCTAATCAATCATTTGATTATTCCCAGAGTCTGTAGGACAAGAATTTATTTAGATAGGAAAGTAGAAATGGTTGGTCTCTGGCCCACAATATCTAGGGCCTCCTTGGGAATACCTAGATGGGGATGACTTACAGGCTGGGAGTTAGAGTCACATGAAGATTTGCTCACTTACCTATATGACATGTGGGTGGGGAGACTGATGTTGCCATCAGGAGCACCTAAAGGTGGCTTCTCCACTGTGTTTGGGTTCATTCCAGCATTTTGGCTTCAGGGGACGTGGGATTTTTGCATGGTAGCTTGGGTCTCCATGTACAAGTATTTAAGTGGACAAGGGAGAAACAGCATTACTTTTATGACCCAGTCTCAGAAGTCACATGGTTTCACATCCAGAATGTTCTACCTGCTAACATAGTTAAAAGCTCAACCAGAATTCTTAAAATTATGATGGAAGCAAATATGAAAGATATTTTCTCAATGTATTTGTATGAATAGGCTTTCTTGATAATATCTTCTGTAGATATTGTTAAATGTGCCTTTTCAAGGCAGCAAGAGAAGCTAGACTAGAACTAGTTTTCAGATTATGTTTAGCTTATAACAAAATAACTATTTGAAAACTTAAAATTTTACTCTCTACCATAAGACAGCCTAGCCTACTTATGTGGACTAAACAAAAAGCTGTTGTCTGAATTATTATACAAGGTCCACTAATTTATTTTGCACTTTGACAGTTGAGCAAAAGTTGTTTTTTTTTCTCAATCTGTAGTTTCCATCTTGCTTGAAACATTTCTTTTCTGAAACCAAAGAAGATTATCTAGGTTTACAGTCAAACATTGTTGAAAATTCCCAAGAGTATGTAGTTATGACCCAACATATTTTTCTATTTGGACATTTCCAGCAAGATTAGTTATCTCTTCCAAAAAAAAAAAAAAGAAAGAAAGAAAAGAAAAGAAAGAAAGAGAGGGAAATAATAGTCTACATGCTAAAATATCTACTATTTATGTATCACTTAATATTATAACTTCTATACAAGTGGCAAAGAGAAGATTCTATATATGAGAAAATCATAATGAGCTTCCCTTTAGTTCTTGCATTACTAAATCTGCATAGCGATAACATTCCAATTTTAAAGGATATCACAATCCTGGAGGCCCCACAATTTCTTAGGGCTCTGTGTAACCTTATGGCATAAAATGATTAGGTTTCAGAGATGTAATTTTTTTCCAGAAATGCCAAGCTGATAAAATCTGAAATTTCAACACAGCTGTTCTGAGTGATTTCCTTATTTTCTGTAATCACATTGAGAAATCAAAATTGGGGGAGAATATTTAGAACACTTTTTCTCTCTTATTTAATAGCCTGTTTGAGAGTCTGTGGTAGCACTGCTTCTAAAGGAGGTGAAAGAAGACTTGTCTTTTTCATTATTGTCACTATGAAATTTGGGGCTTTAATGGAGGGTCTTTGATATATGCTTTTAATGTTCTTTGTCTCATGGCTGGCATCTTCTCATGTACATCTTAGAAGAGGATTTATTTTGAAACTTAACCTACCTTTACCTACTCAGGGACAACCAAATAGTTGAAGCAATTATTCAGGTTATTTAGGCCCGAAATCACTTTTGTCTCCATTTCAAAAATATTTCCAGTATTTGATTCCATTTCAGCAACATTTTTACTGATGAGGTAATTTAAAGAATGGAAAAGACAACAGTTAACATGCCAGTACCTGCTTTGAAAGCCTAAACTGGACTGTTAGCATATTCTTTTTGACTCTTCCTTTGCATTCCCCTATTATATCCCTGTTCCCATAACAATCTCTCATTGCTACTACACAAAATTTCACAGGCTGAGGAGCAGACACGGGATTTTTATCAGAACATTGGGTTCTATTTACCAGATAATGGACACGATAATTCTTGACGCTTCCCCTACCTGTAATACAACAATAAAGCTAGGGACTACCTCATAAAGTATTAATGGAATCAAATGATATAATATGAATGAAAATATTTTGTAAACAGAAACAGGCCATGAAATGGACATTGGTTTCAAGGTCCAAGGCCCAAAATGGCTGTATATTTTAGATATGTTTCTTAACAGAGGGTTCCTATGAGCATAAAGGAAAGATATAACAAGTGATAAGGTATTTTCCCATGCATTCATTCATACAGTATGCCATGAGAAAGAATAACAAGGACAAGTTAGATTAGACTAGGGAATGAGCTAAAATTTGGAGGATAAATAAATGTTAACACACTGAAGAGATGGAGAAGAGCAAGTGTGAATACCTTTAGTCGCAAAAGAGTCTGATGCATTTGATGAGTCAAAGAAGCTATATCTATACCATGGAATACTCCATGGCAATGAGAAAGAATGAAATCTGGCCATGTGTAGCAACATGGATGGACCTTGAGGGTGTTATGCTGAGCGAAATAAGTCAGGCAGAGAAGGACAAATATCATATGTTTGCACGTATAGGAGGATTAGGAGGAACTTGACGGAGGAACAAGGGGGAGAAGAAGGGGGGAAATGGTGGGGGAAAGGGAGAGAGGCAAACCATGAGAGACTCTTGAATGCTGACAAAAACTGAGGACTGATGGATGTGGGGGGGAGGGGGGGATGGGCATAGAGGAGGGCACTTATGGGGATGAGCACTGAGTGTTATGTGGAAACTAATTTGACAATAAACTATTTGTAAAAAAAAAAAAACAAAAAACAAAAAACAAAGAAGCTATGACTCCCTATATTCATCTGTCTCTGCTGGTGGGGGCAGCAGTTTGCCCTGTCTTCTCCCCTCTCTAACAGGTCCAAGAAGAGTTGCTGATTCTTCATTCTGAACAATTTTTTACTTATTAGGATGGAGTGGCAATTTCCAAGTTACTATAATGAAAGAAGAATTTCCTCTGCCCCATGTTTCTTCTAGTTGGACTCAGAATCAAACTGACCAGGAGAAAAACAAATTAATAGGCATAGGTACAGAGGATTCACACAGACTTGAAATTACAAAGACAATGAGGGAAGCTCATATGAGCTAAGGAGAGGGGTAGGGGCCTGAAAATACAAAGGGGATAAAGCTTATTAGCAAGAAGGTGAAAGGAGATCTTTTGGAAAAACAAGATTGTTCTGTTATGCAGATAAACTCCTTAGATAAAAGGTAGTCTCTGTTAATACTTCTCTTCCTGTTGTAGGCTCTCCTTTTCAATGTAAATTTAGGCAGTTATGGAGGAGGCAGAGAGCCTTTTCTGTATCTGCTGGGTTTCTATTACTTTTAACTGGAAATAACCTTTATGCCAATGTGGCCCATCTTGGGGCAGGCTGCCCTGGGCCCCTACACTCCTTCCTTGTGGAACCAGAAATGGGAAACTCTGACCTTTCCTTCCTTTCTAACTACTCACCCCACCTGTTTTCAACTGGCAGCATTTACTGTAGTTTCTCTGGCCACGCAGCCCCCTGCTTTGTGCTTCTATCCCTGATCACAGTCTTCCTTGGGTTCTGTGATTTCCCTGATGATGAAGGAATGGATTGCTCAGAGCAAAGTGCTGAAAATTCCAACCCTCCATTCATTTCATGGGGTCAACCTCTGCTAGCACAGAGATTATTTTTTTTTTAATAAGTCTTTCTAAGAGTGCTTTGAGATTACTATAATTTCAGCCTGTGGTTTTGAACCCATCTTCTGTTGGGGGTGAACAAAAAGAGTCATGTCTAGAGACATGATGTGCATATTAAGATGGCAAAAGCAAGGTAAGACACTGACTGGTTCAGATCAGGCTTGAGTGTCCTTTGAAATGATGCACTCTAGAAACTTGAACCACATGCAGGAAGGGGAGAAATCAAGCATGAGGTTGGAACTTACTCACTGGTCCCAGGCAATCAGTGGCTATTGACACTGACAGGTTTGAAGAGTGGGGAAGCCAGAGGTTACTAGGGAGAAAGAGTACATAGTTACAACAGTACCTCACTGAAGAGTGATCATAAGCAAACTTATGATATTTCCTCCACAGGGCATTGGAAAGGTGAGAGAGATTATTATTGTGCCTAACAGTTTGTTACGGAACCTGGTCTGGATCACCTGGTGGAAGAACCAAGTGACACTTGGAGATCTTTGAAGGTAGGAGGCTTATTTCACACTGGTGAGCTCAGAGGAGATCCCTCTCCAGAGTCTGAGCCCTGAGCATAATAAACAGAGGGAACAATTTATAGTCTGTTACTTCTATGTTCCTCATTAGTAGTAAATTGGCATGCATGGCAAGTAAGGCAGGAAGAATCTGGAAGGGGAGTCTTCGAGCAGGGACTGGAATTCCCCTACCAGTCTTGTCAGCCATCTTATAGCATAATTTTTCCCTATCAAGTTTGTTAATGATAAAGTAATAGAAATATGTTATCTATTATTTTTTTCATCAAACCATGAACTCTTTCAAGGTAAGAGAGCAAGTCTTTCTCATGGTACTATTTCTTGCATATAAAATACATCATCTAGATGACCCCAAGAATATGTTTGTGGCATTAAATTATGAACCTTTTCTCAGTCTGAGCAGTTAGCTGACAGGAAAGTTAACAGAAGAAAGTTGACTCTGTTGCTTTTTAGGTTAAATTGTGATGTGTTGGGGTACTTGCATGGCTCAGCCGGCTAAGCATCTGACTCTTGATTTCAGCTCAGGTCATGATCTCATGATTTGTGAAATGGAGCCCTGTGTGGGGCTCCACACTGATGGCGTGGAGCCTGCTTAGGATTCTCTCTTTGCCTCTCCCCTATTCACATGGGTGCTCATGCACTCTGTCCCTCTCTTACTAAAAAATAAATAAACGTGAAAAAAACATTTTTAATTGTGATGTGCTGTAGTATAGTGTAGTGTAATATCCATTCCTCTAACCTCACAGGCTTTGAATTTCCAATGTAATGTAGAAATCAGGGGGAGTAAGTAACTGACAGAGACAGAGAGTAACAGAACTAGAGAGCAGTTTTTCTTAGTGACAACTATAAGAAATGTTTCTGGAATCAAAAAGTGAACACTAAGAAAGGTTATAAATAGAGGGTGATCCCAGGATTTGCATAGGCAAAAGATACATTTTCCGCAGAATTCTAGGGCAAGTGGGATGTGGAGAATGGGGGTAGTTGCTGGCTATAGGAGATACTCGAGCTTTAGTGAGCCAGGTCCCTATGAAAAGAGCTGCTGGAGCTGCTCTTGGCCCCTTTCCATGAGGGTTTATGCTGTAGGCAGCATATATACTTGCTTCCATAAAGAGAAATCAGAGATGGAAAATAGAAAAACAGTAGCTTATGTTTCAGGTGTACTTACTGCACTTAACCTTCATGTATGATCACTGAAATAACTAAAATAATGTTCTGCTTGTTGAGATTCCATTTATTTTAATAGCCATCAAGAGGCAATGTTTGTACCCAAGCGGACAAATGTGAAAGAAGGTAACCTAAGGTTATATTTGTAGCAATCACAGGACACACTTTCTAAAATTGAGAAATTAGAAGTTTCAGACAGGTTTATCCAATCACCAGGAACAGGAAAATCCTCACATGATATCTGGGTACCACACATAGCCTGCATCTCCCATGTTTTAGCTAATATTCAGTCACTTTATCTGACCCCACTATCCTAAATAATATAAAATAGTAAATGTGCTTTACAGATTAAAAATTAAGAGATTCTCTTACATGTCTTTTAAAGCCCTTTGCTTATTATTAATCCATAGCAGGACCATAGCATTTATAAAGTAGAAAATTTTGAGAACATTTTTATGGACACTCTGACATTGGTCTCATTCATCTTTCATTCACTGACTTTAACCAGAACATACACTCTATTCTGATGTAAAAAATAATAATAATAAATGTTTGGCTAGAACACCTGAATATTTATTTGGATATGTGAAGGCTTTCTAATATATCACTGTTTAGAAAGCTGAATTTTAAGAATTGATACTTGGCAAATGCTTTAACAAGTGGATACCCTGAAAGCACTTTACTCACCATGTCTAATCATCTTCTTTTTCTTTTATTATATAAATTACAGAGACACATAATGAGAAATAAACTGTAGGCATTAGAAAGAAATACAATCTCAGTTTTAACTATTGAAAAAAACTGAAATATCACCTTGGATGCCAGTGGCATATAGTAATAAAAGGAATATCACTCCTTTGACCCTTGCTGAATACATAATTGAATTCTGATGGTTGCAGGAATTTAAATTACCTACACTTTGAAGATATCAGTACCTAGCACCACATACTTGATTTTTATAACTCTTGGACTTTGTCAGCTTTTTCAATGAAATTTCACACATATTTCTACCCAGTGAAATGTAAGGAAAAAACTGCTTTTTCATGAGAAGCTACAATAAAATGGAAAAGGCACTAAACCAAGAATTAAAAAGTGCACATTTTTGGGGCACCTGGGTGGCTTAGTTGGTTAAGTAGCCGACTTTCGCTTAGGTCATGATCTCGCGGTTCGTGGGTTCGAGCCCCGCGTCGGGCTCTGTGCTGACTGCCAGCTCAGAGCCTGGAGCCTGCTTCAGTCTGTGACTCCCTCTCTCTCTGACCCTCCCCTGTTCATGCTGTCTCTCTCTCTCTCCTAGAAATAAATAAAAAAAAAAA
Source organism: Hyaena hyaena (assembly GCF_003009895.1). Classification (NCBI taxonomy): domain Eukaryota; kingdom Metazoa; phylum Chordata; class Mammalia; order Carnivora; family Hyaenidae; genus Hyaena; species Hyaena hyaena. The sequence goes on along the minus strand of NW_024080658.1, from coordinate 5,943,125 downwards.
AAACATTAAAAAAAATTAAAAAAAAAAAAGTGCACATTTTTGTCCTTATTCTGTACCAGTAGATAAAAGAGAGAAGGTGGGTGGAAATGTAGATAGATCTGTACATTTGGTGTTGAGAAAATGTTTGTAAGTCCTGGCTAATGGCTTCCTTTTCCTTTTCTAGTTTCTAGATAAATGATTTTGCACAACATACTTCTCTGAGTTTCAGTTTCCCCTTGTATGCACAGGATAATAGGAGAAAACATATTTGAAAGAGACTATTACCCATTGCAGGTACTCAGTAGCAGTGAATTTCCATGGGTGAATAGAGGAAGAATTGTTTTCTTCAGATTCAAGCCAGGACAACAGAAGAATAAAAAGAGTGATCATGGGAGTCTTAATACACAGAATTAAGCGTGTATTCTCTCTCTGAATACCTGAGAGAGAGCAGAGCTGCAAAAGTACAAGGCAGGGATATTCAGGTCAACAGAATGAGTACACAGTGTGCACGGGCAATGGCAAAGCATTAGCCTCAGTTGTATGGAGGGCAGTAAGAGGAAGCACACTGAGCCGCGGCCATTTTCCAAATCTATAACGGAGTTTCAGTTTTACCTTGTAAACTTGAGCTCACTGTCCAATAGAGTAGCTGCCAGCCACATGTGGCTTTTGAGCACTTGCAACGTAGCCAGTGTGACAGAGAAGTTGAATTTTTAATTTTATTTCATTTCAGTTCATTTAAATTTTAAAGGTGAAGCAATGTAAACATCTTGTTTTTGTTATTAAACACAGCTTTATTTGGAGGCAAAACTTCATTTTACTTTAAACCTTGAAAATGTAGCAACCTAGTTGAGAATGTTAAGTGTAAAATACACATTGGATCTTGAAAATGTAGTCCAAAAAATTTAAGTATTAATAATTTTTCAAAGTAGTTACGTGTCGATATACTATTTTGAATATATTGGATTAAATAGATCATTAATTAACCTTAACTGATTTTTTATTTTTGTAATGTGGCTACTAGAAAATATAAATTGCATATGTAGCCCTCATATTTCTTTTTTTTTATTTTTAGAGAGAGAGAAAAAGAGCATGTGTGTCACACAGGAGCATGGGGGAGGGGTTGAGAGAGGTGGACAAAGAGAATCCCAAGCAGGCTCCATGCTGAGGAATCAGGGCTTGATCTCACAACTGTGAGATCATGACCTAAGCTGAAATCGGGAGTTGGACGCTTAACTGACTGAGCCACTCAGGCGCCCCTTTATTATATTTCTATTAGACAACAGTGCTATAGATAATGGGAAGATACTTTATTCAAAGAAGAGGCATTTTCAGATGTCTCTTTTACAAAGAAACTTCATATCAATATTGGAGAATCAATTTAGCATTTATGATGTTAGAGGCTAAATGGCCACTTTTTAGTCTACTGTAATTGTTCAGGCAAGTAAAAATAAAGGGTCTGGATAAAACAAGAAGGAGACGAATTTTCAAAACTACATAAAAAATATGACAATCGGGTCGGGGGATTAATTGAGGAAAATATAGATTAAGGCATATAAAACAAAGAGAGTTTCAATAATGTGAGGATGACAGACTATGGAATGTTGCAGAAAACATGATTGAAATGTTCTAGATGTCTTCTCCATCACTTTGCTTCTTACTTCTTCTCTAAACTACTGCAAAATATTGCAAAAGATTCTTAATCGGTTTCTCAGTCTTTAGATTTCAACTCCCAGCAAGTCCATGGATAAGCTACAGCCAATGAAACCTAAAATTACTACAGCCAATAAAACCTAAAAACTGTAGATATGGGTGTATGTGCATTTTTGTACATTTTTCTAGGAACAAGTATCATCATTTTTATTATATTCTAAATGGAGGTAATACCCACCTTCTCCCCTAAAGAAAGCTAGATGTTATTGCTCTAGGATCCATGTAAATTAAGAAACCCTGGTTAGAGAGATGCAAGAAATTAACACACAGATTTGAAGAATATCATCTTTTATATGAGAAAAAGTAATAAAGTAGAAGTAGACTAAAGTCCCCTGCTCAAAATACAACTGAAAAATACATGGAAGTTTCTCCTAAGTTTTTAACTTAAAATGATTGTTAACTAGCCTGAGTACTTCATTGTGTGAATGGTTCCCATGAAAATATTTTTCAGATCGGGCTCTTTCTTGAATATCTAAGATACAGTATTTGCTAATTATCTGTATCTAGAAGTGAGATCTCCATTTTTAAATACCACTTCCTGCCCTGAAGCCGGGAAGTGTCTGGCTGGAACATCTGTGAGATAATTGGCTACTACTCAGCAGCTATCTAGATGGCCCAGTGTTCTGGGAGTTGGAGTTGGTCATTTCAAAACAATGCAGAGCCTGAGTTGTACCCCCATGGGCAGCTGAGAATTTAAATGGATTTCAGGTGCAGAGGTAGTATCACTTACCATTGAAGACTTATAACAAGAACAAGCTTCAGATCTGGGAAAATTCAAAGTAAACAGAATGGATCTAATCATGATGAGCCAACCCATAGCCTTGTAACTATAGGCCTAGGAAACTGTACGGATCACTTTAGACTGACACAATGCACTCATCATAATATATTCATCAAATAATTAGTCTATATCTAAGAGAAGGCAACATAAGTTTTATTCAACACAACTTTTCCCAACATTTTTGCTCAAGCTTTAGAATCCAAAGGGGTATCATGTAGATTTGTGACAAATTTTTGCTGTGGTGTAGACTATGTGTGAAGGGGAGGTAAGGACTGAAGTGAGGAGACTTTGGTCATGATCATCAGGCATGTATTCTCAGAGCTTCAGCCTTCAACCTTCCTTTGAGGAGATCAGACAAAAAGACATTGAATTCTCTTCCTTTCCTGACTTTCTATGATTTGGTATCAGGACCCCTGAATAACACAAAAATTAACATTATGCATGGCTTAGATCCTTGTTTAGCTAGCTTAAAGGTGAGCACTGTATCTTAATATTAGTTCTAGTTCAGGGATAGCTAAATGTTTTATATCTAACCATAAACCAGTTATTTTTATTCTCGATTGGTCACTAAAATTGAGTTTCTCATCACTTACACAAATCATAACATGGAAGAAAATTAAGTAAATACGTTTTTTAAAATGTAAAAGTTATCAGATAACCATAAAAATTTAGTAAAAATTGTATTGTTTCCATATGTCCATATTTTCAGCTAGTATATATTATATATGTTATATATATAATATATATAATTCACCTCTTACACTTATATTAAGCTCTTTATCCAAAATGCTGATTTTGTATAAATTATTTTAATTTGTTTAATCTAAGTCATAAACTGTAAACAGCTAGTAGTAGTAATCATTTTATATTACTAGGCCCCACATATATGAAAGTCACTGTGTAAGCATATTACAGATACTATATTTCAGGCTCACCACAAGTGATGTCATTTCCCTTATATAACATGTGAAAAAAATTAAAGATTAAATATGCAGTCCAATGTTAAGTAGCAGACAAGTTGCATAACCAGGATTTAAACAAAAATCTGTCTGACTCTCAACTCCCATGACCTTTTCATTTTGTAACTCCTCCTTTCCTACGTTATGAACTGTTTTTCTCATCTGTCATTTCTATAAGCAATTAAACATTGCATATGCTCTGAGTCTTATCACTAGGGGTTACACAAGAGCTTCCTTCATGGTCTTTGAACAAGACCTCTACTAAATTACATAAGCATTGACTTCTTTGAGGGGGATATTGTTCATATCCTCTAGTATTTGGAATTTCCTAATTTTTATATAATTAAAAAAGAATTTGGGAAAATAATTGAATTTCCCAATGAGTTCTGTTACTATAATGGTCACTAAAGATCATTCAACTTCTGCTTCAATCTGTTTCAGTGGCAGGAGATCAATAATTAAGGGCAATTCATTCCAATAAGGTGAATCTAGATTTTTAGAAATTATAACTATGGAATGAAGAGTGTACATACATTTATGACTTCAAAGCCTCAATTTTAATCTAGTCTTCTCACCTAAACTTCAGAACTGTATATCCAGACATCAATTAATCCCTCTATATGCTTAGATTATTCAGAAGCAATGAAAACTCAGGATATTTCAGGAGTGCCTGGGTAGCTCAGTCGGCTAAGCATCCAACTTCGGCTCAGGTCATGATCCAATGGGTTCGTGGGTTTGAGCACCGCATTGGGCTCTAAGCTGACAGCTAGCTCAGAACCTGGAGCCTGCTTCAGATTCTGTATCTCCCTCTCTCTCTGAGCCTGCTTCAGATTCTGTATCTCCCTCTCTCTCTGACCCTCCCCTGCTCATGCTGTCTCTCTCTCTCTCTCTCAGAAATAAATAAAAGTGAAAAAAAAAAGAAAGAAAGAAAACTCAGTATATTTCAAGGTATATCCATTTTCTTTCTCCATGCCTGTTCTTCTAGTATTTCCTAACTCAGGAAATGTTTCCTGTCTCCAGAAACGATACCTTTTATCCACACAGTTTCTCAATACAAAATGCTGAAGTCTCTCATTTCTTAACACTCCCCCAAAATGCCAAATCTTGTGATTCTACCAACTAAAAAACCTTGGACCCTGTCTCCTCTCCATTTTTTCTAATACCACCATAAAAGTAAGTCATTGCTGGTTTTCTTCAACTGTCTTTTAATTGCCTTCTGTTCAGGCTTTTAAAAATTGGTTGAGCACATAAATTTAAGCCAAACAAATTTAAACCTGAAGCCAGAAGTCACTGTGACCAGGTCAGGACTCATTCCTTAATTATAAAAGCAACTTCCCTGAGACCATGAGAAGTCAGTCACTAACTGGGATACTATGTAGTAACAAGTGCTAAAAACTGGTAAACTGAAAAGATCTTCCAGAAATAGGAGTAAGCCACTTGGTAGAGTGAGACTCCAGAAACTTTGGGTTAATTCAGGGAAGGAGTGGGAGGACTTAAAAATAAGCACAATTGAACTTATTTTTTAAAGGTAATGAAGCCTTGATTATGTAAATAATTATATTATAATAGTAATAATATTAAATGTTATATAGTAATATTGTATCCCTACTTACTGAATCAGGGCAAGTCATTTAAATTTAAATTATTTTCATCACATTTAAATAACTGAATGTACATATTTACCACAATGGCCTACTTTCAGGCTGTTCACAATGTATTAAAAAATAAACTACTATGTTTTTAATACTCACAGTAGAGGTTTCTGTTCTTTACAGTTAAACCAGTCATTAACCAATATCTCTACATTGGTCCCTTATTATTCTCCTTTGTGAAATTATTTTCTTCTTCTCTAAAGTATGTTACTCACTTACTATAGACTAGAAATTGTCAATTTTCCAGTGCCCTACTATAATTTAGTTTACCATAATTCAAATATCATACTACAGTAATCATATCTTAGTATGTTTTCAAAAATTTTAAACATTACGTTCTGAGGCTGAGATATGACAGAAAGTAAAAGAGCCAGGAAAACATATAAACAAATAAAAAAGAGAGAAGTATACATAGTATAACTTCTTGGGAATTTTTCAATACAATAAATTAAATAATAAGTCTATCTACTTTGTCAATAAGAGAAATGAATAGTCAATATATACTTGAAATCTCCTATCTTGTATTCACCCAATATCAGTTGAATCCAACCAATTATTTTGAAGTTAGTATTTACTAAATATACTTTTAAGCCCATTCATATGGTATACCCTTCCATTTGATTTGATAAAACATAAACAATCTCGGACAAAATTCTATCAAGTGCAATTCTGCTTGAATTATATTGAATTATACACACTTATTTCTTCCAAGGAAGTATATTCTTTCATTCATCTTTTTTTAATAGGATTAATCAACTTTACTACAGGATTTTGCAGCTGCATTTTTTAAAGTCTATTAATTTCACTGAAATCAAAACTAGTCAATCCATCTTCACCAGTGCCATTATCCTCATCCCCACTACTGCCAGAGTAAGTCTTTAAAAGTGGAAATGGAAGAAAGGATTTTGCCTCAAATATTTAGAAACTTATATTAAAACAACTGTTAAAAATCAATTATCCCCAAAGCCACTGCATTGCACAACTCCAGAGGGCACCATTCATAGAGAACAGCCTGCTAGAGTTCCAAACACACCATTCTTTCCTGTAATATCTTTTCTGCAATTCATCTAGGGAGAATTCCACAATTGACTTTTCTGTCTCACCCTTAAATCAATGTCTTCAGTGGCAGAGGTCATGTTTTTATCTTTGTATCATCATTGTCATGATACACTGTTTGGAACAGAGTACATAAAGATTATTCTCTGAACTGAATACCAACTTCTGTTTATCTATTTCAAAACATCAACCAGAGAGCTAGCTAGCATCGAAGAATCAAAGATTCTAGCTAGCATCAACATCTTTTATCTGATAAAGTTGACCAGGACCTAACGCACCACCTTAGGAAGTAAATACATGGAGTTTGGATAAAGGAAGGGAAGAGCTGCAAAACTTGCATAAGACATAAACTCAACCGTGGGAACCATAGAAGCCAGGTGGCTTGAGCTGAACCTCCTTCAGATCCATAACCAGAGTCACTCGACATTCTAGTCTACTCTCCCTAAAATAGTTAATTCTTATCTCAAATTTGCATATCAATTCACCACGTAGTCTTAATTTTTCAGTTCTAATTTTCTCTTTTTTTTTTCAGTTTTAGTTGCCTATTTATCAACTGCCCACATAAGATAATCATTCCACTCCTGCACCATTAAAACTCATGCAGCATTTCAAACTGGTAGCACTTACGTAACAGCTCATAGTGAAAAATATTACCATACACTCCATACACTAATTTTATAAAAATAAACCACTGCTCTAATTTTTGACTTGATTTTTGAAAGGGCCCTGAGGTTAAAAATTTAAAAAAAAGTATTGTTTTATTAGAAGCTTCACCTTTACTGCTATAGATAACGTCATAGTTTTACATCTTTCTGCTTTCCCCACAACTGAGAAAGCCTTGCCCTCCTTTTTTTTTTTTTTTTTTTCAAATGCAGTAAGAGGAAGCAACCAAAACACACTTTGGTGTGTTGTTTTCCCCCTAAACCTGAGAGGAAAGTGGGGGGAGTGCTCCTCTTGGATTCACATGTAAGGAATACAAAGTTTCAAAGTTCAAAATCCCGTGAAATTATGATGTCAGAACTGGAAAAGACTGATACGCACCTGTTGGTTAGCCACACTTTGACAGGTCTAGAAAGCAAGGGCATATGAGAGTTTCTGGTTAGGAACCATCAGTTAAGTTCACTTCAAACTTGTGATCCCAACAGAATGAGTAGCTAAGCTGCCGGCCACTCACATCGTTAAGAAAGAATACAACAAACCAGGAGAGATACAGGTAAGTGTTCCCGGTTAAGAAAGCTTTAAGAAATCCCCAGAAATGCTGTATGAAAATACCACCTTCAAATAGCTGTCAACCCTAGAAAACACAAATGCCCGATCATAATAGCATCTGTAAACTAAGAACACTGTGCCTCTTAACTCTCTTTGCCCTCAACCTTAAACTCAGAGGAGCCAAAAGACAGCCTAGGATGGAACAGGAAATAGGTAAGAGGAGACACACAAAGAGGAGAAATAGAGAATTCATACATAACCCTCTATCCCACTGTCAGCATCCTGCTTAATGAAAGGCAGAGCTTGGGGAAGCTAAGTATTAGGCTTAAGAAAAGTTCATGATATTGAGTTTTATACGGGCCTGGACTTTTATTGAATGAGATTATCTGTCTATACAGAATTTACTGAAATTTTATGATCAGAAAAACACCAAAAAAGTAACTGGACATGTCCTAAATTTCTCTCAAGGTACAGAAAATATTTGCTCCCTCTCCCCCTCCCAAGCAAGTTTGAATAGGTCTTGAAAATAAAGAATAAAGTTTTTTTTTAATGTTTCCTGTCAATTTCTATTCTTTCAACCTAATGATTTCAATAATAGTGATGTTTCTTTTTTAATGTTTATTTATTTTTGAAGGAGAGAGAGACAGAGTGTGAAGGGGGGAAGGGAAGATAGAGAGAGAGACGCAGAATCCAAAGCAGGCTCCAGGCTCTGAGCTGTGAGCACAGAGCCTTATGTGGTGCTCGAACTCATTAAGCTATGAGATCATGACCTGAGCTGAAGTCAGGAGCTTAAATGAGTGAGCCACCCAGGCACCTCATGATAGCAATGTGTAAAGGCATAGAGATATCCAAGAATGAGGTCCTCTTGAGGAACTTGAAGTGGATCCATATAACTGAAACCTGTTAGTTTTTAAATAGCCATTTTTATTTTTTTAAATATTTTTCTTTATTTCTAGGAGAGAGAGAGACAGCGTGAGCAGCGGAGGGTCAGAGAGAAAGGGAGATACAGACTCCGAAATAGGCTCCAGGCTCTGAGCTGGCAGTCAGCACAGAGCCGGACGTGGGGCTCGAACCCATGAACCGCGAGATCATGACCTAAGCAAAAGTCAGACGCTCAACCGACTAAGCCACCCAGGCGCCCCAAATAGCCATTTTTAAAGTTCAAACTTGAAGTATGTCTCTTATTGGTTTCTGATATATCTAGAACTCCAGACTAGCTTCACAAAGGATTTCTGTTTATAGAATGCACTATGGTTTCCCTATCATAGACCATCTATTCCCTTAAACAGAATCCCATTTTCCATCCCTCCTGAACATATCCCTATATTCACAGGCAGATGAGAATCTCCCCAAATTCCAGATAAGTCCAAGCTAATCAGGGAAATCCATTTCCCTTGCCTGTTATAGTTTATAGTTACCTATTTTGCTATGGGTTATAAGCAATGGCCTTTGAGAGGAAAGAGTTCTGAGGAGGATTTCCAGAATTTGGATATTGCTGTCTATGAATACACAAAACTGATTATCTTAACTCTCTGCTAAAGGTGACCCATGCAGAATATGAGGTGTTTACTAGGATCACATAACATTTTGGCTTGCCTCAAAGTCTTGGGCTATCTAGGTGACCATTTCTCTTTGTGTAGTTGACATATTTTATATCACTTCTGTCAACTCAAGTATTCCCAATCTAAGAATGAAAAGACATACAAGATCATGGACAACTATTTCTCCTCCCAGTATCAGAAAAGTTTCTCTTTTAGAATGGTCCAGAAGTAGGCCTGGGGAGACTGGTAGGGAGTCTTGGAAAATTTGTACTGATTTTTTTTTTTTTTTATTCATTTCTAGGAGAGAGAGAGAGACAGCATGAGCAGGGGAGGGCCAGAGAGAGAGGGAGTCACAGACTGAAACAGGCTCCAGGCTCCAAGCTGGCAGTCAGTACAGAGCCTGATGCGGGGCTCGAACCCACGAACCGCGAGATCATGACCTAAGCGAAAGTCGGACGCTTAACCAACTAAGCCACCCAGGCGCCCCGAAAATTTGTACTGATTATGTAATAACACCTAGGGTTCAAGGAATGGACACTGAAGTCAGATAGCCAAATGTTCTCTTTCCATTTAGGAAAAATTATTTGGGAAAAAATTTGATGGCTGGAAAAGTAGTACTTCAAATTACAAGAGTCAATTGGCCATTGGTTATTCTCTGCACAGGACATAATTTTCATATGGACTTTGACATGGTTGATATTTGTGGCTGCAGACTTGTGGTCAAGAAAGCCAAACCAGGCCTTCTGCAATGCTCCCAAGACTCTTTAGTTGCCACATGTATGAGTGTAGAAAGATAACATACTCATTCATTCTGAGTCAAGTATATGTTAGATTGGTGAGACTGAAAGAGAATGAGGTGAGGAATTTTGGCCTTGTAAACAAAAATGAACTTGAAAAAATGTGGTTAGACCTATGTGTTTAAACTGAAAAGGACTCAAAGAAGGAACAGGGAGACAAGACTTAAGTAAAGAGCAAAAACCTATAGGTCTTCATGAGAAAGGAAAACTGGGAATACTGAATGAAAGAACTAAGTGAATGTACTATGACTTTTACATTGTTTTGTAAATGTAATATCAAAATGTGGGAAATCTATTGTATACAGATTCCTGTATGCTTGCATTTCAGAAAGTTATCTTAATACAATTTTAATGGGCTCATTTTTACTTTATGTATCATAACTTCTGAAAACTTACGATACTGAGTTCAAGTTCATATCATATCAAAGTTGAGTTCAGGTTCATATCAAGAAGAAGAAAACATTTAGAATGTGTGATTGGATATACATACAGAATGGAAGGAAATGCTGACCAGCTATCATTCATCTTGGGCATGCTCCCTCATATAGATAGCAATTGCTATCATTATACACATTTTAGGAAGAAGGGTCACAATTCCTCCTGTGTTTTCTAGGTCTAAAGTCACACAGATAGGCAGGCAATGGCACAGATTTTGCCCAAGTCCAGAGAATATATATGTTTAGACAGCTGAACACCTAACAATGACTACTTATGGAATACAAATTATCAAACATTTATTTGGCTCCTATTTACATCTATTGTTGGATCATTATTTCATTTTATATGAAATATTTTCCTTTAAAATTCAATGATGCTACTAAAATCATTACTAAATATGGAGTTATTTTGTAACCAAGAAACATAATTTTCTTGATAGCAGAGATTGAGTATAATTGAACCTGTCTCTTCAGAATCTTACACTCGGTGGGTGCATAGTAAGTACATACTAAATGTTTCATAGGTAAGTAAATAAATAAATGTTTATTTGATTTAGAGTTATTATAGCTATCAATATTCTCACCTACAGTTAAGGTAAATTATTTTTCTCAATAGAATAACAATACTATTTTTTGGTGCTAATAGCTGTTTATCTTCACATATAAGAGAACCTGAACTAAGTAGGATATATTTTCAACATTTGCTATTGCATTGGAAGATTATGGTTACAACCTTCTTGCTTCCAGTAAAATAATGAAAATATTAAATACGTGAGCTAACTCAAGAAGTTCTCAAATAGTACACACTAAAACAGAATAGTGAACTCTCAAATAAGATTTCCCTTCATAATGAGAAGATGACTAATACCTGCCACTTTATTAATTTACAGAAGATGTTTTTAAATGAGAAAATAGGTGTGAAGCATTTGAGAAAGGTGATATATAACTACAAAGTGTCACTATAATACTCAAGCTGGTATTTTGATTTTTGTGTCTCTTGAAATTCTGTTTTTTACTTCTGTAACAAATCCTTGAATAATTTTCCAAGATTGCTGCACACTTATTCCCACATATCAGATCTAATAGCCCATATGCTACTTAGGAAACATTAGCACTTTCCTACAGAAATACTCACTAACACATGATGCAAACTTCTGGAGCATTAGTTTGCAGGTGGAAAATATGTTATAAAGCCATGAGCCTGTTTTTAAAACATTTTAAATTGGCTTTTTAATTTAATCATTTTTAAGTTATTTTGTTCTTTATGTGGGAGGACAAAACACTCTTGCACACTTTTGAGGCAACACAGCACAAAAATTTGGTGTAACAACCACTTAGAATTTAAAAAAAGAATCTGGAAAAAACATGTAATTCTCAAACAGGTGACAATTTCATATTTCCCATAAAAATCTGTTCTCAGAACAGCAGACTGCACTTGTAACTGGCAAACCAGGACCACTGAAGGGAGGACATCCAACTCAGGGACAATGAAACAAATAAGTGTAATGCTAACAATAACAGAAAAAGAAGCTGCAAGAATTTTCCCTGAAATTTTTCCAAGTGTTTTTCATGCGTTGCCTCACTTAGTTCTCAAGGCATCTAGGGGATGATGCTACTTTTCTGCCCATTTTATAGCCCAGGAACAAAACGTGAGGAAGGTTATCACTTGCCCAAATTCAGGTAACTAATATCTAGAAAAGCTGCCATTCGAAGCCTCCGTGGCTGACCAAAGCCTGGGTTCTGTCACTCTGCATTATTGCCTGCCAGCATTTTTTTAAAAATGCCAATGCAGAGTTCTTCAGCTTATGGAATAAAAAGTATCAATCCTGAAGATGTTTTTAAGTAAATTATATTTTTGTTGTATTAAAAAAATTCCTGCAATGGACATTTCACTCCTAGAAAGAAAGTACTGTAAGTAACAGAACTCAAGTCAATGTTCTAGTTCACAATCTGCCAGCAGATCTGAGCCTTTACCGTGAGTCATGCAGTTATCATGACTCATAATCCAGGTGCAAGAGGTTAAGTGTGTTTGTGTTTATGATTCAATACCAATGTTCCTGTGAATTAGAACCTGCATTTATACTTCCTGCTGGCCTGGCCCTTTTCAGGTGAGGACTGTCTATGCAGAAATCAAGGCCAGAGAGCTAAGAAGTGATTTACAAAGTAAGGAATAGTTGGTAGGTGTTTGAGTTTTGCTTTGGCTAAATTAATCTGTGAAGAATATGTGTTTAATTCAGGAAACAAGAAAACATACATAATTATTATAATCATTTATTTATCAATATTTGTGGGGAACTTACCTTGTATCAGGCTCTATGGTAGGTACTGAGCAGATAAAGTCCCTGCTTCCATGGGCTAACTATTCTATTTGTCTAATAAGAAGTATGCAATTCTAATTTTAAATATGTAATCATCTAACAGCAATAGGGAATAAATAAACTAGCAAATATCATGTCAAATAGTGACAAATACAAAAAAGGTAGATGTATTATAACATGGATACCCTTTATCACACAAAGATAAAAGAAGGCCTCTCAGATAAACTGACATTTTAACAGATGCCTGAAAAAATACACAACATGAGCCAGGCTGATAGAAGGAAAAGAATATCCCAGGCAGAAGAAATAGTAAGTACCAGAGTCCAGAAGTGAGAGCAGGCTTTGTATACTCAGAAAACCCGTAGGGATTTGGCGTGGCTGGAACAGAACCGGGGGCCTTGAGGGAAATGGTGGAAAAAGGGTAGTATTAGAAGACTGGCTAACAGAGACAAATGTGAGGATGGAGAGGTCACATCTTGTAGGGACATAAAGGGTCACAGTCAAGTCTCTGAAATTTTCACTGGCATGAAACAGGAAATCATTGAATTTTGAGTCAGGGACAGAGATCTGACTTCTGCTTTAAAAGGCTCACTCTGGAAGCTAGGCCACAAACAGTCTGTAGAGCAGCAAGAGTGAAAACAGAGAAAAGAGTTAGGGAGCAGTTGTAATGATCCTGTCACAAAACAGAGGGACTCAGGTGAGGGAAGCAGTAGTGGCCAGAAGTACTGAGAGCAGAAACATGTGAAGGTGAGAGTGACAAGGTACAATGACAGCTTGGATGTGAGCTGTGACAGAAAAAAAGGAATCAAAGGTGACTGAGGTTTTGACATGAAAAATGGATTTGCCACATAGTGAGATGGAACAGATTACGAGAAGAGGAGGTAGGAGATAAAGAGAAATGCACGTTGTTTTTGAACTTATTAATTTGTAATGTTTGTTAGATATTCAAGGAGTTGTGAATATACAAGTTCAAAATGCAGGTGAGCAGTCCATGCTGGAGATACAAAATTTGGAGCCATTAACATTAGACAGTTAAAAGCCTTAGGTATGAATAAGATCACTTCCAAAGTGAATACAGACGGAGAATAGTAAAAGTCCAAGGACTGAGCCCTGAGGAATCCAATATTTAAAGACCATAAAGCTGAGAGAGAAAAACTAGTGAGGTTCAGAGGAGCCAGGACACTGGAGGCCATGAGAGCAAAGTGTCTGAAGAAAAGGAGACAGTGATCAACGTTGTCCAATGCGTCTCATAGGTCCTTTCATGTAAGGGCTGAGAAACAACCATTGAATATGACATTTTATAGATACTGGTGATCAATGTTGGGCAGCTTTAGTTCACAGGTGGGGAAGAATTTGGACTGGCATGAATTCAGGAGAGATCTGAAGGAGAGGAGCTGGCAACAGCACATATAGTCACAGCATGATGACTGTATTTTCCTAACAAAAATCCAGGATATATGGTTTCATATATCATCTGTTAGGAGACAGGAGTCATTTAAGCTTAAAACTATTCCAGCAAGTCCAAGACCTGTACTGTTAGGTTACAAGGCAAGCACATTTACATGTGGCTTTCCTTTTATAGAGCAAACCCAGTGTAACTTTATCTTCACAAATCCTCCGATCCTGAGGACAGCTTGTCACAGCAGGCATCCCATGGTGGATTGATAAATGTCTATCAAAAGCTTTAGTCAATGTATGATTTAGTAGAATGTCTCCTGAAGCATAAGGCCAAATACTATTTCTAAATTTAAAATACCCTACATATGATGTTTATGCAAGTGTGCATACTACCACATTTTTCCCATGAATAATGCATGTCCTATGCAATTTGAGTCCAAAATAAGAAAAAAATGCTAAACATCTAATAATCTAAATCCAAGAATAAAACTGTCCTTGATAACAAAAGCCTTGAAATAAAAGGAGATACTGGGTTAATGCTATACAAATAATAAGAATAATAAATAAGGGCAAATAATTTTTTCCACCTTTCTCTTGTGTTTCTCTTGCCATTCATTTCCATAATTGTTCAAATAAGTGAATCTTGCTTTAAAACCATAAGGCAAAGTGTTCATTTTTTTTTGAGCACTAGATAATGAATGGGTCATTCTTGACCAATGTTAAGTGACACAGCCAATGGGAAGCATACACAGCTGGAATCAAGAGACATAAATATGGTTAGTACACATCTCACTAACGCTTCTTTACTGCAAATAGGTCAGACAAACTAGGTCCTGTCTCGGTCATGCAAAAATTATCTGATTAGAAATTTAGATCCAAAAGGAAAACTCAATTTTCACTATCAAGCTGTAGGATTACCTGTGATTGATTATTTTAATGGACTGACTCACTTGTCAGCCAGAGCTCAATACTCTGTGGTAGCTACTAATTAAATAGCCCTTGTGCCCACTGCCTCTAGAGGAATGCGTTCTGGGTTCAGCTGTCAGGACACTAGGGATTGTTTTAGTTCTGTGATATACCAGGTAAGCGACATTTTGTATGTTATGTAACCTCAAGTTTTAGTTCTACTATCTAACAACTAATAAATAACATCATTAGTTATTGTTGTATGTGTGCTAGAGACTGGCAGACTTAAGTGAGATAATATGCTCTATAATCAGTTCTCTGGTGTGTCCTCAGACACTTCACTTCTAATTATTTCCTGTCCTTTGTCTTGTATTTCTCTCTGCTCAAAGTAATTTAACCTTAATCTGTCCCTTGTCCACACATCCTCCTCCATCTTTTGATTCCTTTCTCCCTTTTAGAGCCTTTTATTAAAGTTCTCACATGTTCCTATTCCCCACCCTCTCCTCTTCTCCACCCATTTTTCATACAACTCTTTACTATAAATCTTACTTATCTGTTGAACAAGTACCTACAAATGAAACTCCATCAACAGAAATCTATTAATATTAACCCAACACTCACTTTTCCTCTTATATTCCTATTTCACATGTTTATGGCTTATGCAACAGGGAACAGTATGCAGCCTGTTGCTCAAAGCATAAACCTTGGAAAATAAACTCAACATGCCTTCTTCCTCAACCCACTACAATTAATACATCACCACATGCTACTCATTCTACCTCTTTGCACTTCTATCCACTTCTCTCTAATGTCATAGTTACAGTGAGTTACATCCTCAATCATTTATTGTCTAGATTCCCCCAGAAGCCTCCTAATGGCTCCTTGCAAGGATTCTTGCCTCTGCTCAAAGTATTAACTGTTGTAAAGTCAGAGTAAAATTTCTAAATGCAATCTGATCATGTCTTCCTCCTAATGGCTTCTTATTTCCTATTCCCCTATTTCCTTAGAAAAGAATCTAAATTTCTTGAGATTAAGTTTGGCTTAAAAAGCCAATTTTGATCTAGATGGTACTAACCTCTCCACTCTCAATCCTTCCCATGTCTCTCCTATAAGCTGTACACTAATAAGTTAGAATTATTAATTATTTCCCCTCTTTTTTCTTGGCAAGTCGGGGGGAGGCACATATCATGTTCTCCCATCCCTATACTTTCACATTTGATTATTTTCCCAGGCAGTATTATTCTAAATCTGGTATAAGTGCCCACATTGTGAAATACTCTCAGTCAGTATATGAGAATATCTACCACTTCCTACACTATGATGAAACTGACCATACATTCTGAGATCCATGCTAATATATCTATAGAGTTTAGTTGGATACCTTAGAATTTCATAGTGCTTGATACTTAGTAACCAATTAATTTGCAAGTTTGTTAGGGGCACCTGGGTGGTTCAGTCAGTTACACATCCGACTTCTGCTCAGGTCATGATCTCACAGTTCATGGGTTTGAGTCCTGTGTTGGGCTCTGTGCTGACAGTTCAGATCCTGAAGCCTGCTTCAGATACTGTGTCTCCCTCTCTCTCTTTGGCCCTCCCTGACTCAGCTCACTTTCTCTCTCTCTCTCAAAAATAAATAAACATTAATTAAAAAAAAAAAAGTCTGGGAAAGAACTGTATAAATTGTTAACCATTATATAATTCATAGTAATAATACCTTACTAAAATTCTTATCAAAGACAGGCATGGACAATTTAAATTTCATTAAAACTATTGTCACACTATTCACATTTATGTTTGAGGAGTAACGATTTACAAATAACAAAACTCAAAAAGCTTCCTTCCGGGGCGCCTGGGTGGCTTAGTCGGTTAAGCGTCCGACTTTTGCTTAGGTCATGATCTCTTGGTTCTTGGGTTCGAGTCCCTCGTCGGGCTCTGTGCTGACTGCCAGCTCAGAGCCTGGAGCCTGTTTCAGAGTCTGTGACTCCCTCTCTCTCTGACCCTCCCCTCCTCACGCTGTCTCTCTCTCTCTCCTAGAAATAAATAAAACATTAAATTATTTTTTAAAAAAGCTTCCTTCCTGGTTTTGTCCATTTAAATTACAATTACACTGTCATTATATGTAACATTCATTTATTCACGATTTACAAGACACACAGATGCTTATTTCTTTATTCTTTTTTTGAATAATCTGAAAATACAGCTACATTTTGTTTTTTACAATGTATTATATAATGGAGGGCTTCTGTTAAGTTTAATATGTCATTTTTAAAAAATGCAATAGTAGTTCACATAAACAAAGAAAGAAATCACAATTTTTAGGAAACTTGAAGCAAATTCTTTTAAAAAGGGAATTATCTGTGGACAAATAATCAACTTCGGTTTCAGTTTGGTGGGAAAAAGTTTGTTTTCCCAAAGAATTTCCTATCTGTATTGTGCCCCAAAACTCATTTGTGACTTAGTTCATGATAAAGAATAAGCACAAATATAATTAGCTACTACATGCATTTAAAATGTATGACTGAATACATCACTTATTAAATTGTTGCAACCTACTTAAAGCTCTCATGGAAGCTTTTAAAATGTTATCATTCTTCATAAAATCGCTTCTTAGGGAGCAATTTAGACTATGTTCATAGAACTTGCCTAAACTATCCATTTGGATTTTGTGGAATATACTGTAACTCAACAGTAGGTATTGAATTCAACCATTGCCTCATCAAACACAGTTTTCTTCTGAAGTTATTGAACACAAAATAAAACCATACCTGAAAACAAAAAGTATAAATAAAATAACTTAAATAGTAGTATTTCTGTCATCTATTTTTGAGTAACAAATCATCCCAAAAGTTAGTGGCTTCCGACAATAGTAATGAATTACTTCTCATGACTCTGTGAGTCGACTGGGATTAGCTGGCTGGCTGGTTCTTTTGTAACCGAAATCCCTCATGGGTCTACATGCAACTGGGAGTTCAAATGGGGCCAGAACACCCAAGAAGGCCCACATCCTTCATGGTCTCTTTACATATCAACCTCTTATCATTCAGAGTCCAGACTAATGTACAGAATAGGTTGTGAATTTTGGTTCCAAGAAACAAGCCCCAACATTCAAGTGCTTTATCAAGCGTCTACAGCACCACACTTGCAAATGTCCCATTGGTCAAAGCAAGCCACAGGGCCAACCCAAAAGCCAATATGAGACTGAACTACACAAAGTCCTCACAACTGGAAAACATGACCTTTAGGGAACACCAGTGTAAGTCTACCATTGAGTGTTTAAGCTTGTATATTTATGTTGTCTGATCATTTATTAAAAGTCAAGTCTCTACTCTCCATCAGCTGTGATACAAATATAATATAATCTAGACAACCTTAAAGTATAAGACACTTTCTTCCTATAGCCTTATCCTACAACTTCAGTAATAAAAACTTTGAAATCTACATTTTATAAATGGTGGGTTTTATATTAATTTATATTTACTTTTCCTTAAAGTCCTGAAGCTTCAAACATAACTTCATCTATGTCCTTAAACTCTATTCTAAAATTAAAATTTTACCAGCCTTTAAATTGTTTTCATTTTGAAATTTAAGTTTGTGTGATATAATATTCCTTAATATCGGATTAGAGAAAAATAAATTTAACATTTGCCTTTTTTTTTTAGAAGTCATAGCAGCATATTCCCTACTTAGAAGATACTTGATATTTCAGTGCCAAAATGGCTTTATTATGCCACCTTTCCTAGTCTTCTTAAACAACCATACTGAAGTTTTGTCAGTTAGAACACTTCCCATCCCACCCATTCAGCAGTGCTATCTTTTTTAAAAAAATTTTAATGTTTTATTTATCTTTGAGAGAGAGAAGGAGAGAGAGAGAGAGAAAGCATGAGTGGGGAAGAGGCAGAGAGAGAGGGAGACACAGAATTGGAAGCAGAAGAGATTACTTAGCTTTAAAACAAAGATTGCATATCTGTTGTCTTATGGTTTCTTGCTACCCTTGCCATAGCTCCTTTTAGTTTACTTAAAGTTTTTAATGTTTATTTAGTTTTGAGAGAAGAGTGTGAATGGGCGAGGGGCAGAGAGAGGGAGATACAGAATCCCGACGTGGGGCTCAAACTCACGAACTGCGATATCATGACCTTAGCCAAAGTTGGATGCTTAATTGACTGAACCACCCAGGTGTGCCACCATAGCCTCTTTTAAATCAATATGAGGGGTGTCTGCCTGGCTCAGTCAGTAGAGTGTGTAACTCTTGATCTTGGGGTTGTGAGTTCTAGCCCCACATTGGGCATAGAGATTACTAAACAGTGAAATTTAGAATAGGAAAGGATTCTAAAGGATGCTGAGTTATCTTACTTCTTCTTTGGTTCTATAATTATGAAATTATGCCAGGTACTTCAAATTGTGTTTCAATATGTAAAATTGAGAGGTTTGCTACCTCAAAAGCAGACCATTTCATCTTTGAATAGCACTGCCTTTTAGAATTTTATTTCTTCTTATGAAACAAAAATATACCCCTACATAACTGGTACACATTTAGCTGGAGTTTAATCCTGGAGCCACATAAAACAAGTCTAACCCTGAATACACAATTTCTCTGTTCAACAATACATCTGTATCACCTAGACTATCAGCTGGTACATAGTAGGTACCAATAAATGTTTGTCTGGGTGAGAGAGAGAGTCAGAGAGAAAGCTAACATTAACTTCCTTAAATGCTGTGCATTATACCTAATTTGAACACATTTATCAGACTTCTTCCTCTGTATGCTGAAGCATTTTCTCCTCCAGACAAAATAGCCACAGATTCTTCAACTACTCTGAATGTAACTTTGTCATCATGGGTTGAATTATGTTCCTCCCCAAATTCAGATGTTGAAGTCTTAACCCCAGTATGTGAGAATGTGGCCGTATTTAGAGATAATGTCATTATAAATGTAATCCAGTTAAATATGGAGTTTTTGGCATGGGTTATAATCCAATATGACCTTGTATCCTTATAAAAAGGGGAACTTTGGACACTGAGATACACATGGAGGGAAGATAATGGCAAGAGACATAAGGCGAAGATGGAATCTTCAAACTAAGAGGGTCCTGAAAGAGATTCCTCCCTCAGAGCTCTTCTCTCAGACCCCTAGGAATGAATCAGCCCTGTCAATACTTTGACCTTGGACTTCCAGTCTGTAGAACTGTGAGATAAAAAATTTCTGTTGTTTAACCCACCTAGTTTGTGGTAGTTTGTTAAAGTAGCCCTAGAATGCTAACACACTGGTCTTCTCATGATTTATGGTGCACACTCTTAAGAATACTGGTGAAAATATAGTATCTACCATTTATGCAATACAAGAACTTCAAAAATATTATCCTATTTAATACTGAATAGATCAGTGCAAAAAGATATTATTTATCATTATTTTAGAGATGAAGAAATGGAAATAGAGAGGTTGAGAGATTTTCCCAGTGTCCTACAAGTAAGCAGCAGAGTCAGGATTTACACCAGTGATTCCAAAATCATTGCACTTAATTTTTATACTGCTCTGGTTTGATTATAGGTTTCTAAAATTATCATGATTAGAAATAAGCATTGGCACTTCATCTGGAAACCTGTTGTCCTGTCACTTGACTGAAACTCTGATCTATTCATTAACTTCTCCATATGTTTTCTAGACAATTGGGCATTTACTACATATATTTTGATAAAAGAACAAGAACCCTAAAGAATTACTAAATTCCCTCCTAGTATCCTGGACCCTTTTTAACTTAACACAGTTGACTTTAAGCATACAGATATAATTGTAAGCATTCAGATTATATTTATAAGAAATTACATACAAAATTTTAATTTGTCAGGTAATATTCCCAATCCTTATTGAGTGGTCTGCAGCTGAAGTCAGACGATTAACCGACTGAGCCACCGAGGCACCCCCATCCTGTAATTAAATAAATTAATCAGAACCAATAGCTATTGCTTGAAACAAAGAAATAGAAACAAATTAAAACTGGTGATTTTCCTTGGAAGGCTTTCACAGTATTCCAGGAGGGAAAAAAAAATTAATGAAGAGTAAAACAGGCTAACATTTTGATTCATGCAACTGGCCAGAATAGAAAAAAAATCTATAAACTTGAAAACTGCCTAGAAGTATGATCTTGGATACTAGAGCGGCCTAGTAAGAAAGTGGGCAGCCCCAATAAAATGTGAATGATATTCTGATATTCTTATCTTCTCGTTGCTTATATACTAAAAATAACCAGATTTAATTCAGAATTACACTACATCTGAATATCAAGCAGAATATTCTAACACTACTAGAAGAAATTGGATTTCCATCCAAATATGAATTTAACTGTAAACTTATATCTGTTATCTGGCAGCAATTAGAACAACTTGAATTCTCTCCTCTAGGAAACTCTCTTGACTTCAAGTATTCTACACTACTAGTTTGAAACATAGTGATCTCCTTGGCCAGAGTCACCAGTCACTGACACAGAACCTTCTTCACCCTGACTTTATAATTTCATATGGTGTCTTACGCTCTTCACTTTGGTCTAACACAACCTGCTTCTAGTCTCGTGTGTTTCAGACAAGTTTGCTTCTCCTTAGTTTCTATTCTCTATGTTTATGAATCTCAGGTGGGAGCAGAGCCCGAGTTGCTCTTTGCACTAACTCTGGACTACATTCGGACCCTGACAAACCTCTTCACAGTGATTTAGGAGGACTGCCCCGAGCCGCTTCCTCTACGACAGAAAATCACCTCAGAACCACAACTTTATTTGCAACCTTTTATCAAGCAATTCACTGGAGCATGCTGTTTTGATACTGACATAGAAACGGGAGTACAGTGGAGGCCTTTTCACTGAATCTGTGAGGTGACCACATAAAATCAGCCTGCATAAAATGTGGCCAGAGGCGAGACATGATGAGGTGTGTCCAAGGCCGGGCCTGCCAGGACACGTCAGGTGGAATGAAGGCTCTCCCTATATCTGTTCCCTACCACAAGGGCACAATTTGTCCCGGTGCTGCTGCATAAAAACAGCCAAAGGAGGCATTTAGAGTGATATATGAAAAGACGAATTATAGAGTTTGTGTGTTGATATTTTCAGAGAAATTCTAAACTTCAGCAAGTGATGACACTCCATCAATATCCTTCAGTAAGACACATATAGACACTAATGAATAAATACGCAATAAAGATTTTCAATATGCACAGACTACAGTAATTAATTTGGGGAAAAAGCCTACTATCTGAAGTAAATGAAAATTAGATGCATTTTTTTCCTCAGGCATAAATATAAGCACAAAATCACTTTAAATTTTTTTTTTTTAAATTCTCTTGGTTGGGTCAAGGAGACATTTGCCTTTTCAGAAAAACTGTGTTTAGGACAGGCCTGGGTCAGTCTGGTGAGGTACTGTTTGAGGAAGAACCAAATGATGGGTAACTACCGAGAGACGGACACACTCAGTGGGAAAAGCACAGTTCTGACGACTTGGCACTGAATGGTTTTGGTGTTGCTGCTGTTGTGAAAAGAAAAAAAAATTTCAAGACATTTAAGTGTAGGTACAGTATGTTTGGTGTTCTAAGTTTTCTCACACATGCACAAGTGTTACTGGAAAACTCCCCTAACTCCTGTTCTCAGCCATTTTCTTGTCACTTCCTGGATCACACCAGGGATCATTCCATGCTATCATTTCAAAGCAGAAATACTGCGTAACCAGGAACTAGATGCAAAATTCCCATTTCTGAGCACTCGCAGGTTCCACGAAACTCTGCCATCACTGTCTCTTTTCTATGAAATGAAAAAAAAAATCAGAAGTTTTAATGCCATTTTCTACTTAAACTGTCATCTCTACCCGACTCATATTGTAAAAATCTAATTTCATGGGGATGTAGCTGTCAAATGAGACAGTGTCTATGAGCTCATTTGCTGAAAACTTTTAAAGAAATTTCCACGGAATCCAATTCATGACATTAAACTTTTAACTTATCAAAAATCTTTTGCTTAGTTTTTAACCTTTGTGAGGAGCATGATGAGTCACTGTCATAAACTCAGTGAAATATTCAAGCAGACAGCAGGTAGATCTACCTACTTGGAAGTGATGGGCAATTTTCTCAATGCCAAGTTCCTGATTACTGGCAATGTTCTTCCTAATGAAATTTGGAATAATCTAGCAACCCCAAAGTTTAGGAGAATAAACTTTCCAATTTAGAATATTTTTCATTTTTAAAAAATATCTCCAATCTGTAGTCTTTAGACATCTATACAGTCCTCTGCTTACAACTGCATGACTGTTCTTCCATCTGCTTAGAGAGGTCGGTGACTGAATCATTTAATCCAACAATGATGCCTACCAAGAAATTAAGTCTCCGAACCAACAGACACAGGTAGACAGCCACCAGAATGTGGACTAGTTAGATCATAGATCATTCTCAGAGGTGAGAAATGCCACGAGTCATTAGAATGAAATAGAGATCGGTCACAAGAAAAGTCAAAGCTCTCAAATCATAAGAAATAGAATTTGCAAAGACTTCTAAAAGCACCAACGTATATAAGTGAATAGTATTTAGGTACAATAAGATTAATAGTTTCTAAATCAGCCATCTTGGAAGAAAAACTTTAAAGTTTCTAAGTAATTTGAATAAAGCTCACACTAAAAAGAGTTCAGATATTTACTTAATCGGGCAAAATTGTGAAAATGTGCTACAGTTTACTTACAAGAAAGCTACAATGTTACAGAAACTATTTTTGGTAACTGCATAGTTATTCATGTATGATTATGGAAAACCTACCCCACTTTCTGTGTGCCTAAATTTCCTCATCTGTAAATTAAAATTACGTTATCTATACCATAAAATCGCTGTAAAGATTAACGGAGTTCCTACATACAGAACAGCCTCTGGTATACTGTGTTTTATAAGTGCTTTATGTGATAGTGATAATGTTGCTATTCATGATATCATTATGTAGCAGTATATTCAGCAGATACTGAACAACTTCTTTGTCTGCACTCTGTTCAAATGCTGACAATTCATAGTGGACATGACAAAGTTCTTGCTCTCATGTAGCTAATACTATGTGGCGAGGATAAGAAAGACATTCCACATATGGACAGAGAGACTTCTTTCTATCAAAACAATTCCTAATTAGTTTTACCTGTACAATAATGAACGGACACAGAAAACTCTTGTGTGCGCCAAGGAAATATTACAGGACTAATTTTTGTTGTTGTTGTTGTTGTTACAGGACTTTTCAACACTGATGAACTGATAAAAATTTAACATCTTGCTATTCAAGAAACAACTATAAAAAAAAGCTCTGGTTTGTTGCATCTGCTAATTTCCATTGTATAAACATTCCCACCAGGGCCGATTTCAAGCAGACAATGTCACGTGGCAAAATGGTGGAGGTGTGAACAGATACACAGTGGCATACCATTACCCAGTATTTCCAAGATAGACACATGTGAAAATACTTCCAAGAGAGAATAGTAAAATGTAGTATCACAATTATGAGCTGATAAGTTTTGAGTCTTTATGACTTTTGTTTCTACTGTAATTTATTTAACTATACACGTATATAATTTTGTTTTTATTAATGGCTGTTTTTAACAACTAGCTCACAAATTTCTGATATTTTCAACAATTAGGTCTCATGATCCAGTATAGCTAGTAGAACTACACCAATGCTTCCCAAACATCATCCTACCTAAAAGAGAATTTTTAGCATGTGTTATTTTATTATGTAACTGAGCAAGGTAAAGTAGATAGTCAACATTCGGACAGAGACTACAGAGTCCTGAATTTTGAAATAGCACAAAAACTGACAGAAATAGATGGTATTAACATTTCTGTATTCAAACACAAAGGCTTTGCAAATGTTTCCAG
Source organism: Hyaena hyaena (assembly GCF_003009895.1). Lineage (NCBI taxonomy): Eukaryota > Metazoa > Chordata > Mammalia > Carnivora > Hyaenidae > Hyaena > Hyaena hyaena. The sequence goes on along the minus strand of NW_024080658.1, from coordinate 5,918,508 downwards.
TTATCTGATTTCTTGTATGCCATACCACACGGTGACAATGTATCTTATTAACAGAAAACAGGTAGATGCACCAACTCTGGGCTCCAACATGTCAAGTGCAAACACAATGAGGAAAGGGGATTTGATAAGATTGGGTTTTAGTCCAGGCATTGGTAAGGATACAGAAAGACAACTCTGAGCTTAAAACCTTAGCCTACGAGCCTACAGCAAGCAATCATGGGAGTTCTGATAAAATAAGTACCTGTTTTATGATCCGGCAGCCTTTAATGTTGACCCCTAGGGAATGTTCTGTCAAAATATATGGAAAGAATTAAATTTTAAAATCTGGACAGGACACTGAATGAAATGATACAGCCTTATGTTATTATAACTTCCCACCTAAACATAAAGACTAAAGAAAGGCATCAGATTCGTTAGACTTAATCAGGGGATTGCCAAGTCTTTATATTTGAAAACCTCCCTCTTTTGGAATGTGAGGAATGTTCTCATGGTGGCCCACCACATAGATTAAATTCTGCCTTTTGAGAAAAAAAAAAAACCCTCAGTTTTGATCACAGAACAAACTGATCTCTAGGAAAGAAGGACCACCCCGCACAGAGGGACCCTTTACAAGGAAAGCAGCTTGGAAAGTAAATCTGCCTATAACTTTTGTTAATAAGACAAACCGAATAAAATAACTTAGCAAAAATCTAAAGCCATAAAGTAGTGTTTTTTTCAATATTAAAATGAGATTTTTAAAAATGTTTATTATTTATTTAGTTATTTATTTTAATAGAGAGAAAGAGAGGGTGGGAGGGCAGAGAGAGAATCCCAAGCAGGCTACACCTTGTCCGTGCAGAGCCCGATGTAGGGCTCCATGTCACAAACCACAGTGAGATCATGACCTGAGCCAAAATCAAGAGTCAGATGCTTAACCGACCGAGCCATCAAGGAACCTGAAAAAAAATTTTAAATAATGGGTTTTTACTACTTTTAAATGTTAACTACTTAGGTTTGCATGTTTCTATACAATTTATAATGTTCATTAATACTCATTACATCAAATGATTCTCAGAAAAACGTTGAGGTATTATCTACATTTGATAGAAAAACAGCCTCAGACATAAAAGAACTCACTCAAGAGTTGAGCATCAGGAAAGCCTCACATACAGATTTTCTTGTACATGTCAAGAAAAGGGTTCAGGAAAATTTTCTGGAAAGGGCCTGATAGAAAACATTTTCAGCTCTTCAGGCTGTAAGCCTCTGTGAAGACAACTGAACTCCACTACTGCTGTGTAAAAGCAGTGACAGTTATAGTTGTGTTCCAATAAAACTTTATTTTCAAGAACAAAGAGCAGCCCAGATTTGACCTTTGTGTCTGGCCATAGTTTGCTGATACCTGGTCTAGAAGAAAGTGATTAGATTTTTCAAGTAGAACTGAAACAGTTCAGATCTCCCACCTAATGTCTGTGTGATAAAGTTACTTAACCTTATTACACTTCCTCTTCTCATCAGTAAAATAATGATAATTACACCTACTTCACCAAGATATGAGGGTTAAGTCTGGTAACGTGGACAGCACTCAACACCTTGCCCAGCCTCACTGTAAGTGTTCAGTACATGTTGACAGCCTCCTCACTTCCCTTTTCTTCCCACATTTAATTTTTCTGGAAAACATCTGGTAAGTATCTCCTAGACTAGAATTTTTTTAATCCTCTGGAATATCCTTGACTCAGTTTCCCTTCTCACTTATTTTTCTCTTTTCTTCCTCCCTTCCCCTATATTTTTAAGTAGATGTGTTCATATTACGTTAGCTTCATAAAGCTGCCATACAAATTACCAGAGACTGGGTAGCTGAGGACAAAGGAAATTTATTGTCTCCAAGCTGCAGAATCTTGAAGTCTGAAATGAAGGTGTCCACAGGGTCATGCTCTAAGACTCTAAGGAGAATCCTTCTTTACCCCTTCCTCGCTTCTGTTGTTAGCTGTCAACCCTTGGCATTCCTTGGATTACTGCTGCTTCTCTCTGATCTCTGCTTGTCTTCACAAAACATTTTCCTCTTCTTGTAAGGACACCAGTCATACTGGATTAGTGCTCACCCTCATGACCTCATTTTAATTTGATTATATCTGTAAAGACCCTATTTCCAAATAAGGTCACATTCACTGGTAACAGGGACTAGGACTTCAACATATTTTTGAGAGGGACACAATTTAACCCGTAACACATCTATTATCTTCCTTGTATAGAATCTCTTGGCAGGCAGGCCCAGAAAAATAGATCAAGAGGAACAGACATAATTCGCATTGATCTTTATGGCAAAACATAAGGGCTCTATGTGATTTTCTAATTAACAGATTTCTCATACACAATATTCAGAATTATCAACAAATGATTATGTTTTGGTACTTAACTCTAAATTGAAAATTGTCTGCATGCCAAATAAAACAGCAGTCTGCCACTGTCTGACACACTATAGAAGTTCTCAGATATTACTTTAAGCAACACCAAAATTAGATATCTATTTACTTTAATCATACATAAAATAGAATTCATTGCTAGTGATGTCAGTCAGGATTTTTTTTTGCAAGTGATAAAAAAACAACTTAAACTGTTTAAATAATTAACCAGATCTATAGGCTCACTTAATGTAAAAATGCTGAGGGATATGAAATGTCAAAATTGATTAGTTTCTACAGCTTTTAGCAAATAGTTTTCTGAATATTCTGTTTTCTGTGTGCCAGCTTCATCCTTACACTGCCTTCCCCTTTCTTTCTAATGCCAGCAATTTCTTGGGGGTGCTATTCTCCCATGTTCACATTGAAGCCAAGAGAGAAAGTTGCTTCCCAAAATTTATCTCAGAGTTGCTGGGAATTATCTTTTTGGGAAACATGAACTAAATCCCTCTTATACCACAGTGGCTAAAATTAGATCTAATGGTTGTTCTGGAACTAATAACTACTGCCAGATGATGACAAGCTCCATATCCCAATCTCTGAAGTTAGAATAGCAGTCTCAGATCATACGGGTACCTCCAGGTAAGGTCGATAGTTGGGGAAAAGTTGAAGGAGTTACTGAACTATTGGGAATAGATCTTGCCAAATTTTGCTGTACACATCAGAGTTCAACCAGCAGGAGAGGTGTCTGTGTATGTGCAGACAGACGGAGAATGGGAAAAAAAAAAAAAAAGACTGATGTGTTATAAGGAATTGTCTCATGTTATTAATGTGATTGTAGAGACTGGCTTAGCAACTTGGAAGCCTATAGGAAAGCCAGAAAGAGAAGACGATGAACACTCTGGAAACTTATGAACACAGGCCATCTGTAGTCTTTAAACTGAGAGAAGGCCTAAATCCTCTTTTAAAGGCTGACCTAATCACTCAGTATACTGTCCTTTCTCTTAGACTGAAGTCAACTCCTATAACTGATTAGAGTTATAATCATATCTGTGCAATTCCTTCACCGAGCTCAGTGTTTGACTGACTTGAAACTGTAGTTCAACCTAGCAAAGTTCACACATTGGAAAAATACCAACAGTTGCTGGGACAATTAGTTCTCTATTTCAACTTAAAAAAAAATTGTTCATTTTAGCTGGACCAATTGCCACATAGGTACAAGACTATATTCTCTGACCTCCATGCATATTTATAACAGCTCTGTTTCTGGCTTCTAGACAATATGATATAAATAGAAGTATATGTGGGATTTCTGGAATGTCACCTTAAAGAGAAAGAATAAACTTTTTTTTTTTCTTTTTGAGAGAGAGAGAGAAAACACATGCAGGGAAGAAGTAGAGGGAGAGACAGAATATTAAACAAGCTCCACACTCAGTGCAGAGCCTGACATGGGGCTTGATCTCATTACTGTGAGATCATTACTTGAGCCAAAAAAGACAGTTGGATAATTAATCAATTGAGCCACCCAGGTACCCCAAGGCGGAATAAACTTGTGATGACTTTTGCTTTTCCTGTTGCCTGGACTTTTGATGTGATAGGCAGAGTTCAAGCAGCCTCTTGGGCATAGTGGTTATATGCTAAATACGGTACAATAACATCAGAGTAGGAATCAGAATTCCTGATACCACTGAACTGTCACACTAGCCATGGACTGTTCTACTTTAGATATCTTCTGCATGTGATAGAAATTAACTTCTACATTGTTTATTTTTCTTTTTTGGGCATTTGTGTTAGAACCAGCCAAAACAAACCTCAATTAATACTGGGAAGAAAGGAGAACATCCACTAAACTTTGACAAAATGAAACAACTTCTTGAGCAAGTTGCTAAAATAATATTCTATCTATAATTTAGAGGAAAATTAATTACTGACTCTGAATTTTAAGTTTTAAGAGCAGATTTTTTTTAGTTTAATTTTTTTAATATTTATTTTGAGAGAGAGAAAGAGAAAGAGAATGACTGAGACACAAGCAAGGAAAAGGGCCAAGACAGAGGGAGACACAGAATCTGAAGCAAGCTCCAGGCTCTAAGCTGTCAGCACAGAGCCTGATGCAGGGCTCGAACTCATGAACTGTGATACCACGACTTTATAGGAAGTTGGACACTTAACTGACAAAGTCACCTAGGCATACCATAAAGCAGGTATTTTTGATTTTCTATAGGTTGGAATATAGTCTAAAAACACAAGGGCAAAAAAAAAAAAGATATACTATTTGTAAAGCTGGTTTGCTAGGCTGCATCTAGAAGCAGGAAGGGCACTAATATGATTCCTCTAATTTAAAGGGTAGTTAACCCAATTGATGCAGGAAAATTCAAATTATCCTGCACAGCCAATACCTCTGCTGTACTAGAGTTAGTAGCATTATTAAGACAAAACCCAGGCCCTTTAATGAAAATTAAGTTGGCTTATTGTACTACGAACAAAGAAAATATAGCTTTTAATTTAATATAATTAGGCAAAGAAGGTATCAATTTTTTTCTTGAAATATCTATAAGTTTTAAATCTGTGTTTTGTTACATATACAGAAAATGAAAGCACTGAAACCAAATTATATCACAACCAAATTATATATGGAAAAAATGAAGAAAAAGAAGGAAGAAATTATTTTGTTTAGTCTGCTATATTTCAAATGTCACCAAGTTTTACAGGTTCACAGATTATTCTGTAATTGTTATAACAAAAAATTTTTTTATTATTCCTGTTTTTTTTTTATTTAAATTTATGGAAATTACATAGGTTTGGTCTCATTAAAGTTTGACCATATGTGTGTGACTGCTTAACTTTATTTTTTTGAAGGGATTTATTTATCCATCTTTGAGCAAATTTCTGTCATTGACTCCAACTTTTAGATCACGGTTTAATCTGGTCAATGTCCTTCATCAAGACAAAGGAAAACAAAATGACTCAATGTGAAACTAATGAATATTGGAAGGGTTTTCTTGTGATTTTATAGGAAAATGAAATACTGCACTAGAAAGAATCATGAGAAACCATTAGCCTTTCAAGGGGACTTCAGAGAGTGATGTGCTTTGGGAAGTCACAGCTTACAGGGGCCTTTACCTGTTATAAACATTAACCAACGGAAAAATCTGTGTCCTACTGATATACAAGGAATCTCCTGCTGTCTACTTTGTTGTCTTAGTTTTTTTTGTTTTTTGGGTTTTTTTTAAATTTCTTAATAGTCTTAAATATTTAATGTAAAAAACCCTTTGTATAAAGACTGTTGTGCATGGGTGCCTGGGTGGCTCAGTTGGTTAAGCATCCAACTTAGGCTCAGGTCATGAACTCATGTTTCATGGGTTCAAGCCTCATATCAGGCTCTGTGCTGACACCTCAGAGCCTGGAGCCTGCTTTGGATTCTGTGTGTCTCTCCCTGTGTCCCTCCCCTTCTCACATTGTATCTTTCTCAAAATAAACATTAAAATTGTTTTTTAAAAAAAGATGGTTGTGCAAATGCTTTCTGAAGCTTGCTATCATAGAAAAAATGAGTGCACATCCTATAAAAGAGATTTTCTTATTCTTATGTTCTCTTCAGAGAATAAATTATAAACACACCTTCTCTTTTAAAACACAGATCGCTATTGGCAAAGTCTATAAAGTATTATAATCACTCAGTCTCCAAATGAATCAATCCAATCCTCCTAATACAAAATATACACATTTTATAGAAAATGTTTAATAAATTGGTGGTTCTATATCCCAGATGGCCATGCAATTTTTGGCTCATAATAAGGTAGCATTTTTTTATTTGGCCTTTGAGAGAAGCTGAAATTTTTACTGCATGGGCTGGCCTTCTTAATAGCATCTGTGACTTTGCATGGCTCAGTCTGAAGACAATTTTTTTATTAGAGCAGAATAATTATTCCTTTCTATGGAAAAGTTAAAATTTTATTTGGACCAGAGTTAGACTGATAGTGATTCTGTTATTGAAACATACAGTGAACTTTCCATCATTGTGGGTTTCTGACAGTGAGTGGCAAATGACTAACTACCAAAATAAACACATAACACACATACACACACACACACAAATAACAAAATCAAAATGTCATTTATAGCCTTGCAGTTTTAGCTCTGTAATGGAAAGAGTGTGCAAGTTGTCACTCTTGTCCTTATGAGAGGAAAGAGCAGGACAAACTGAAAATCAGCAAGTTTTCTTGGATTCATCAGAAACCGAAGGCACGGGGCCAACTGCCACCTTAACATCTGGAAAGACAGTCACATCCTGAGAGATGCAACTACCAAGACCTATTTACCTGGAACAGAATCTGCTGGAGTCATAAAATAGTAGGAATATTTAAATGGTATCTGTGAGGAATTGCATGATGCTGGGAGTAGCCTAAGGCGAGAGTAAGGAATTCCTGAGGCCTGCAGGCTTAATAAGGCCTCCTGTTCATGGATTTTCTGTAAAGAACTGCAACAGGTTCATATGGCGAAGATCTGAGAAACATATCCTCAAGGCTCTGAGCGGAGGAATGGAAGAGTGATCACAAAATACACCCAACAACTTTGCCACAGCACAGGCCTACGCTCCAAGGGAAAAGACTAGGACCTCATCACTGCTGAGTGAAGGGCCTTCTTCTTAATTCAGCCACCTAAAGGCTTTGTTTCTCATGGTGGGGAAGGTGAACAGATATAGTCAATAGGGTTTGGGGCTTCAAATATGCATAGGAAACTCCGTCTGGAATGAAGTAGGATAGTCTGAAAATTCAAATGTTACTAGAACACTATAAACAACACTGTGCCCAGAAATTTGAAAACTAGGTAAAATGGATCAATATCTTAAAAGACACAAACTACCAAAACTCATACAAGGAGAAGTAGATTACCTGAAGAGCCCTGTGTCTATTAAAGAAAACTAATCAATAATGAATAACCTATAGAAAAGAACATTTAAGGTCCTGATTGTTTTACTTATGAATTCTTACCAAACAATACTGTTACCAAACAATGAAGGAGAAAATAATACCAATTCTCCACACAGAAATAGAAAACAGAAGCGAATACTTCCTAAAACATTCTAGGAAGCCATCATTACTCTAATATTTACAAAAAAGGCAAAGATATTAGAAGACATAGACAATATAAAGTAGTATCTCTCACAAAAATAAATTTAAAAATTATCAATAAAATATTAGCAAATCAAATCCAGTAATACATTAAAACATTGCACATCACAACCAGCTGGGATTTATTGCAAGCATGCAAGTCTGGTTCAACAATCAAAAATTACCTCTCAAGAAAAAAGGCATCTGCTCAAATTAAGTGAGATAATAAAAACACTTGACAAAATCCAAACCCTTTCTAGAGGGGAAGATTAAATTAAAGATCTAAGTTCTATGTGCTCTAAGAACTAAATCTAAGAGCAATGTTTCAGTATTACTTGCTTTCACTAGGAAGCACAATTCCTTACCAGACATTTCTGGTCAATGATATCCAATCAATTAGTTGAATCAAACTAGCTTATTTGAACTGTAAATATGATAGATATCTTAAAAACCCTTTCCACTACAAATACCTATAATTACTAAAAAATATATAGCAAATATCATATTGAAGCCATATTTCATAATATTTAATAAAATATCCAAGTTCAAGTTCACATGAAAATGAGTGATATAATCAAAGGAAAAGGTGATAGAAAACCAAAGTGATCAACATTAAGTTGCTCTGGGGAATTGTTAAGACTCGTAATTTCAGTGTTTAAATGCAAGTGACAAGGTCCTGGGGCCATATACTTTGAGAAATTGGAATTGAAAGTTGTGTGGATACATTCACATACATGTACACATACACTCAAAGCCAAGACAGTGAAGAACAAACTGGAAAAAAAATTTCTATTCACCGCAAAGGAAATCAAAACAAAGGCTTCCTTTGTACTCCTAACAGAAAAAATGTATCTCCTGAAAATTAAAAGACACATTTTCTTGACTTATGTAGTCCTGAGTTTTAGTTACAATCTTCCCATTATTTGGGAATTACATGGTTAAAATTTATGGAAAACCTTTCTAAGGGATCAGTGATGGCCTGAGGCTCCTGGCAGAAGCACAAAACAAACAAACAAACAAAGCTGGAAGAAAGTTCACACAACTCAGACCACAAGATAAAGTTTTTCTCTCCCTCTCTATCTCTCCATCTCTCTCTGTCTCTCTTTCTGTCTTTGTCTCTCTCTCCCCCTGCTCATCTCTTCTTTCTCTTTCTCTCTCATACACACCATCCCATTCAAGATGAGTGCTAAGTCAGAGCTGTAAAATGTACAAAGATACATCTACCAGGAGTGAACATTAGCATTAAGAAGCAGCAAAATTACCAGTTCAAGAATTTGAAATTATAGAACCTGAAAGAAAAAACAACAACAACATTCACTTAAATCATTAAAGAAAAAAAACTACAGAAGTAAAATATGCAAATTTTAAAAACTATACAGGAGTGGAAATGTAGAAAACAGATATTACAATGCAAAACAAATAGCTATGTTAAGCAACGAAACTGACCTAGTTAAAATGGATTACATAAACTGGGAGATAAAAATGCTGAAATCACATACATGCAATAAGGAGAAGTAGACATAGCACATATGAAAAAGAAGTTACAATATGTACGGGAAAAGTGAGAAGAGCTGACCTACATAGAGAGAATAAAGAAGAAAGGAACATGGCACTAAAATAAAAGACAACCGCTGAAGACTGTCCAGATATTATAAGTCTTAAATCATTAGCATGAAGAAAAACAATTTTCAAAGATGCTAAACAAAAACAATCCTACAATTAGACACAGTATGAGGAACACAAAATGTAAAGAAATGGAAAAAAAATCTTAAAAGTAACCAGAAAAATACCTCTGAAAACAGGCTTTGCCACAGTAACAGTATCTTCCATGTGTTAAGATAAAATAATTTTAAGCTAAAAATTCTACTCGTGTTAAACCATAATTAAACATTAAGAATAAATAAAATATAAAATATATTCCAACAAAGATGGAAGTTTTCATTCACAAACTCTTGCTGAGAAATATTAAAGGATTTGCTTGAGGGGAAAATGTAATAAAACCATAAGAAACAAAGGAATTGAAGGAGCAATGAGTATTTAAAAATTATACACATTTAAAAAAATAAAAGAATCACAATATAAAAACAATAATAAATAATTTTGGTTTATTAATAAAGTGAACTAAAATATAGGAAACACATGTAAAATGTAAGTGGAAGTATTGGGAGTTAATTGCCAGTTCATGGTTAGGAAGTGGGAAAAAGTAGAGGAAGTGATGAACTATAGACACTGTAGAGTCATGGATGCAATATAAAAATATCCATATATTCAGTGGGGGGAAAAAAACAATATATATGCTGTCGTCAGTCAGTGTTCTCCAGAACAACATAGACATATACAGAAAGAGATGTGTAGAGATTTTATATCAATCTATCTGTCTGTCTGTCTGTCTGTCTAGAGAGACAGAGAGAGATGTTTTAAGGAATTGGTTCATGCAACTTTGGAGGCCTGGTGCATCCAAAAATCCAATGCAGTAGGCTAGTAGTCTGGAGATTCAGGGGAAGAGATGCAGTTCAAGTCCAAAGGCAGTCTGCTGGTTGAATTCTGTTTTGCTTGAGGGTGCTTAGTCTTTCAACTGATTACATGAGGCCCATCCACATTATGGAAAGTAATCTGCATTACTCAAAGTCTATAAATTTAAATGTTCCAAAAATTTCCTTCACAGAAACATCCAGAATAATGTTCGACCAAGTATCTGTGCACTGAGTTGGCCTAGCCAAGTTGACATATAAAATTAACCATCACAACACCCAAATCCCTAGAGGAAACAAAAAGAGAAACACAAGAAAATACAGGAAATGAGGATAAGAACGTGAAATAAGTTAACAGTATGGTTTAGTAATGCACAAATATAAATCCAAACATGATGTTAAAAACAAAATCTATAAATTGACTTAAATTAACAGTTAAAAATAGAAACTCAGAAAAACTTTTTATCTAGCAACACAGTGAAAAAAATAATCTGAAAGGCTTTCTTACTGCAAACAACTAGATCCCACATTAAACACGCTTTTTATTGTAACTCTGTGCTTTCAGGAAGCAAGGAAAATCTCCTAGGGCCACCCACACACACTGTGTTAAAAAAAACAAAGTTGAGTTCAAAATGGTTAGCAGTAAACACACTCAAAAGAAAGAGTTCTCTGAGGGCAAACAATTAAATAAGTGCTACAAGAAGAATAATAATCCTGGGGTAACTGGCACTATGAAGAACTAAAACTTGAGACTCTCTTATTAGGCCAGGGACCTTTAAAGGGAAGTAGATTCACCACAGGTTGGTAGCATCTCTATTTTACAGCAAAAGAAAACAAATATGAAAATCAACCTGCTAGGAACCCCTCCAAAAATCTAAAAAACAGCCATTTTCGAACACTGAACAATATGTAGAACAAGCCTGGGATCCTTGAGAAGAAGAAACCACATGAGATGAGATCTGTAACTGTCCTAGTTTGGACCAGGAGAAACTTTCTGGACATGTAACAGGAAGAAATTCCCAAACAGAACATGTAGGCTCACTGAATCAAGGATTCAAAGACTGGAATTTGATGTGGCAGAGAGGAATGGAATTTGGCAGAAATTCAGGCAGAAAATCAGAGAAGGAGGAGATACACAGAAACTTAATCTCAGAAATCTGCATTCCTAGAAATCTGTGCTAAAATCTAAGCTGTGCATGCACAGAATGTAACAAAATTTCCAGTCATCAGAGGTTATTAGGAAACATTCGATTTCTAAGTGGTAAGGATGGAGAATCCTATTTGAACATTTGGGGCTTTCAGTAAACACTACACATGTTAACAGAAGAACAAAACTAGATCTAGATTAAGACTATTCTAGACTCACTTTGACAAAACATAAACCAAGCCTCAAAAGAATTAGGTTAACCAACATGTAATTTAACGGTCTGCCAGAACAAATTCCAAAATTCCTGAAAGGAAAAAAATAAAATCCAGCATCAACAACATAAAATGCAAAGCATCTACTATCCAATAAAAAATTACTAGACATGAAAGAAATAGGAAAATGTGACCTATCACCAGGAGAAAATTCAGTGTATAGATAGACCAAAAATGATAGAGGTGATGGAATTATCAGACAAGAATTTTAATTTTTTAATGCTTTATTCATTTCTGAGAGAGAGACAGAGAGAGACAGAGAGACAGAGACAGCATGAGCAGGGGAGGGTCAGAGAGAGAGGGAGACGCAGAATCCCAAGCAGGCTTCAGGTGCTGAGCTAGGTGTCAGCATAGAGCCGGACATGGGGCTCAAACCCACGAACCTGAGCTAAAGTTGGACGTCCCAACCAACTGACCCACCCAGGCACCCCAATATGTTCAAGGATTGAAAGGTAAATATGAACATAATAAGAAGTAAAACCAAATATTTTTAAAGTCACAGCTTATTTATCTATTTATTTTATTTACTCATTTACTTATTTTTAAGTAGCATCCATGCCCAATGTGGGCCTTGAACTCACAACCCTAAGATCAAGAGTCACATGTCCTACTGACTGAGGCAGCCAGGAACCCCTGAAACAATCATTTTCTTTTTTTTTTTTTCTTTTTTTTTTTTAACAAATAGTTTATTGTCAAATTATTTTCCACATAACACTCAGTGCTCATCCCCAAAGTGCCCTCCTCCATGCCCATCCCCCCTCCCCCCCACATCCATCAGTCCTCAGTTTTTGTCAGCATTCAAGAGTCTCTCATGGTTTGCCTCTCCCCTTTTTCCCCACCATTTCCCCCCTTCTTTTCCCCCTTGTTCCTCCGTCAAGTTCCTCCTAATCCTCCTATACGTGCAAACATATATTTGTCCTTCTCTGCCTGACTTATTTCGCTCAGCATAACACCCTCAAGGTCCATCCACGTTGCTACACATGGCCAGATTTCATTGTTTCTCATTGCCATGTAGTATTCCATGGTATAGATAAACCACATCTTCTTGATCCATTCATCTGTTGATGGACACTTAGGCTCTTTCCATGTTTTAGCTATTGCGGAGAGTGCTGCTATGAACATTGGGGTACACGTGCTCCTATGCCTCAGCATTTCTGTATCCCTTGGGTAAATTCCTAGCAGTGCTATTGCTGGGTCATAGGGGAGTTCTACTGTTAGTTTCCTGAGGAACCTCCACACTGTTTTCCAGAGGGGCTGTACCAGTTTACATTCCCACCAACAGTGTAGGAGGGTGCCCGTTTCTCCACATCCTCGCCAGCATCTCGAGTTCTCTGATTTGCTCATTTTAGCCACTCTGACTGGTGTGAGGTGGTATCTCAGTGTGGTTTTGATTTGTATTTCCCTGATGAGGAGGGATGCTGAACATCGTTTCATGTGTCTGTTGGCCATCTGGATGTCCTCTTTGGAGAAGTGTCTGTTCATGTCTTCTGCCCATTTCTTCACTGAGTTGTTTGTTTTTCGGGCGTGTAGCTTGGTGAATTCCTTATAGATTCTGGATATTAACCCTTTATCTGATATGTCATTTGCAACTATCTTTTCCCATTCCGTTGGTTGCCTATTAATTTTCTGGGTTGTTTCCTTGGCTGAAACAATCATTTTAAAAGAACCAAATAAAACTAGTAGACAAGTAAAAGACAACCTCTAAAATAAAATCTTCACTTGTTATGTTTAGCAGCAGTTTGCACATTGCAGAAGAAAGGACCAATGAATATAAAGACATAGCAATGGAGAATTTCCAGAGTGGAGCACAGAGAACAAAAAGGCAAAAACAAAAAAACAAACCAAACAAAAACAAACAAACAAACAAAAAACCCCCACAAAACTCAAAAACAAAGGGAAAAACAAAAATAAAAAATTAACCTAAATACTCAGTTAATGTGTTGTAAAATATGAAGTAGAATAACATATAAGTCCAACAGGGGGAGAAGAGGCAGAATAAAATGTGAAAAATTATGGCCCAAATCTTCCAAAATTAATAAAATCTACAAAGCCAGAGTCTCGAGTAGTGCAGAGAAATGTAAGTAGGACCAAACAAGAAAAACCACACAAAGACACATCCTTATCAAATTGCCAAAAACCAGTCAGAGGGGGGTAAAAAAAAACTCATTACATAATATGGATCAATGTAAAGATTAACTAATTTCTCATCTGAAGAAACCCAAGCCAGAACACAATATATTGACATCTTATGCCATCGAAAAAAAAATAAAGTTAAACTAGAATTTTATATCCTGTGAAAACATCTTTCTAAAATGAGAGCAACATGAAAAACATTTCTGACAAACAAAAGCTGAGAGGATTTGTAAAAAAAAAAAAAGAAAAAAAAAAAGAAAAAGTTACAGGAAGTTCTTCCAGTGGAAGGAAATCAACACCAGATGGAAACTTTTATCTACACAAATGAAGAGAGAGCACAGGAAATGATAAGTATATAAAAGACTTTTCTTCTTTTCAGTTTGTAAGTTTCATTAAAGATACACCTTAACACTATATTGTGGGGGGTTATAACATGTAGAGGGAAAATGCACAACAAAAATAGTACAAACGAAAGAATAAAAAGTAGAGTATATTATGATTATCACATTAAAATGATGTGTTATAATAGTAATCATGATAAGTAAGAAATACACATCATAAACCCTAACCCACCATTTAGAAATAAATAAATAAAACAGAAAAGAATAAACCAATACAAAAGATTAGACAGAATATTTAAAAATACTAAAATTAACACTGTAAAGTGCTAGAAAGGAGAAAAACAACAGTGACAAGGCAAACTAAAAACAAATAGCTTAACTAATGATAGATGAATTCAACAATATCAACAACAACTTTTTTTTACTGTTTATTTTTGAGAGAGAGCTAGCGCGCATATGAGCTGGGGAGCGGCAGAGAGATAGAGACAGAGGATCCTCAACAGGCTCTGTGAGGACTGCAGAGTCCGACGTGGGCTCAAACTTAGGGATTGTGAGATGATGACTTGAGCCAAAGTTGGATGCCCAACTAACTGAAGCACTCAGGTGCCCCAACATTAATTATAAAAAATCTAACCACTTCAATTATAGGTAGAAATTGTAAGATTAGATTTTTAAGTAGCAAGATCCAATTATATGTTGCTTGTAAGAAACACTTTTTAATTAGTTTTCTTAGGATGGCATAACAAAACACCAAAGACTGAGTAGCTTAAACAACAGAAATTTATTTTCTCACTGTTCTGGCGGCTGTAAGTCCAAAATTAAGCCATCTTCTCTCTGCATTCTCACATGGCCTTTGGTCTATGCATGTGTGTGGAAAAAGGGAGAGCTCTGGCATCTCTTCCTCTTTCCATAAGGACACCAGTCCTACTGAATTAGGACTCCACCTTTATTACCGCATTATTCATAATTATCTGCTTAAAAGTCCTATCCCCAAATGCAGTCACACTGGGGCTTAGAACGTCAACATATAAATTTAGGGAAGACATAATTCAGTACATTACACATAGGTACACTGAAAGTAGAATGATGGAAAAAAGAAATATCACGCAAACAATAATCACAAGTAAGGAGTAATAAAAATATTAGACAAAGCAGACACCAGGAAAAGGAATATTATGAGTGATAAAATAGGACATTCATAATAATCAGTTCATAACCTGATACGGTTTGAAGTGTTGGAGTTCAGAGCTGACAGCCAAGAAAGAATTCTTGAGACATCTTCAGTGCAAAAAGGTGGTTTTACTCAAGTATGGAGATAGGACCCAGGGAGAGAAAGAGTTGCACTGAGGCTGTGACAGGTGACTGCTTATATTTTCAAGTTAGGAGTGGGTTAGGGAAAGCTTTAAGTCTCTAAGGTGTTTTGGAAACAATGTTTCCAGGACGTTGAGGGGCTGGCTAGCTGCTTTTAGGAAAAGGTCATTTATTACTGTTTAGTAAAAGCTCAGTCATGAGACCCTTCATATGTATCTCCATGAATCATAAGCTTGGAGTATGATTGCCAACATATCTCTTGGGGAGGTAGAGATAAAGGAAGTTTCCAAAGGAATTTTTATATGTTAAGATTCTGGGGGTTCAGGCTAAAATTGCCTTTTGTAAAGTGTCAACATTAAAGCAGCTGAGTTCCTAGAGGAATGTCAAGGACTTGTCAATGGGCTATGATTTGCAAGGAAATTTAAGTTTCCTTTTCTGCCTTTGTTTTTCACATCATAACCAATATAAAAACATATGCACATAATTACTGTTTCCAAATAAATCAAACAAAAACTGATAAATCACCAGAGAAATAAATAATATCCCAATTTTACTTGGAGATACTCCTCACTGTTAGGAGGAGTTAATTAAACAGAAGAGTAAGATATAGAAAACAAACAATACTATTGCTCAAATTTACACCAATGATACTATAATAAATCACACAATAAGGGAAAACATATTTATACTGAAAACACTTGGAACGTTCAATGAGAGAGACCATAGACTGCAGTACAAAAAAAAAATCAATAAATTTAAAAGCATGAAATCATATGGATATGTTCTTTGATCATACAGCATTATATTAAAATTCAATATTGGAAAGCTGTCTGGGAAATTCCCCAAGTATTTAAAAGTTAAGCAATACCCTTTTTAGAAACCCACTGGTTTATAAAGCAATTATAAGGGAAATCAGAAAATATTTTGAGCTGAATGAAAAGAAAAAGCACAAAATACCAGTATTTGTGGGTTGCGACTCCCAATGGCACTAAAGGAAATAGCAGAGAGTAATAATAATAAGTGACAATACATGTAAAAGAATATACACAACAGAGAAAATCTATAAAATCAAATGATAGTTGTAAGATCAATGAAATTGATAAACCCCAACTATACTGGTTAAGAAAAGCAGAAGTCTCAATTTACCAATATCACAAATGAATGAGGGGACATCACTAGGGATCTCACAGACATTAAAAAATAATAAATGTTATTAATAACTTCGTGCCAATTTACTTTGAAAAGAAAACAAGCAGATTTTCTAACGGATGTAATTAAGATAATTTGACATTAGTTCAGGAATAAAAAATTAAGCAAGGGGACGTCATAAAGAGTCCAGAAATAGAGACAAACAGAAACTTGTGCATACAGAAGTGGCACTGTGCATGACTGGAGAATGGAAAAACACTACTCCATAATACACAGAAATCAAAATTAAATTCTTAACACACTACATAGAAAAAGCCATTCTCAGTGAACATTACTTAATATAAAAAATAATTTTTACAATTTTAAAGCACTTTTTGAAATAATATAGAACAAGAAATAGATACTTATGAATGTTTAGTAACCTAAGAAATAAGCATCTATTTTGAAAGATTTACTCAAAAGAATATTAACTAATGATTAAATGACTTTTATAATCAATTATTAAAAATTTTAAATTTTAACAATATTATGTTTAGAGAAAAACTGCTTCTTAAATTGAATATACACAAGGATTACATCCTTGTAGAAGTAAAGCCTATGCAAGGAAAATATTAGAAGGAAAGGAAAATTCAACTATGGGTGACTTTTTCTTCTTTATACTTTTCTGTAGTTTTCCAATTTTATGTGTAATTATGTAACAGAAATAGTTATTTTAAAAACCTTTTAGTTGCACTTGTGTAATCAATATTTTTTAGAATTTCTTAGAAAAAGAAAACACATATGATTGACTTTCTTCTTTAGATACAATTGATAGCCTGGTAGAAAACAATACACAAAACAGCAATTAAAAATACCAGAAAATGGGGCACCTGAGTGGCCCAGTCAGTTAAGCGTCCGACTCTTAATTTCAGCTCAGGTCATGATCTCATGGTTTGTGAGTTCCAGCCCCATGTTGGCCTCTGCACAGACAGTTTGGAGCCTGCTTAGGATTCTCTCTTTCCCTCTCCTTTCTGCCCCTCCCCCACTTGTGCACTCTCCCTTTCCCTCTCTCGCTCTCAAACTAAATAAATAAACTTTTAAAAAAATACTAGAAAATGCAGTGTCTAATCATATTAATATAGATAAGCATTCCAAAAATGCAACAACAACAAAAAAAGTAAGTGTAATGGGCTAAAAAAGAGACAAGGAAGTTTTACTTAAGAGGAGTGAGAATAGAGCAATATACATTTGGATAAACCAAAAAGAAAGTGAGTTTTCAGTATTCTGAATGCACACTCATTGATCAATACTCTGCTAAATCATAAACAACTGGAAAGACAGACCTATTAAGTGCTATGGCTATAATTCTTATTTTCTAAGTTAGAAGGAATCCATAACCTGTTTTCTCTTTGATTCAGTTGAGAAATATATACTTTTGTTGGCTTTTTTTAAAAGTACTTAAGTTCTTTCAGTATTTTCAAATGTTGCTTAATTAAGGTACAACCAGTAACCATGTACCTTCAAATAATTATAATAAACTTCTTGCTCAAATGAAATCTCAAGAAGTCTAGTGGCTGTTCTATCCCAGAAACCTGACACATGAAAGTTATTCATTAAGTGAATAAATGGAGGTAGAAAGGATCAAACCTACAAAAGCTAGTATGTTAAATAAAATTAAAAGCCACAAGAAATAAAAAAAACAAAAAGGAAGCAGTGCTGATGAAAGAGGAAAATGCAAAGTGATCATTTTAAAGTAAAAAGAAAGAATTCCAACACTAATTTTATTACTATTTAACCCTTCTCTCTAAATGTAACATAAATTAACACATTAACTCAGTTATTGTTTAAAATCTGCATATGAAAAAAAAGTTAAAGAAATACGTTTTAAAAAGAGGCATATAGGGGCGCCTGGGTGGCTTAGTCGGTTAAGCATCCGACTTTCACTTAGGTCATGATCTCGCGGTTCCTGGGTTCGAGCCCCGCGTCGGGCTCTGTGCTGACTGCCAGCTCAGAGCTTGGAGCCTGTTTCAGATTCTGTGTCTCCCTCTCTCTCTGACCCTCCCCTGCTCACGCTGTCTCTCTCTCTGTCCTAGAAATAAATAAAAATATTTTAAAAAAAGAGGCATATAGGGGTGCCTGGCTGGCCAGTCGGTTAAGTGTCTGCCTTCGGCTCAAGTCATAATCTCACAGCCTGTGAGTTCAAGCCCTGCATCAGGCTCTGTGCTGGCGGCTCAGATCCTGGAGCCTGCTTCAGATTCTTCTCTCTCTCTCTCTGCCCCTCCCCGGCTCGCTCTCTGTCTCTCAAAATAAAATAAAGACATAAAAAAAAATTTTAAAAAGAGGCATATATATGTATATATGGGAATTTGTATAATTTGGGAATTTAATTACCATTATTTCAGAAAAATGTTATAAAATATTTTTATGATTTATTCCTGAGTGGAAAATTAAATAATTTATTTCATTTCTATAGATTTATAAATTTTATTTAATAAATTTAATAAATTTTAATATCATCTCATCCCATATCGTACCAGCGGCCATATCCTCCTACATCCGTATGGATGAAAATTTAATCTAACAGAGATGTCTCACAGTCTTTAAGAAATCACTTTGATATCCAATGTAGAGCTTTAGGTTACTTTAGAACTTTTTTCAAATTCTCTAATTGCATTCATTTAATTTTAAGTTGGATTTGTAAATGTGTTCCATAAAGGTAAAAGACACATAAGCTTTATTCTCAGACCCTGCCTGTGGCAGTTCCTCATCCTTGCTTACTCACCCCCCAACCAATACATAACATTTTCAAAATGTAAGCAGTGTTTTGCACCTGGGAACTACAGGCATGCGTGGAGAGTGGGAGGAGAATTCATCTGACAAGATTTAAAATAGAGTTCTCAGTTGTGGAGGATTTTGTTGATGGAGAAAGCTGGAATCTTCCCCTTCTGGTCAGCAAAGCAAATTAGGATGGTGTTGAAATTATATCTGTCTTGTCATCTCCCTGGCTGGACACCTCTTGATGGGGCCTTCTGTTCCTCCCATTTCTTGGCAGCCTCTGCCTTTGGGATGTCTGGAAATAATGGAACTTTCAAGACAAAATAATGGAGCCTGGCAGAGCTTCTGTAGTTCTTACTTAAAGATCTAAATCATATGTTTGCATCAGGTCATTTAAAGTAAACTTGAAGCAGTTGAATTGAAGCTTGAAATACAACTGCTTAGCAATAGAATGCAGTTTTGTCAGATCTCTCTGTGACGGCAATTTCTTCTAGAAAACAAGGGACTGCAGTATTTTGTTAAGTGTATCCTGTTGCTTTTTAAGCAGATGTTTCACACTTTAGGTAAGAAAAGATAAAATATCCAGACAGACAATTTGGTACCCATCATTAGAAGCAGATGCACAGCTTTTAAATGCGGCAGGGCACGGGGATCTGCCTGCGTCTGGTTTTACTCTGTCCTTCACGGGCTTCATCCGAGTAAGAGCTCTTGCTGACTTTAACTCCAGAACTAACTCCTGTATGCAATTCCACAGGGCACAGAGCAAAACAGAAATGAGCTTTGTACTCTTCAGTGTCAGTATGATTCATGTAATATTCCCAAATACATGTTTTCTGAGTACTTGGCCTCTTGAAGCAAAATTTTATATATCCCCCGATGAAGGCTAGATTTTATTGCTGGTGTTTTTCTGAGGCAACAGATTTAAGTAATGTCATTTTTGTAAGCACTGGAGGACCTCATTAAAGGCTTGCTTTTATTAGTTTCATTTTAGTCTTGAAAAAATATGACTGTATAAACTGAATTTCAAAAATATGCTGAGTGAAAGGAGCCTTACACAAAAGAGTACATGTTGAATGGGTCCATTTATACGAAGTTCGACAACAGGCTAATCTAATCAATGAGAAATTATTTGTAAAGCCTTATGAGTGGGAATAAGATGTGCATTTTGATTTCTTCCAAAACATGTCCTTTGCAAATTCACTAGGACTGATAGCTGATAATCAAAAAGGATGCCTATTAGCAGATAATTCTCAGCTATGAGGTAATGAGCAAGGCATTTTTTAATTTAAGTTTTTAAACATTCTTTTATTGTGGTAAAATACAGGTAAAATAAGATTCATTACCGCAATCTTTTTGAAGTATATGATTCAGTGGCATTAAGCACATTCACAATATTGGGCAAACATCACCAGTATCTAGTTCTAGAACTGTTTAATTAGTGCAAAGGAAAATCTTGTATCCTTTAAGCAGTCACTCCCTATTTTCTCCTCCTCCTAACATTACTTTTAAATGCATCTATTTTCTTTCACTCATCTATTAAATAACTATATTTTAAGGGATTGGGACAGACAGGCAGATGCAGCACTGTCCAAGACAGACACAGGGGTCCCTCCTATTGAATGGATCCTTCCCCCACCCTGTCCCAAGGGATGGCATTAAATAGAAGGGACAGAAACCGGGATGTTAGAAGCTGGTGCTTACAAAGAATACCACTGACAATATAAAATTGCAATATTTGTTTTCTAGAAATACTTTTTTAAATGTTCTTCCTTTAGAAGAAATTTTAGAAGCATAGACTCTCATGAAGAGTTTTCCGTTTATTTTAAAAGAAAGACTTTGAAGTATTTTGACAAATTATTTAGTGGCATCAGCAAAGGAAAGGGAATTAGGAACTTCTGATTCTATTCCTGTACACTGGTGACTTCCTTTGTGGGTTTAGGCAAATCACTTACTGTTTGCTGTGTTACTTATTGGGGTGTTCTTCTTTCTCAGAATGAGCAAAACAGTTCAATCTTTTAAATTGGAAGGGATGTACAGAATGTACATTGCGGAATTTTCTGCAACAAGGGTAATAACCCACTTTCTGAATGACTGAGAACCTCAGTATTTCTCAGCATGACCTTTTTGCCTGAGCTTATTGGCCTCCATGCAAATCATGTTCAAAAGAGCATCATTTGACAAATACTGATCATAATCACAAACCAAACAAGATTCTACACTTATTTTTAATGAGGAAGAAAATGGTCATGTTATCAGGCACAGAGGATCAGCAGCCGACCACCCACCCCACACACAAACATGCACACATATACACACACACTTTCCTCAGATTTTCCAGCTCAGTCCCAACTTCCAACATCGAGTCCCTTTGACAAAGTACGTAGCACAGATGTTGCTTCCCCTGGGCAACTCCTTTCCATAGCTTCTCCTTATACTCTTATACACTCATATTTCTAGTTTGTCACAGTCTCTTTACAGGGAAGTATGGCAACAGACCAAAATATTTTAATGAGTTAATTAAAATTGACTTACACTTTGATCTTGGCTATCTGCTTTTCGTATTTATCCTAAAAATACATTGTACACTAGTGGAAAAATAAATTAAAAATTTAATTGTAGCATATTTTAATTAAAAAAAACAGAAGTAGCTCAATACCATAATAATCTGCAAATATCCATGCAACTGATGATGTGGTACATCAATATAATTAAAAACCAAATAGATTCTATATATACTAATATGGAATGATCATCATAACATTATTATGTAGATAATTAATTAAATCATACAATTATTGAACACCTACTATATTCCAGTACTTTTCTAAGCACTGGGATACAGTAGAAAATGAAGCAAAGTTTGTATGTATTCCTCCTAGAAAACAAACTTTGCTTTGTTTTCTAGGACGAATACATAGACAATAAACAAATATGTTAGCTGGTAGTAAGTGCTTTGGGAAATCAGAGCTTAAGGAAAATGGGCAGAAAGGTAGCAATGTATAGGCCAGGTTAAGTTAGGTTATGCTGTGGTAACAAACCCCAATATATATCACTTATTGCTCACACCACAGTCCAGTGATTTTCACTTGGGGAGATGTAGCTCTGTGTAGTGATGGTTCTGGGATCCATGATAATGGGGTCTCCAGAAAGTTGTTAAGGCAGGACGGAGGGAGAATGGAGGATCACACACAGACTGTTCAGTGTTTCCACATGTCACTTCTATTTACATTCTATTGACCAAGCAAGTCACACAGCCTTGCCTAACTCCAAGGTGGAAAAAAAAAATGCTATCTCCCAGCCCTACCCCATGCCAGAATGGACAGGCAGATCCAAAACATGGGTGAGTAGAGTAATGTCTGTCTACACAGACTTATGAGGCTGTTAATCAAGTCCTCCCTGATAAGGTGACATCAGAGCAGGCATATGAAGGCAATGAGAAAATCAGCTCTGTGAACATGTGAAGGAAAGGCATTCTGGGTAGATGAAACAGCAGAGCATAGATTTGAGGGAATTATGACTAGGATATTTTGGGATAGCAAGGCGGCTAGGCTGACTGAGTAAACTTGGTAGGTAATGATAATGATATTAAGATAATGCCATGGAAGTAGCAGAGATCCTGGCCCCACAGAGCCTTAAGGACTACTTTAATAATTTGGCTCTAATACTTAGTGAGATGAGCTAACAGCATGAGAATGACAAGATCTGTCTTGTTTTTAAAAGATCCTTCTGTCTGCGCTGGGAAGAATAATCTAGGGGCAGGAAGCAAAAACTGAAGTGGGGAGGAGACAAATGAGAAGGTGATTACAATAATTCACAAGAGATGACAGTTGGTGGGGAGAAGGTGATGGCACAAGAGGATCAGAGGTGGTCCAATGCTGCATATACTGTAAGGTATAATGCACAATGGGGAAGAGGGGAAAAGGTGATTAATAGTATACACAGTACGATACCATTTATGTAAAAGAGGGGAAGACAGAAGTTGGACAATAGCTCCTTCTGGGCAATGGCTGGCATTGAAAAGAAATATTTACTTTTAGGGGCGCCTGGGTAGCTTAGTCTGTTAAGCGTCCGACTTTCGCTTGGCTCATGATCTCGCAGTTTGTGGGTTCGAGCCCCGCGTCGGGCTCTGTGCTGACTGCCAGCTCAGAGCCTGGAGCCTGTTTCAGTCTGTGACTCCCTCTCTCTCTGACCCTCCCCTGCTCACACTGTCTCTCTCTCTCCTAGAAATAAATAAAACATTTTAAAAAAAGAAACATTTACTTTTATTTTATATTGTTCTATATTTTTTCTTTTTTTCACATACCATTCATAACTCTTAATAACCAACAATAAACAAACTAGAAATGTGGCCCTTGAATGTTCAAACTGTAAAAAGAAATGACTTCAAAATGTTATATACTACAGGTTAGAATAGTGAAGGAATATATCCAAATTATGTGCACATAAATTTTTCAGTGACAGAGCAGAGTATATTTAGGTTTGAAGAAATGTATCACAAATTATCTAATTGGGTCCTCTCAATAACCCACAAATAGCTATTTGAAATTTATTCAATAGAACACTCATTCATTCATTCAACATACTATCATTAGATACTATATGCCAGCAATTATATTAGATACTGGATGAAATTAGATGAAAGCACAAAAGAAATGTAGCCAGCTCAATATAAGTGTGCAAGGTACAAGATATCATGCTTTAAAAAATATGAAAAAGACTACTGTTGAATCACAGGAACAAGACTAGAAGTTAACAACTCAGAAGCAACTGGCAAACTATATTCAGTACTTCAAGTTCTTATTAGACAATTGTGTCCTGTTTGAGGCTCAAAACTACAGACAGATATGAAATTTTGGAGACTTTTCACAGGGGAACCTTAGAGACAACTAAAGAATTATGAAGTAATATTTATGAGAAAAGGCCATAGAAACAGGATTATTTTGCCTACAAAGAAGATGTGAATGGTGAGTGAATACTGACCTTTAGAGTGACTAACAGTTTTAAAGACCCTAACTCTTCTCTACCTCACCCAGGAGAAGAAAATGAGGAAATGGTTTGAAGGTGTAGTGGCAAGTTAGAGCAGAGTGAAGGTTGTCAGACACCGGTATGAAGGCATGACATTTCTTCCTCAGGGGGCTTGGTATTTAAGAAAAAGATCAATTTTCATCTGCTTAAATGACTCCCCAAATCCCCTTCATCCTTCTGATTCTCTCTCTGGAGAAAGGGATTCCTTGACCTGGCTTAGCTATCCATTCCTATGCCAAATAGCCTTCAAGGTCAGGAAGCACTCTAATATAATTCACCTAAATAGATCCGGCTTCAACTTGAATCCATTTCCTCTTGCTCTGGCCTCAGTGGAGAGAAAGAAACATTTGTCATGAAGCTCCATTTCAGAACATTTCAAATAATTCAAGACAGCAATTTTGTGCTCTAGCCTTCCTTTCTCCATGCTAAATGATTTCAATTCCTTCAATATGTCACAAATTTTGCCCACCTTTTAATCTAGTTCACTACAGCATCAATCACAGTGCCTCCATTTATAGTAGTGAACTGAAGAGAAAATCTTCTGGAACCTCTCTGTTTTTCACATTTCTTCTAAGCAAAGGAATAAGCTCTGATTAAGGCCCAGCACCTCTAGTCCCATACAAGATCAAAAGACGCAAAAGGGTGTAATGTTTTTCTGCTTTTGAAGTTGAATGATCTGTTCGGCTGAAAATAAACTTCCATGATCCACATCTAGAAGGTCAGGTTTTGTATTGAACTGTCTCTTCTAACTTCCTAAAACTTAAATGTGTGTGGTTCCTGGGTATAGTAGTGAAAAAAAAACATTTTGGGTGCAAAGGCCAAAAACTCAATTGGAACTAGCTTAGGAGAAAAAGGGAGTTGGTATAACCGATCCACAGAGGCCGGGTGCAGCTGAGTGTCAGCAATCAGAATACAAAATCAAACACAACCAGGAATTTTTCCGCTTTGTCTCCTGACTCTGCTTCTCTCTGCAAGTCAGCCTCAATCTTTCCTCCCACTAACCAAGTTCAGGAGATTTAAACTCTTAAATATCAGTTAAATTTTTCCCTTCCTCTCTGTTCTTAATTCAACAACCACCAATCTGTTCCTAATTATCTCCTACTAAGATTAATGCAAGGTCCCACTAAGAGACTCCCCCGTCCTCATCCCCCCCCTTTTTTTAATAACCCATCTTAAATTGCATCATGTCTCTTCTCTGGTTATAATTGCCCAAAAGATCTTATCCTTTGCCTAGAGAACAAAGCTCCAGATTTTTAAAAAGTTCAAGACCTTTCATGACTCCACTACTGAGTATTCACTCAAATAAATAAAAACACTAATTCCAAAGGATACATGCACCTCTGTGTTTATTGCAGCATTATTTATAATAGCCAAGACAGGGAAGCAGCCCAAGTTTCTATCCATAGATGAATGGATAAAGAAGATGTGGTGTATATATGCAATGGAATATTATTCAGTCATAAAAATGAATGAAATCTTGCTGTTTGCAACAACATAGATAGACCTGGAAGATGCAATAATAAGTGAAATAAGTCAGAGAAATACCATATGATTTTACTCATAAGTGGAATTTAAGAAATGAAACAAATGAGCAAACAAAAAAGAGACAAACCCAGAACAGACTCTTAAATACAGATAATAAACTTATGGTGGTTGCCAGAGGGAGGGTTGGTGGAGGGAAGAATGAAATAGGTAGAGATTAAAAGTATACTTTCTTGATGATAACAGAGGCATGTATACAATTGTTGAGTCAATATACAGTACACCTAAAACTAATACAGCACTGTATGGTGAATATACTTCAATTTAAAAAAAAAAAATAGACCCACACTAGAAAAGAAAAACACCTTTAATGATCAACATACTTTGAATTTCTCTAGCGTCAATCACTCATAATTTAAATACTCTGAACTACTTGCATTTTCCTGTTTCTGCCCAAAAGTACACATGACTATATCTGCCAGCACTTTAGTCTGGATGTTCCTCTCTACTTTGTTTATCAGGTGATTTATTTTTATCATTCTTTAAGATGCAACACAAATTGGATACCTTGTTTTAATGTCTCCAGTCAGAGTTAGTCACTCCTATGGAAGAGGAAAGGGGTGGTGTTGTACATGGTTCATTTTCCAATTATTTTATTTCATTTCATTATACAGTTTATCTTCCCTGCTAGAGTGTGAACTCTCTGTGGGGGGAGAGTTGATGTCCTTTTTATCCTCAAACCCCACCCCATTACTCATAAGTTACATGATCTCAGTGTCTTCACTCCTTTTTTAAAAATTTTTAAATGTTTTTACTTATTTTTGAGAGAGAGAGAGAGCGTGCACGCAAGTCGGGGAGGTCAGAGAGAGAGGGAAACACAGAACCTGAAGCAGGCTCCAGGCTCTGAGCTGTCAGCACAGAGCCCAATGCTGGGCTTGAACCCACGAACTGCGAGATCATGACCTGAGCTGAAGCTGGATGCTTAACCGACTGTACCACCCAGGCTCCCCTCAATGTCTTCACTTCTAAATGGAATGATGATAACATTATTTACTCCAAAGGTTTATAAGAATTAAATGATCAACATATATAAAGTACCTAAAATATAAAATATCTGGCATGGGAAGTGCCTACTGAATGTCAGCTGTTGTTGTTGTTTTTGTTATTGTTATATATTTCTACCACTGTGCCTCTTTTACCATAATACTCAATAAATGTTGGGTTAATAAAGAGATGATCTGAACAATATAAAAAGGAATAAAGGAATGAACATATCTGGTGGTATCTGGATCTCCAATAATTCTACTTCTTAAGCTTTGTAATTTCCCTGAAGTGTTTAAATACTACCTTGGGACTTGGTGGTAACCAATATTTGTTGGTTAACAAAGAGATACTGAGTATCTTTGTTGGTATCAGAGAGAAACCAGTGATGTGTGAACACATGGTTGGTGATGCCACTTGGGTTTGTACTGGCATAAAAAGGAGCCCTTCAATTATAGCTGCACCAGCTGATAATAGAGCTCAGTTACTCATAGCAGGACCTGGGTGGAAGGGGAGCTGCCCTTATCTCCCATCAGAGAAATCTCCTCTCTCTTAGGGTCAAGACCTACTGGAAAGGAAAACAGACATTCAGATCACATAAGCTGGACAATCACATCCCCTTTCCCTGTAAGTATTCCCCATTATATATTTCAACAGCACAGGGGAAGAAGATGATTACTCTTTTTTGATGAAGTATATACTAGTATATAGTATATACTTTTTTTAATGAAGTATACACTAAATACTTCAAATGGGTTACCTAACTGAATCTTCATAATATTCCTAGGATATGACTTATCATTCTCAAACTACAAACCAAGTATACTAATAAAGAAAAATCTATATCCTTTCCATTCTTTTTGTGTTACTTCTCTGAAATATTTTAAGAGAACAAAGGAAGAAAATGGGAAATACAGATGGGACTCATCTTGTGTGTTTATCCTTTCTTGGAATCAGAGAGATGGGCTATGAAAACATCTAAAAATGCCTTTGGAAAGAAGTAAATAAAATAGAGAAAGGGACAAAGAGAAAAGCTCGGTAGTACTTTCCAAGAAAGAGCAATGGAACACCACCTTGAGAATAAAGGTGATGTCACTTGGACTCTTATTGTTCCTACCTATTTTCCATACCTTTCTACTGACCTTCCACATATATAAGCCACAGGTTTTGGAGTTAGATATTTTATTCTAACCTCTGAGAGTGGCTTGTATGAATTTGGGCAAGTGTGTGTGTGTGTGTGTGTGTGTGTGTGTGTGTGTGTGTGTAAAAGAGACAGCGAAAATGTGTGTCTATGTATTCTCCCCACCCTCATAAATTTTCAAGATCTATCCATTTCATCACTGAGAAGAGAGGAAATAACGATATACATATGTTGTAAATCTTGTGCCTTGTGTACTGGAAAATATCTGCAAGATAATCTAGTCTCATGTCCTCATTTTACAGAGTCCAAGTACTTTGAAAATGAATTTTACCAGTCTAAATGTGTCTATGCTTTGTCTTCTCCCATAAAAAAAAATTCAGAAAATTTTGCTTCATTCCTAAACATGATTAGAAATGAAGAATTCAACCGTCAATAGCAAAATTCTTTTATATACATCCATAGACATTGTATAAGAACAAGCTATAGTGAGCTAAATAGCAAGTGAGAACACAATCCCTTCACATTGCTTCTGTCACTAATAAGAAGATCCACATGGATTTCTCGATTTTGTTTTCTCCTCTTCTCTTTAAGTGTCATGGAAGAAAAAACGTTAGGAAATAGGTGATGTGGGTTTCAATCACAGCTGTGCCCACAGCCAGTGTTGGGCCTTAGGAAAAGCATTTAATCTTTTTGCTCACAAAATGAAGGGCAGTTCAACCAATGGCATCTCAAGTTCTTCATCTCAACTATAGGCCTTCCATTTCCAAACTGGAATATAAGGTTTTTCTGAAGACCAAATTCTAATTTGATCTTGAGGAATCCTTCTAGATATATAGTCACTCACCACTACCACCACCACCCACAAAAGCCAAATGGTAATGTATTTGGGCTGTTACCAAAATTATTCCCTGAATTCTCTTCAAAATAGCTGTTGTCTATATAGTAAAGGCACAGAGGTAAGCAGGAGGAAAGAAACAGAATTTAGATTCTCTTTAAAAAAAAAAAAAAAAAAAAAAGGAGGTATGGGTGCCTGGGTAGCTTGATCAGTTGGGTATCCAACTCTTGATTTTAGCTCAGGCCATGATCCCAGGGTTGTGGGATTGAGCCCCAGGTTGTGCTCCATGCTAACCAAGGAGCCTGCTTAAGATTCTCCCTTCTCTCTTCTCTCTCTCACCCTCCCAAAACTCTCCCCACCTTGCTCTAAAATAAAAATAAATAAATAAAATAAAATAGGAGGCGTGACACTCCCTCCTTCATCAGATGCAAGGGTGAAACTGATCTAAGTAATACTGATCCAGGGTGATACTATCAGAGATTAACCCTACAATTCTGAGGGAACATACTGGAAATGTGCTCCTAGAGATCAAATGGGACATTGAATGATGGCACAGCCTAATAAGGTTATAAGTCATAACCCATGAAGTTTTAGTACTGAATTCAAAAGTAAAATCTTCACTCCAGGCAGATTCAAGCTCACTTCTCTGATGCTTTGCCCATATCCCATCTATTACCTCATGGGGTGCTCCCAAGTCTCAGGCAGAGGTAGATGTGGCCCCTGTAAAAGGAAGGAATAGGCAAGAAGCAGCAAAGGAAACAGGGCTGGACCAACTTAAGTCCTCTCCCTTGGCCTGTTCTGTTTCTTGGCTTTGTTTTTGTGTTGTGTTTTGTTTTCCATTACTTATCACCACAGAAAAGCCTTAAGATTTACTGACTTTGCTTCTGATCAATTTATTTTTTTCTTTAGAAAATCCACTCTCTCCTCTAAATTTTATTTTATAGCCCTCTCCTCAGATTCCCTTAATCCTTCAATAACGTCTCACTTTCAACCACATAAACAAAACTGTATTTCATTTTTCATGCTCCCCTTATAAATGAGCAAATTCAAACTGAGACCTGAAGAGTAAGTCTCTGCTCTTTACTTTCAGGAGACCTACATGGTTTGCAAAGTCTCTCCAAATTCTGATTTCACAGGATAAGGCAATGGAGTTTCAAGATGCAGGTATCCAGAACAGGAATTAAATCCCAGCTCTGCCCCAACAGTCTTGAGATCATGAGGAAGTTTGTCCAGCCTTTCCAAGTCTGTTTACCTCTAAAAGTGAAAGACAAATCCTTATTTTGGAGGGTTTAATGAGTATTTAATTTGATAACATAAATGGACTTAACACAGTTCCTCACACAAGGTAAATATTTTAAAAATATTTAGTGTTTATGTTCTTACTACTGTTAATATGTGAAATTAAATAAGCCAATAAATATGGATCAAATGAGGCAAAAAAAATGGTATAGTTATTGTCCTCAAAGAATTCACAATTAAGAAATGATACTATAGGGGAGGAAAAGTTATTTTTCCTCTCCCTTTCTAGGTTTTTGGCTGACTCCCCTATAATAAAAGACAGATTAAGAGGAGAAAAACAAACCTCTTGTACACATGGGAGGTATCCAGGAAAATTGAGTAACTCCCCCAAATACCCCCAAACCACCACCTTAAAACCATCTCCAGCTAAAAGACAAAAAGATGTCAAGGGAAGAGAAACCAGTTATGGGAGTTTACCAAGAAAAGTACAGTAAACAAAGGTAAGTTTGTTCTACAGATTTAAATCAGTTCCTTTCTCCACTGATAAGAATTTCTAGAGATTTAAGATATATATCCTCTTTAAGTACAGAGTGGGAGACACCCTTAAAGATAGAGACTTCCCTTTTTTTTAAAGGTTATTTATTTTGAGAAAGAGAGACAGAGAGAACATGGGGGAGGGGCAGAGACAGAAAGAGAGAGAGAATTCCAGGCAGCCTCTGCACTGTCAGCACAGAGCTCAATGAGAGGCTCAAAGCCACACTCCACAAGATCATTACCTAGAGGAAGCTGGATGCTCAACGAGCCACCCAAGTGCCCCTGGAGATGGCCCTTTTAAATATAAAGGGAATCTTGTACTTGGTTTTTGGCGTTTTCCCTGTATCTGTTGTTTCTTAAAAATAACCAGCCTAGGGGGTGCCTGGGCGGTTCAGTTAAGTGTGGGACTCTTGATTTCAGCTCAGGCAGGTGTGCCGGGAGCCTGCTTAAGATTCTCTCTCTCTCTCTCTCTCAAAAAAAAAAAAAAAAAAAGGAAAAGAGAAAAGAAGAAAAAGAAAAAATAACAGCCTAAAATAATCCTATGCCAAAGAGATATATTTTGGGCACAAATTCTGATCCCCTTCAATACAATTTAAAGTTAAAATTTATTTGCCTATTTACATTGCTGTAAGGAGTTCATTTAAGAAAGATTAAATTGTTGTCTTTGTAGACTCCAAACAAGTTCTACCACCAAGAATAATGTCTAACAATAATAAGTACTCAGTAAATATTTGAATCGATGAATAAATGTCTCTCTCTAAAAACTTTCTCTTGGATTAGGAGAGACTGGAAGATTTCCACATTTCCTCTCTCATGAGCCATCTGCCTGGACCAAATCCCACAAGCCTGCCAATACTTTCTCATCAGCAGCTCCATTCCCTACCCTCTCTTTATTCTCATGTGCTCCCAAACTGCTGAAAGTGCAACTTTCAAGTCAGGAAACCGATTATGTCCTCTGCCTGCTCACTTTGGTCTCATCAAGGGACTGGTATGATTTAATGTCTTTGAAGTTCAGCATCCTGGTCATGAGAAAGGTAATATGGTACCTCTATTCTCTGGACAAAATTGCCCCTATTAGCTCTCTCAAGTCTGGTCATGGGTGCCCAGTTTGAAAACATCATTAGAGAAAGAGGGAGGGGGGGGAGATAGAAGTACTACGTACCATGTGGTATTTTGGGCTAGATCTTGGAACAGAAAAGGGATTTAGCAAAAAATCTGGTCAAATCCCAACAAAGTCTGTAACTGAGTCAATAATATTATATCCATGTTCATTTGGCCAACTGTTTGGCATATGGTGACAGCAGCTACAGTCAGGAGCCATACAGGTAGTGACAGGTAAGTTAGCACAGAGTAGTGGATGGTTATCATCATAAGAGCAAACATATATAGTGCTTAAACATAAAGTGCTCAAAGTGCCCGATCTATAAATTTCTTAATCCTCATGAGGTAGGTACTACTGTTATATCTATTCTGTAGAAAAAGGAAAGGGAGGCTCAGAAAGTTTGAATTCTACTTTCCCAAGGTCAGAAAACTAGGAGGATGCAAAGCCATCATTAGGAAACTTGGCAGTTTAGCTCCCAACACTGTGCTGTTAAGAAAAACCATCCTGCAGTTACGAAAAGATAGAGATGACTTGGGTTTTGGTGCCAGCTCTACCACTAACTAGTTGTGATAACTTCAGCAATCGCATTTTTTGAGCTACGATTTTCTTGTCTTTGGAAGATAATGGTTATTACAGCATAAATGGCAAATGATTTGAGAAAAAAAAAAGTAGGAAATATAAACCATCAGCCATTTCTACCAAAATGAGCTGATGTGGGAGCAATATCAACATGGTTATTTCACTGATTAATGTAATCGAAAAGCTCAGTAATTCAATGTTTTAAACATAAGTCATCTAGCATTTTATAGTATCATAAAAATATAGCAGTTGTTGCAATTAAATAGTTAACATAACTTAATGCCACAATAATTCATTAACCAAGTGAAAAACTTTTGAACAACTGCATGAGCAAGGCAGATAATCAAAGCTGGTGAAACAGATGTGAATAATCTGCCCTCAATAATTGAAAAATGCTTACAGTTGGGGTGACATAAAAGATAATTACCTAAAAAAGGTGATTTAGAAGGGATGAAGGAGGAAGGGTCATCTAGTCCTGACAAAATTTAAAAGCCTGGACGATAAGGAACTTTTCTTTTTTTAGGTAGAGAAGAGGGACAAACATTCTAGGAAAAGAGAATTTTGTATTCCCAGAAAAGACTGGGAAATGATGAATTTTGAGAGGTCTATGCATCAGTCATATTAAAGGAAACTGGAATGAGTAGGGGTAAGGCCATCTATACAAACTGAGCTTGATTATCAAAGACCAAGAAAGGGAATCAGATGAGATCTATAAGCAGAAAACCATTTTGATTAGATTTGATTTTGAAGAATGGCATTAACTACGCTATTGTACAATAACCTAATCAGGTCACATCTGGAACATTAGGTTCAATTATAAGTGTCCCACTTTGAGAAAAATATTGACAAATGGAAGCATATACACACAGACTACTGAAATGGCAAATGAGCTAAAAACTCTCTTTAACTATTTAATAGGAGAACATATTTCACTAATTTCTGCTGTGTAGTGAAGAACCAATCCCTAACCATGGATACCAAACCCATCCTCCAAACAATTTCACCCAAATCCAATAGTGAGGTATCTTCATTTCTATGCATGGATGCTTTATTTTTTTTTGTAAGGGAGAATGTAGACTGCTTAGGTGGGTGCACACGTGAGAGAAGGAAGAAATCACTGACAAAGAAAGAGAAGAGAATAGCATTTGTAAGCCACCAGTCCTTTGGATTAAACAGAAACCTACTATAGAGAAAAGGGAAGAAATTGATAGAACTATTAAAAGATCTTCATGACATGACAGAGCTGCTTCTAGCATCTACAGATAATATAAAACACAAAGAAGAGAGAGGTGCCCCTTCCCCTTCTAGGTATGGTGCCCTGCAGTATTTTTTGTAAATTTTTTTAATGTTTATTTATTTCTGAGAGAGAGAGAGAAAGAGAGAGAGAGAGAGATGGTGTGAGCAGGAGAGGGTCAGAGAAAGACGGAGACACAGAATCTGAAGCAAACTCCAGGCTCTGAGCTGTCAGCACAGAGCCCAATGCGGGGCTGGAACCCACGAACCATGAGATCATGACCTGAGCTGAAGTCGGCCACTTAACCAACTAAGCCACCCAGGTGCTCCGTAAATTGTTTAAACCATGGGCTTTTCATGGTGGGCAGTGATAAAAGATATAGACAAGTGGGAGCCAAAGCAGGGCTGAAGCACATGGCTATACTGCTTAAAACCTTGAAAATTCCTTTGACAATCTCCAGATAGAACAAAGGGCAACTTGACAGTGTGGGACAAAGTACCGTGACATCACAGGTGAAAACTATGAAGCCAACAGACAATTGGCTACCCATTAAATGTGGTTCACTCTAAAAGAGGGTAGACTAAAACCACAATTATTAAATCCTGCTATAAAGAGTGAAATACTAGAGGAATGGGCCAGGAACAATGGATAAAAATAATAGAATTAAAAGGCTTAATGAGATTCAATTACTGGGTTATCTATAATATGTAAAATCTCCAAACAGTTCAAGGTTTACATGGGTTTTAAGTACCCTGAAGCTAAGTACCACTGCTCCCTACAAGGTAGAAGAAGATGGCAGACATAGATAAGAAAAGTTCCAAATTCCATTTTGTGTGATTTTCAGTTAAAGTCAACTGATGTTGAAAAACAAATGTCAAGGGACAAAAATAGGCCAGAAAAATTTAAATTCAAGTTAATACACTTTCGGAAGCCATGATGTCTCTAGGTAGCACAAAGAGAAAGTTCTAGGACTGACTAGTAACCCATCCTATGCCCAAGAAAATGGTAACTCTATAAACATAGCAAGGCAGCACTGCATTAATTTTTATAAAAACAGATACACACACACAAATACACACACATATCTACACACAAGTACACAGCCATATTTCTCTGGGCTCCAAACACCTGGGGGTTCTTTGTTGCACAATTTTCTCAATTCCTAAGACTACAAATCCCTGACAAGTACCCTCATGGCATTAGCAGAAAGTTCCTTTTGTTCACGCTGGGTGACTACATTAAGCATGATCCTGTCATCACATGGCCTTGCTAACCCTGCTATCAGGACTCAGAATATTAGACTCCAGGGTTAGGCAAATTGACAAGAAGATAGGTAGAAATGTGGGCAAAATAGGGTGAGGTGTGTGTTCCTATCTAGCAGGTTGTTAGCTGCAGCACTTGACATGGATGCACAATAGTTTGCTAGAGTTAGAGACCACTGGTCTAAGAAACTGGTACTGCTAGTCCCTCAGGATGCTTACCACACAGTTACATAACACCTATAAAGCATCTAAATCCTTGCTTTTAACCCAGAGACGAGTGGATACCTAGGGAGCTTCTGGCACACACAGCATGTGAGTTTGTCAGTGCCAATCCATACATTAAATATTAGTACAGTATATTTCCCTTATTTCCACATTAAGAAACAAAAGCTACATCCTGATGGAGCAAATACAGCCTTTGGGAAACCACAGCTCTCCAAACCTTTTTGATTTTCTGCTATCACTAAAATTAATTCTAGTTCATTCTTCATATGTTTGTTGGCTTATGCTGTATAGACATACAAAGCAATACTCTTAACCATATTATAAACTATGCACAAGAATATATATCAAATAAAAATGAAATAAATATGAAATGAATAATATTTGTAAATGCTTTTACTTTGCTGCATTTATTAATGATACAATATTAACAATGCCACAGATAATGATACATTAGTACATTAATAAGTATAATAATAGTTTTTGATATGTAATTATAAAGTCTGACATAGCTAAAAGGAAATGTTATTAGAGAGCCTGTATACACAATCAAAGAAGTGCATCGTTGGCGATTTTTCATTCCCACGGATATTCAAAGGTTTCAGGTTTTAAGGGCTGATAATATTCGATCTCACATAGTAAGGAAAAATTAATTTATCCAAATTAATAAAATGTGTTACACTTTTACATTTTTAAATAAATTGATTTAAATTTTATTAAAACAACTTTGGAAGTTTTTTTTAAAAATTTTAACAACTTTATCACTGTACAATATGAGATTTTTTTTTTATATAGGAAACTCGCTTGCATACTATTTAACAGCAAAAAATCCAAACAATTCCAATCACCTTTTTTCAAAATACTCTCTCCATAGCATGTGTATTCTTTTTAAATCCTTTCTCAGCATCACTTTCAGGGGAAATACTGCATAGGTAATGATTTTCATGACTGTTCATGTAGCCCCCTACCATAAGCTGTTAATCATCACAAGAAACTTACTAAGTTTGGGAGTCTCCTCTTTTATGAGAGAAAAATGCATACCTAATCTTTATGTTTGTGGATGCTTTTAAGTATTATTGGATAGGCGGCTAGGTGTCATCAGTATCTGTTCTCCTCCTTAGTAAAAGAGTGTCACCAAACTTTAGCTGAGAACATGGACATGTAGCTGACTTTCACATTTCTCAGCTTTCTCGAAGCGGTGTATGGCCATGGGATCAATTCTGGCAAACAGGAAGTGATCTGAAGTGAAACAGCAGACTGTCTGATTGTACCTTTCTCTTCCTCAGATCCTCCTTCCTGGATGGCAAGGAGGTGGATCTGGAACTGATTGGACTTGAACTATGCAAATGAGAGGAACACCTTAAAGTGGCAGAGCCACAAGAAAGAATGAATCCAAGTCTTCAAGTAACATTAAACTCCAATTCTAACCCTGGATTGCACAATTTATATTCTTCTATGACAAAGAGAAAAAGAGAAGTAAAAGTTCTGGCATTTTCTTTCTATCCCACTATGGATCATCTTGAACAACTGCACTTCGGAGAGCCGCGCTTCAGATGAGCAACTGGCTAAAAATAAAAGTACATCAAAAAGAAGGATGTAGGCAAAAGACTTTCCTTTTTTATATTCTGCTCTTTTACTTTGTTTTTCTGGTTAATTCTGCCTCAAAAGTTAATTCCAGATCATTTAATTTGTTGAATATACACAGCTCTGTATAGTTTAAGAACCACTATGCAGTCTCTACCAAAATGCTACATTGGAAATATCTCGTTCATATGTTCTTTAAAGAGTCATTTAATACTTTAAATATTTGTTGAAATATACTCTGTGCATTCACTTTACATTTCTTTTTATATTTATTCCTTTCTTTGTTCAGTTTTATCTTTTTCTAAAATGTCTAATTTACTGTCCTTCAATACATTTTTTCTTCCCTTTTTAATGCTAATACTACTGCTATAAGCATACTTTTATCCCTAATGTGCCTTCTTTAAAAGTTTTGTGTGACTAGTATCTGACTTTGAGAAATTCTCAAACTTTCTGTATATATTTATTAGATAGCTCTGAGAAAGCTTTATGCTTATATTTAAATTTAAACTGATGCTGATCCCCAACATATTAGTTATCAGATCTACCTGACCTCCAAATGTGTGCATATGTATACAATACCTGTACATATCAAGGACAGTATAGCACAAGACACATTTCCTAACTTTTGCTCTATCATTTACTAGCTGAATAAACTTGAGCCAATTGCTTAGTCTTTCCATGCATCCATTTCCTGGGAAATAAAATGATGATAATAATAATCATGCTTAATTATAGGACTGCTGTGAGGATTAAATCATGTCAAGTGCTTAGAACAGTATTTGGCATACAGCAAGTGCTATAACTGTTATTATTTCAATCAACTATCTCATTAGATTTATCTCAGCTAGTCAGATATCTTTGAAAATCTGGCATTCATGGTTCTATATAAAGGTGTAAGCATCACAGCTTTGGATATTCAATTAACCAAGACATGTCAAAGTAGAAAGAGGAAGCATTACCAGCAGACAAGGCCAATTTGTTTTCCTACCTAGGCAGCGGTCCTCAATGTTTTACTGAAGCACAGGGACTACCATTCAATTACACGATGGCTATGCCTGCTTTTGCGCTACAACACAGCTATAATTGCAACACACTGTATGGCCCACAAAGCCAAAATATATTTACAATCCAGCCCTTTACAAAAAAGTCTGTCAACTCTACTCCAGGTCATAGTTCATTATTATTATTAATTTATTTATTTATTTTATTCAACAACAACAAAGACAGCTGACCCCCTTATGTGCTTGAAAAGAAGAGCTGTCTCTCACACTTTCACACTCAGAACACCTTTCTGTTCTCAGGGCTAAAACTATTCATCTTGGTTCTACCTCTCAAGCTGCACCATCACTATTATGAGTTTACTCTAACAGGCTTCTCATTTCCCATCATCTCAATACACTTTTGATGCCTTAGAGATGCTCATCTCTTGCTCACCTGTAGATAGGAAAATAGTAAGGATGGCCTGATAGATGGGATAACAGTAAGTAAAGAAGGAGAAGATTGAGAAGGGTGTAAAGGCAGTGGGTCTTCAGGTATAATAGTGAGCAGTGGTAGTGATAACCCACTTATTTTTAATGTGAGCTCCACAGTTCAAAACCTTGTGATCAACTGCCAAGAGTCTTTGTCTCAACTTAAGTCATACTACCCAAAATTATATATAAAAGAGGAATTAGAAGTATTGATTTTTCTTCTGAGATGGTAATGACTCGGGATTATCCAACATGGGGGGTCTTCAAAGGATGGTCTGCAGACCCTGGGGTACCCTGAGACCTCTTCAATGACTCAAAGAAGTTAAACTATTCTTACAATTCTACTAAGACATTTGCCTTTCTCAAGCTCATTTTCTCACAGGGACAATAAAGTTTTTCCAGAAGTTATGTGACATATAATACCACAACTCACTGAAGGTAGCTGTCTCCATAATACTATTGCTGTCTTCTATTAAACCAGATATCAAAGACATTTGGAAAAGCCACTCTTATTAATTTTTTCCTAAAAAGGTACTTTTTATGAAATATTTTATTTATACTAATAAATATTGGGCCTATTTTATTTAAAATTATTTAATAAATAGGTATGTTTACCCATTTCCACGATGTAAATATTCCCTCCATGGTTGATTTCAGGCTACCATGGTTTAACTACAAGGTTACTTAACAATTGGCTCTCACAACATAGATTAGCACTACAACAATAACAACAAAAAGCTCCTACAAGGCCCTAAGAACTTTTGGAGTATAATGTGGTCCTGGGACCACAATGTTTAGCAACTTCTGTTCTAATAAAACTTTCTTTTTCTGCAAATAAGGCAATGAGATTCAGATCTCCTTATCTGAAAAAAGAGACTGGCCCCAGGTTACCAATCAAGTGTAGAGCCTGGACTAGAATCCAATCCCTTTGCTATTTCTCGAAGCTGAACTGGAACGAAAAGGAGTATTTTCCCAGCACAATTAAGCACCTGCACCTAACTTTAGGTGAAAGACAAGAAAAGTATGGTGATGAGTTGTAAGGATGAGAGAAGGAGAAAAATAACTTTTATTATAAGTCTCAAGGTAGACAAAAGCCATATAAAACATGAGGTTGTTGTTTTTTTGTTTGTTTGTTTGGGTTTTTTTTTTAGTAAAATGATTCTAGAAGTAAACAAAATTAACAGAAAAAGTGGCCTCCTAAGACCAAAGCCTCTTTATTCCTTAAATCTCCATCCTGGTGAAAAGAATGTTTTAACAAAAGGCATAATCCTTTCTGAAGTAATAACTCATAAGTCAAACACAGGCTGTTACCATTTCCCCTTTACTTGAGGATAAGGACACAACAGTCCACTTTGAAAGAGAACAATTACAGCTTGATGCCCTTAGGACACATTCTATGCACTTCATCACAAATCAAAGTCAATCTCCAAAGGAGAGATACTCCATTCTATCTGTAGAATTAGGTCCTCATGTTTGTTCATCACTTCCTAAAGAGAAGCACAGAGAAACCGTGGGTTACACCTCCCTTATGTGAGTAAATCCAGGGTGTTCTCCAGATATATGCTTTATTATGCCATACTCCTATGAAAACCTATAAAGTACAAGACCAAGCTGACCCAGGGACAGGATGCGAATAAATCCATATAAAATTTATAGCAACCTATGTAACACAAGCCCTGTTCCCATGGGTAAGTCATAGTGTCTCCCTTGAAATCTCATGTCTTTCCTGATCCAATAGGTTGCATGGAAATGGAAAGTATGACAGACTTTCAGGAGCCAGATAAACATCTCAAACCACAGATCAAGACGTTACTCAGATCACAACAGCTAGTGATCCAAAACTGAACTTCTTATGTTAACACAGGATATTTAAAGAAATCTCTGATAACTACTATACAATATCCAACTAAACTGAAACATGAACAATCAAGAATAAATTCCAAAAAGGTTTAAAAAGTTAACATTTCCTTCTAGAAATCAACATGAGAAAATCATTTAGAACTTTAGAGTATCCCTGAACAAAAAATATTTTTTTCTACTCCTCTCTCTAAAATACCTATTCCATCATATTCTGTGTTTTGTTTTCATAAAACTGATCATGGTCTGAAAAACATATTTATATCTTCTTGGTTTTTTTTTTTTTTCCTTCATCTCTTCACCCACTCACAGAATACAAACTATGAGAACAGGAGTTACATCTTCAGAAAGTAGAACAATGCCTGCCACACGTAGGATCTTAATAAATATTTGTTGAATGCACAAATGTATGAACCTAAGGTCAACTTCTCCTCTCTTCAATTTTCCCTTGTCTTCCAAATCTCATGTGAATGTTTCTCATTGGCAGACACTAAACTGGAACCATATGGAGATGAGGGGCTTGGGAAATGCAGTTCCTTATTTCTCTCCTGCCTAAGAATGTGTTGCTGGTGAACCTAAGCTGAAAATAGATGATCTGTCATAAGGGGTTTGTATTCTGGGTCTCACCCCAGGCTCCCATTGTGCTACTTGAACGAGAATGTTGTAAAATGTCTTCTAATATCTCCAAAGTTCCATTAGACATAAATGCAAAAGCACTATTCTCCTATAGGAAAAGACTCTGAAAGTTTGCAAGCAACAAAATGGAACAGTGAGAGAGTCTTCTGGATAAGCGTTATACAATTGAAGTGATACTGAATTCCTTATGAACAGAAACCAGAAGTAAAATACAGTAGGGTAGAACAAAGAAGGGTGGTGGTGGTGGTGATTTTAATTGTATTCTGTTGCTTAATGAGCACCACTCCCGATGTCAGAGCAGGCAGGAAAGGGGTCTGGTGTGAGCTACATGCAGGTGTGTAAGCAGCTAATGGAAGTGACAGCTAAGATGACATGTAACCAGGGTGTTGAAAAATGAATTATCCATGTGGTTTAAATGGGCCAAATGATATACTGGAACACCATGTGGTTTAACACAAAGCATGGCAGTCAAGATGGAAGATTCAAATCCTAATCCTGGCTCTCACACAGACCACTTTTCCGAAACTGAATGAGTCATTTAAACCACACCATGCTGTGGTTTCTCTCTCAGTCAAATCAGTGCAGTCAAATGTATTGCCCAGTCACAACACAGGATGTTGCGAGGAAACTGGGGAGGTAACAACCAAAGTAGCCTCTTCTGAACACTGCAAGGTGCGTGTGTTGTGCAAAATAATGGCTCTTATGTGTGACTGTCAAGGTAAGAATTAATTCACTTTTCAAACTAAAATCCTCTGTTTCTAAACTGGTCTAATGCATTAGAAATATTACCCTTCATTGCTTGAATTCTGTATTCCCTCCCTTTATATGAATTTACATTACATACCACAAACATTCAGAATTAAAGAATTCATTTTAGTTATAGCAACTCTTGCCAATAGTT
This sequence comes from Hyaena hyaena, assembly GCF_003009895.1. Lineage (NCBI taxonomy): Eukaryota > Metazoa > Chordata > Mammalia > Carnivora > Hyaenidae > Hyaena > Hyaena hyaena. The sequence continues at coordinate 5,877,304 of NW_024080658.1, read as the reverse complement.
TGCAGTGTTTTACCATAGCCTGCAAGATCCCCTCTGGCCAGAAATATGCATCCTTGTCCCTGTATTCACAATCTTATATTTAGTCCTTGCCAACAGGCCGTTTAGGTTGCTCCAAATCAAATAAACTCTGAAGCCCACACAGTAAGTATTAGATCATTGCCGAGCAGGCCATACCCAGGCTGGAGGTGCAAACAAAACTCACGGCAAAAGGAAATCACCAGACCTGAAATTAGACACAGAGGCAATTATGCCAAAGTGGCAAAAGCACAAGACAAGGAGTCAAATATCTGAAGTTAAATACCAGCACTGTCACTTGTGCTATGGCCTTGTTCGATCCTTGGACCTCATCTATAAAATTAGAATAATAGATTATTCTATTCATATTCATAATAGATTATGCCAGGCAACCAAAGGCAAGAAGGCACACATGACTCAATTCAGTGAGCACAGTTTCTGCAAGAGGAAAAGCGTTAGAGCCACACTGCTTAGGGCTTAATTCTAGCTCTAATGCTAACCATATGACCTTGAGTGAAGTACTTAACCTTTCCATGCCTCGGCTTTCTTATCTCTAAAACAGTAAGAGTGGCTACCTCGCAGTGAGGTGAGGACTCAGTGACTTTAACCTGCATAAACCACTCAGAAGCCAGTGGCACATGGCCACATTTAATAAACACTGGCTATTATTACTGTGTGCCAGGCACAGAGGATCCAAAGATTAAATACAATATCATCCATGCCCAAAATAAGTCATAATATATATCTTCCAAGATCTTTGTCAGATTCGACTCTCTTAATTTTTCTTTCAGTTTTGCCTTTTCATTTCTCAGTGTGTTCCTTAGGGCCAAGGTAATTTCATAAAACTTGGGTATTTATTGCCAAGAGGTTCCTTGCCTGCCATTGCGAGCTCTCCCTTCCCCCAAGAAATATTCATTGGCGACAGTGGTGTTAATTCTCTCTATTGCAATTCTTGATCACAGAGAACAAGCCACCAGGGGACCAGGAGCAAAAGCAGCAATAGATGTACCAAAATCAGAGCAGTTTTCATAACCTTGCCAGAAAAAAGACAAGGGTGGCAAATACAAAGAAAAAAAATTACTTTTATTCTTTCACTAAATCTGTTCTTTACTGAGAAATCTCATGAGTGAGGAACAAAAACCAAGTTTAATGAACTCTAAATGAAAGACACTGTAAAATGCTATTATTATGGTAGGTTTCATAATCCAATATTTCATAGTAATGACTATAAACCATTTGCCCTCTTTCTCAAACTTCTAGCCCTCCTCCTATGTTCTTCTCCCTCTGATTTCCTCACTGAAGCCTGCACGTTTCTATGAAAGACACAGTACTGCAGTGGCTTCCAATCACCAAATGTATAAAGTTACCTTGGTCAGTTTTCCTCTTATCCTTTATTTTTGTACATCATTATTTTTACTTGATTTTGTAAATAAAGTTTTATTGTAATACAGACACGCCCATTTATTTACATATTATCTGTGCTGCCTCCACACTACAACAGCAAAGCTGAGTAGCTGAAATGGCGATTGGAGACCTAATGGTCAACAAAGTCTAATATAACTGCTAGCCAGTTCATTACAGAAAAAGTTTGCCAATTCCTGTTCTATGTGATTGTCTCCATCTTCCTATTGACTCTTTTTTTTTGCGGTTTTATTTATTTTTTTAATTTACATCCAGGTTAGTTAGCATATAGTGCAACAATAGATTAATTAATGCCCCTTACCCACTTAGCCCTTCCTCCTCCCACAACCCCTCCAGTAACCCTCTGTTTGTTCTCCATATTTAAGAGTCTCTTATGTTTTTGTCCCCCTCCCTGTTTTTTATTGTACGTCATTTTTATGTAAATAGAAGAACTGTCCCTCTTTCTCACAAAGGCTATGCCTGTGTAAGAAATCCTATCCCATACTCAACTTCTCCCATCCTTTCCTGTAGCTACACTGTTCCCTTCCACTGGATCCTCCAGTTCAGCATATAAACTTAATCAAGAATTTCAAATTGTAAACTGTAAAAAAAAGAAAGAAAAAGAAAAAGAAGTGTTCCCTCAGTCCCATACTCTTCTAACTTGAATGCTATCTTTCTCATCTTTTGAAAAACCACAGTTCCCAAAGAAGTTATCTACAAGTGACAGTGCTATTTCTTCACTTCTCTTTTTCACGCCAACTCATTCAAAGCAAGTTTTTGCTCCACTGAAACTGTTCTTGCTGAAATATCCAATGATCTCCATTTATATCTCTGAGTCCAACACTCCTTCTTGGTTTTTACCAATCTTGATCTTTCAGTGACCTCTTACCTTGTTAACCACTTCCTCCTTTAAACACACACACACATACATTTTACTCAGTGTCATCACAGCACAAACTCTTGCTTTTCCATCTAGTTCTTTAGCTGCTTTATTCAGGTCTCTTTGTGGGCTCTTCTGCTACCCATTTCCTAAACTTCAAAGTTTACCAGCAGTACCCCCAAGACTCCATGATCATCTCTCTCCCCACACCTCCCGAAGTAGTCTCACATATATCCATGGCTTCAGTAAATCTCACCTCTAGTCCAGACTCAACTTGTCTGATCTTCAGATCCATAATACACTCAAATATATGATCTATATCTCTGCTGGAGGTGTCTCACAGGCATCTCAAAATTAGTTTTCCAAGACTAAACAGAGCCTTTCCATTGACACAAGTGGCCAAACCAGCACTTGGGGAATAATCCTTAACTCTACCTCTTACTCCTTGCATCCAATCTATAATCAAATAATTTCAATTTTCTCATTTATCGGCTCAGACATCATTTCCTAATAGCCTTCTTTGTATCCAAAGATTTAATTAGTTCCCTTCTCTTCCCCTATACTATATGGTCCCATATATTGCTTCCCTTCTCCAATTCTATTACATGGAAATCCAAATCATCACTTCCTTCTGCTCATGTTTTGCAGTTATAATATTAGAATTTACATAGTATCTGTCCTCCCCACTAAGCAACTTGGGTTGCATGGACAGCTGTCCTCACAAACCTGCTCAGTCTATCTGAACTTCTCTCTGCAGATACCTTTTTCAATAATGAAGGATACTAACTATCAACACACAAAATAGAATATATGACACTGAATGGATGTGCATGTGTGCACACACCTACACAGACCATGAACCTCAACTAATAATGAAATATTAGTGATCCACAAATGTATCTTAGAAATTAATGCTCATGTGATTTGCTCACTTTTGACCTCCCCTTCTCCTGCTGTTCCGCAACCAGGTCATCTCCTCCATTAGGCCACTTCTCACACTTGAGTCACTCAAGAAATGTTAATCACGTCTTCCCCACAGCTCACAAAGTCCTTTGTTTTAGCCCAAAGTTGGTTCAAGTCCCCCTTTCTAGGTCAACCTTGTCTAATTTATCTTTGATATCTCCACCATCTAGTTTCAGAAAGCCAGATACAAATGTGCTCAAATTATTTATTTATTAATTTAAATTGGAAAAACTAGAAAAGAGGCAACTTTTTCATTAAGCTAAAAACTGAAGATTTTAGTCTTTTTTTTTTTTTTAATTTATTTCTAGGAGAGAGAGAGAGACAGCGTGAGCAGGGGAGGGTCAGAGAGAGAGGGGTTCACACTGAAACAGGCTCCAGGCTCTGAGCCGGCAGTCAGCACAGAGCCCGACGCAGGGCCCGAACCCACGAACCGTGAGATCATGACCTAAGCGAAAGTCGGATGCCCAACCGACTAAGCCACCCAGGCGCCCCTGAAGATTTTAGTCTTATCTTACATAAAGTTGGTAGAATGTTTTAGAAATTTCTTTAAATCTCAGTAAGTGAATATTAATGAGCCATGGTCAATATCCTATCTTTTCTGAGGAAAAACATACATTATCCTGTATTAGAAAGTGAAAGAAAAGTAATAAAGATTAATGCTAACTAATGTGAAAAAATAAAACTGACATGTATGACTAACTTTTTGAAAAAATAAGTAACAGGCCAATTCCTTTGGGCTTTTCCTACAAACACATAATGGAAAGTATTTAAAGAAACTCAAAAAATTTCAGGAAAAACATTGTCTTCACATATAATATTAATGGCCCAATGATGTTAAAAATACTTTAGTACTGTCAGAGCCAGGGCAAGCATATAAAGACAGGAGCTGTGCCTAATAATAAGAAATCACATAAGGAGCATCACCCTCTTCCCTTCTGCAAGGTGTTTGAATACTGCTGATTTTGTTGAAGGAAATCATGTTATACTTACACTGGTCAAACTCCAAACATGTATTGACATTATAGTATAATATGTGGTAATGATGAAGCAAAAATTATGAAACAGCCTCTTTTCCTAGTCTGTCTTGGTAAGGAGACATAAAAGTAAAGAAATAACTTCAATAGACTTGTGTCTGTAAGTAATAAAGAAATAGCACAGAGGAAAGAGCATAATGAATGGTAAGGATGAATGGTTCAGAACTGCATTAGGTAAGTGATGACCCCTGAATAAAGCATGGAAATTTGCTTAAATGTTTTATTTATTGTCAAAGTGATGCATTTTAATTGTTGAATATCAGAAAGTACAGAATAAAATAATACCTGTAATCTAATACTACCACCTAGAGTTACACATGATAAAATTTTAGACTTTCTTCCATTATTTTCTATCTTCTTTATGTTACTGGCTAACACTATACCTTATAACTGTATTCTTTGACAGCACATGCAGTAGGGACTTTAAACAACCTAGAGAACTTGAAATACTTATAGTAAACTTTAAATCTTTTTGCAAATGTGATTTTTATAGAACCATCATATTTATATGCTATAACACACTAGACCATCCTATCATGGTGGGATTTATTTTTCTGGTTTTGAATATGCTAGAGTTATTAGAAGAACACAATTCTAATAAAGGGTTGTCTTCATAAATCTTTCTTCCTCCTCATTTAAAATGAGAATTTGTACAGAAATCACAGAGGAAAGAATATTATCTTATTTTAAAGAGGAACAGAGTTTTCACTGAATAATCAACATTCAACACATGCTTGATGACAGGATAGGTATTTTAGGCCTCTGGAAGAGAATGTACAAAAGCACACAATATTGACGCATAATAGAGGTTTAAAATTCATAACACACTGTTTCATTAATCCAGAAAGATAAGTCAGGTGAGTAGGGATGGGAGATGAAGCTGAAGAAGTACATAGGGACCAGATCATGAATATGCTTTTATGCCATGATCAGTAACTTATCTTTTATCCTGAAGGCAATGGAAATTCAATAAATGTTTGCTCAATGTAATTGATTTACTCACTAAGGAAGAGTTTGCTTCCTTATGTAAATAAGACTAATAATGGGATATCCAGCAAGGGCCCAGGTGAAAATATTCTTTCTTCAATAAGTATATCTTATTTTCCCAGCTGAAATTAGAGTAAGCCCTCTCACAACTCATTCCAGACATCTAATTAGTTAATTAATACAAAAAATTATAGCCACAAGTATTTTTTACATGCTCATGTACATTGAATGTTAATGTTAAAACTTAGACAAATGTGGGTGCCTGGGTGTCTCAGTGGGTTAAGCATCCGACTCTTGATCTCAGTTCAGGTGGGGTATCTCATGGTCTGTGGGTTCAAGTCCCACATTAGGCTCTTCACTGTCAGCACAATCTTCCCTCTCAAAATAAATAAACTCTAAAAAATTAGACAAATGCTAGTTACAAACCTTTCCTCAACTAGTGATCCATTGATCAGAGTCCTACCTCCTGACCCTTTGTACATAACACATCCTTAATCAGAATATATGATACCCGTATTTTACTTTTTCAAGATGGAGAAAGATATTTAAAATGTGAAAAGCATTCTAAATGCAGTGATATATTCTATCTTTGAAAATTATCAATCTTATGTTTTACGAGTTTTCCCAACTTTCAAAATTTTCAGTTCAATAGTAAATTTTTCTTAGCAAATGACGTATTGATTCTTAAAAATTCATTCCACTTAAGTTTTCATTGTAAAAATAAATTTCATTTAAAACTTCCATTTCTTTACTTAATATTGAATGTTTTGAGTAGTCTTAATTAATCAGTGAAACTGGCTTAATCAGGTTTGGTTTACTTGCCAACTCAGTCAGTTTTACAACCAACTCTGAGAATTCAACACAAATGAAGCAAAAGTGCAAAGGTGTTAGGGGGCAGAGTGGTTAGCTTGTGGTAGACATTAGTCTGACTTACGAAGAGACTGTAGGGCACTGGTAAACCATGCAAACCTCTTAAGTGGAGTTCTGTCAAGGGAGTTACTGATACAATTTCTCTTTTTACCAAATTTCCAAGTCTGAAACTCTCATCACTATCTACCTAAATATATAATTACTTAGATACGTGATTTTTCCCCCTTTAAAAAATACATTTCTGGTATTTCTTTGGGCTAGCATGTAGAAGCTTTCATTAAATTTGTATCTCATCGTTGGTAAAGCCAAAAAGGTAGAACCGATTCCACATGGACTTCAAAAAATATAAATATTGCTTAAATTAATAGACTTCATATGTATCCTATTAATACTTTGTGGGGGTTTCTCTAAATATATTTTAGTCAATTCATCTATTTAATAAATGTGATTTTTATGACTGGATGACTTAATATTTTTTTAATGTAATGATCACATAAAAGGGATAATACAGAAAATCCTCCAGGACAATTGAGACCAGGGCTGCTGTGATGGTTGCTCCATCTTTGCAAACTCCTGCCCTACATATTCTCCATACTTTCTGCCATGATCCCTGAAAATTGTTTCAACCAGTCTATGTGGCTCTGGAAGCCAGAAGACTTGGCCAACCAGTGGCATGACTGGTGGATGGAAAGAGACAGTGGCCAGGAAGTTTTGATCTCCACTTCTACCTTATCTCAACAGTGAAGTTTCAGCAGTGACTGTGTCCCCTGACAACTGTCCCTACTGTGAATTACCCAGTTCTCAGAGGTTAGCCCACACTCAGCTCTAGTTAAACCCGGTCGTATCCTGGTCCCATCAGTTTGTGGTTATTAATGGCTTCCTTGGGGGCCTCAACATCCCTTATTGGTTCTCTTAACCCTACCCACACTTACGTAAATAGTTTCTCAACCAATTTTCTTCGAGACACCAGGTGAGTATGTATTCTGTTTCCTGCCAGGACCCAGGCTGATACAACCATCAAGTTTCAGTCTATAAATCCTTGCATTAAGTTTCTGTTATGCAAAGAAACTTAAAACTTCTGCTTTTCTTCCTACTTGGTTTATGTTGCATTTAGGTCTGGCTGAGAAACTAGAGAGGAAGAAAAGCACTCTGGGTGTTTCATACAACTTGAAAAATAATTTCACAGTACTTCTCAAAAATTTATCATGATTCTACCCTTTGACCCCAAAATTCCACTACTTAGGCTTTATCATTTAGTATTACCAAAGGTTTTTAATTGATTCAACATTTATAAATCAAGAGAACATAGATGAAAATCTAGGTTTTTGGCTTCTCTTAAAAAATCTAAAGATCAATAATTACTGAGTCTAGTTCTTGAATTGTAGTAACTAGCTTTGACAGAGTAGAGGCTGCAGCAATGATAAATTCCTATATACTTCACTTGCCACAGTCCCTGCCTTCTCTATCACATTGCACTTGACAGGCTTTCCTCATTTAGACCACCTGCCTGGTTCTTGTGGGCCCTTTAGTTTGTGATTCTTGAGACGTATCATTAAACACTAAGAATTCATATTCATCTTTAATCTAAAACAGCCCATAACTGTCTTTTAAACATTCAGCCAAGAAAGAAACACTTCAGTTTCTAAGATGTCTTGTGATATATGTGAAATCATGATTAAGAGAAGTCAAGGTAATTTTATCTTCTGTGGAGGAAAGAAGAGTTTAGTTGACCTTGTAAGCTCAAAGAAGAATAAAGGGGAGCAAAATATCCTGAAGATATACATGCCTTAAAATATCAGACACTCCTCTTGTTAAGTATGCACAGTAGACATGTCTATGAAGAATCATACACTGTTTGGCCATATGGGCTTGGTACACAACAGGCAGTATATGAGAACATGCAAGAGTGACTTCAGAATTTTCCCTCCACTAGTTTCTACACTTTGTGCCACTCCAATCAACATTAGTCCAAGGTAAAGCTGAAGTTTGACCAGAAGAAAGATTATAACTTTGTCATTAATATTTTACAGGAAATGGAATTTTTATGACAAAAGCCATGCTCTTGTTTAGGTTACATCAGTATTTCTATTTACTCATTTACCAAGGAATAAAATTTGACATTTCTTGCTTCTGTTCTCAAGCACTGGTAATTCTTACTCCAAATTCACTCAATCAAATATACAGAGTTTATCTGCTGGACATTTTAAAGACACTGAAATATATTACTCTTTGTTCTTGTTTTGCTTTTGTTTTTCTAATAAAGATAACTAGATATACTACATAGTTGCTTTATTTGGGAAATTCCTGAAGTTGTTAAAATTGATTCCTACAATGCCTTATACATAAGAGAAAGAGAATATATAAGAATGTAACCCATTACCAAATTACAAATTTCCATGAGGACACAACAAATAAGGGAGGAAAGGGAACATTTCTGTGCCAGATTCTACCAAATAACCTGAATTCATTCAAGGGATAAAATGGAACAACAAAGTTAAAATTAAGAGAGGGATAGCAGTTTAAGAGACTAACCATCTTATTTCTTTATTCTCCTCTCTGTCTCTTCCCTCATGACCATCTCCTTTGGGCCACAAAACGACAAGGCCATTTCCCAAGGGTAAGTGTATGGGTGCTAAAAGATAAATAGATAAGACCAAAGCTTTACTTACATCAAGGCCCAGAGTTGACAGATTGCCGGATGACATCTGAAGCAAAGAACCAGTTCAAGAAAGAAACAGACTAAGACCAATAAGGAGAGAGCTACCTCCCCAGCAAAGCCTCATCACACTTGTAAACCAAGATGAAAGTTAACAGACATGCAAAAATACAGTACCTCAGGATATTCAATTCTAGGATTCTACATACCAGAGTTCGTCCTTCAAGTAGTCTTTATATTAATGGGTTTCTCTACTTACCACTTCCTTTGAAAATTCAATAGAGCACTGGCAGCCCCAGAAAAATCTTCTCATTCCATACAAAAGGTTCTTAAAAGGTTGATAGAGTGGTGGAACTGTATGCTTTCTTCAGGATGCTTTAAATACTATGGACCCCTTCTCCCAGGGAAATGTACCTGCAACAGCATTTAGCTATAATTTCAGTGTGACTGCTAAAGTCCATCCAGTATCCTCCCATGTTATAAACCACAGCCTGGGATAGGTGCAAAATAAAACAAAACAAAGCCCTACATTTATAGTTTTAACTACAACCTAAAGGCAGGTGACTACAATATCTGTAACTCAGACCTCATTCATAAGATCCAGAAACATAACCACCTGCAGTATTCTACAGATGCTGGGTCTAAATTTTGTGAACTATTTAAGCACATGTACTTCATATGTGGGCTTGCATCACAATTCCGCCACTTGATGTCTGCACCTACAGTGCCTGTGATTCCTCATAATAATTGTATACACCTTTTTAGGTTGTGATAAGGGGCAAATGTGTTTCTATATGAAAAACACTTTGTGCAATATCAGGTTAATGCCAAAAACATTACATTATCATTACATTCTTCATTACATAACATTACATTCTTCATCAATTCTCTAAAAATCAGCTTGGCCTCCTGTATTTCATATCTTGATTAACTGTAACAAAACATACTTAATTGTCTAAATCAAAAACATACAGGGGCACCAGGGTGACTTAGTCAGTTAAGCATCTGACTCTTGATTTTGGCTCAGGTCAAGATCTCACAGTTCATGAGATCAAGCCCAGCACTGGGCTCCATGTTGGAGCCTGCTGGGAGACTCTCTCCTCTTCTTTCTTTCTCTGTGCTCCCCTCAAAACAAACAAACAAACAAACAACCCTACAAAATATCTTCTCAATCACCTTTACCCTTACCTGGCTTATTCATTACCAATACAAATAACTCTTTTTCCTGTCAAAATCCTATTTGCTATGTTATGTCCCATTGAACTATTTACATTTCACCAAAAGTATATCTCTATCTCTATCTCTTACTCTAATCCTCTTCTCTCTACTAACTTTATTAATAATTCTTCCTTTCTTAAAAAATAGTCTGATTAAATATCATACCTTAGAAAGATTTTAACAATACCCACCCCAACAAATCAGACAGAATTACTTACTCTTCTCTATGTTCCTTCCTGTGAATGCCCATGACACACTTGGCCTAGAGCCAATGCAATGAGGGTCACAATATACTGTAGCAGCTAGTCTTCTTTGTCTATATGAGCAATCATTAGGGACTGTGTCATGTTTAGTTCAGTGAACCTAGGTCATAGTTCCTAGCATAAACTCAACACTTGCAAAGTTCTATTAAAATATATGTGGATACAATCAAGGATACAGTTTTTGATAGTAAATAAAATATACCTTAACAGCCATCCTCCCCAAATCTGATGATAGCTCAGAGTAGAAAAGTAATTTAAGAAAACTTCCTAACCATTCCTGGGACTGTAAAAATCAGAATTTCATCGGTGAAGTATTGTTTCAAAGGAAACCAATTATGCCCCAAAAGTCCAAGTGACGCTGTTCTTTTTCCAGTCAGTTATACAATTATGGAATTTTTCATACAATAACCATTTGCTTATAAGACAAGGTACAGGACTAGAGACTGTGATTATGGTCAACAAATCTCTTCAATTTCTTAATGTCCCTTTTGATCTCAAGATGGGTTTTTCCAAAAACAGCTCTTAAATTTTATAAACATTTCTCATCATAATATACCACATTAGTCAATTTTTAGAAAAAAAAATTATACATATAGACATTACTGTTGAACTCTACAAATTCTGAGATAACATGCCTGAATATGTGTCCTTCACCGCTATCACCTTAAAGGCAAAAATAAGAAATGTCTAAAAAGAAAAACTTCAAAATACATCTCTAACTTTCTGGCATTGGACAAAATTAAGTTACAGAGTTTAACCAAAGGGGAAAATATTTCTACATTGAATCTATTTGTTATATACTGGTTTAAAATTCAAAACTGCCAACATATTCTGTTTACTCCCTTGGCATCTGTTGCATCTGCCAACTGGTGGCCAAAAATTAGAGCAGACTTAACTAATTAGAAGGGTCCCCATCTGGTAGCTAAACTTCTTGTTTATGCTTCCTTTACATTCTAAGTACAGAGATTCGAACCAGAACTTTCGTGGTTTGTAGCAGAGGAGGCTCTCTTTGGCCAGCCTACTTGCTTATTGTCCTGCTGAGCTGAACTTGGCACAGATGGAAATGTTCTATTTTATAGACTCCCTTCCTGTGTTCCCCTTGGGATGACTCTTTGCCGCAAGAGTTTCCATGGTCTCTCAAAACACTTTCCCATTCATTTTTATCTCTGTAGGCCTGGATCTAAGACTATGAGTACGTTATTGACAAATAGCATTCATGATTTGGTAATGCCAATACTATCCTTCCTAAGAATAAAAATAAAGAAAAAGATAAAAAGAAAACATCATAGTGTAGTGTGTTTCTTCACAGTTTTTATTGAATCATTGTAAGTGTATTTTCATAATGATGTAAACTCCTGGCAGAATCATGCAGTGGCCCCAATCTCAAGTTTTGAGTAAGGACTCCTGTTGGCATTTTGGCCCTGCCTGCTATTAGTTGTGTGTCCCTCAACAAGTTGACCTACCTCAGTTTCCTCATATGCAAATTTAGAATATTTTAAGTGCTGCTTCATAGAATGCTAAGAATCAAAGAAGAAATTATGTGCAAAGTGTTTATAGCACTATACCCTATAAAGAAAACCCACAAAGGACCTAATATTATGGTAAATAGAGGTCTAAAAATTTTTCAAGTAAAAATAGTTTTTAAAATATTATACATGTTGCAACATTTGGTTGCTTTCAAGCTCAGTCATTTTTTAAGTTTCTCCTAGAAGTGTGTTGATTTTCCCAAGCATATTCCAGTCAGTATAAGAGAAAGATTAGAAACATTCCAGGTGGCAAAAGAAAGCAAGAGTTTGATTACTGTATTATGAAATGAAACAGAATGACTCTATTCACTTTGCCACATTTTGCCTATTTTCCAATGTTATTTTTTCCTCTAAGTATACATGAAGTGATAGAAAATGTAAAAACAAAGTTGGAAAAGAGAGAGGAGTTGCTGAACATCTATTAAAAATCCACTATGTGCCAGCACTGTTTTAAGCTCTGGAAATATCTATCTTCAAAAAGCTCACAACATTTTGTGGGATTCAGGTATATGAATAAATAAATCCTTTTTTAAAAATGTTTATTTATGTTTGAGAGAGAGAAAGAGCACAAACAAGGGAGAGGCAGAGAGAGAGGGAGACACAGAATCCAAAGCAAACTCCAGGCTCTGAGCTGTCAGCACAGAGCCCAATACAGGTCTCAAACTCACAAGCCACGAGACCATGACCTGAGCTGAAGTCAGACGCCCAACCGAATGAGCCACCCCTTGGCCCCAAATAAACACTCTTCTATATAAATAGCCTCAAGACTGTGTTTTAAGGTCTGGAAACACTTAGGAGAAGTGACTTCTGAGATGAATTTTAAAGGATCCATAGAAGTTAGTGGAGCTCCATGGAATGGTTGAAAGGCATTCCAGTTTAAATAAAAGCTGTATAAATTCAATCATGGAGCGGAGTTGAGAAGCAGTATAATGTTCTTTGGATTGATAAAAATAGTTTAGAATTACTGGAACTTAATGTACAGCAGGGATCAATTACAGAAGATCTTATGTAGGAGTTCATCCTAAAATGGTAATGAGAAGCTACTAAAGGGCTTAAAGCTGTAAAGTGCCACAGACAAATTTTCATTTTAAATTACCTTCAGCAGCATTGATAACAGGTCTGAAGGAATAGTCAAGATGAATTTTTGCAAATCAAACATTTAACTAAGGAAAAGACAACCTCACAGTAACAGTTTGATTGAAGTAGCTAGGATAGATCTTCAGAATTGATGTGAAATATGAAAGCCTCATTGATTTATCAGATTCTGGACATATGCCCGTGTAGTGAGGGAGAAATATGATACCTGCATTTGTAGTTGGATAACTAGGGGAATAGTGAGGTCACCCATTATACTAGAGAACAGAGGAAGTGAAGTTAGGCAAGCAGCAAGATAAGGGGTTCAGCTAAACTTGGGAGTGCCTATCGCCAATGTGGGCATGAAAGGAGCAAATTGGTTATAATTAAAATCAGGTGAATGAATGATATTATCCAGAAAATTTGTAGAATGAAAAAAAAGAGTAGTCTAAGGATGAAATACAGGGAAAAAATGAATTTTTGGTGAGCAAAAACTTTCAATGAGCAAAAGAGGAAGAAAGATCCACAAAGATACCAGAGAAGAAATAGAAATCAAACACATAAACCATTAGAAAAAGGACAACCGTTGACAAATGCCCAGTGGTGATCCCAATGGAGAAGCTAAGAACTAACATGTGTTTGAGTTATCCTGGAATTTGCAGCTAGACAAACTTGGGTTCAAGCCCATCATCCACAACTTACCGTTTGTGTGACTTGGACAAGTTTCCAAATCTGTAAAAATGGTGCAATATATCTCCTTTTAAGATCTGCTGGGAAGACTAAATAGAACAATGTAAACAAAGCACCAGTACTGAATATATACAAGTTATGTAATAATCTCTCAATAGGGGTATCTATTTAGAATATTTTTTCTTCTAAAATGCTAGTACAATAAAATGATCCCATAGTTTAAATTTTCTAGTTGACAGAGAAAAACAAATTTCATATGACTTCACTCATATGAGGACTTTAAGATACAAAACAGATGAACATAAGGGAAAGGAAGCAAAAATAATATAAAAACAAGGAGGGGGACAAAACAGAAGAGACTCTTAAATATGGAGAACAAACAGAGGGTTACAGGGGTTGTGGGAAGGGGGTTGGGCTAAATGGGTAAGGGGCATTAACGAATCTACTCTTGAAATCGTTGCGCTATATGCTAATTAACTTGGATGTAAATTTTAAAAATTAGTTTAAAGAAATAAAACAAATTTTCTAGTTGACAGACTAATGGTGTGATCTCTACCTATTTCACTATGAGAATTCTGTGTTGTTTCCCCAAACACCTGGTATATACCCAAGCATATGTATTAATGAATGAGACATAATTAAAAAGACGATTCATGGTCAATTTTTATAATTATAAGTCTAATGCTTAACCAATCTAGATAATATCTTTAAATATAATGAAAATTGCAGAATTGCAATCATGCTTTGATGAAGCTTTGATGAAGGATTTACCACATTGTATGTAACAATTTCAAACGTTTAAAAGGAGTTTGGCTCTAAAGTGAAAACAATAGTTCTCTTATCTGTCCAAATCCTCTATTCTCATACCCTAAAATTTAGATACAAACTACCTGTCACAGTTGTTCTCAGAAAGAAGTCAAACAAAAAAACATGAAACAATCAAGAGCCAAAGGAAGCATACTATATAATACAGACACAGATATAATTTGAGTATTGCCAGATCAAATGCATTATATTGGTCCTATAAGGTACCCCAAAAGACTATGCCCTCAAGAAACATACTGTCTAATAGCAGACAGATGAGAAATCATATCAGCATGAACCCTCAGAAAAGACTTCAAAACGAAGATTTTATCAGAGATGAAATATTAAATAAGTTGATTCATTCAACAATATGTATTGTGGAATTGCAATAAGTTGATTCATTCAATGACACATATTGTGTGTCTTTGTGTCAGACACTGTTTTTGAGGTTGAGGAATGGAATACAGGCAATCCTTGTCTGTTAGGCATAAACTGAATCAATTCTAGAGAGAGGAAGCTATCTATGCAATGATCTGAGGCTTTCCATTGAGTTATTAAACAACATTTCAAGAGAAAATTAAATATTTTAAATATAATATTTAAAAACATCTTGTAGTAAGAATAAAGTCTTAAATATTTAAGTCATAACTCATTTTATATCACTACAACTGATACTATTCACATCTTTCTTACTATTTCCTTGTCAGTACCCTTTAACACAATTTGTCAAAATAAAATGAATAATGGATGGTCCAAGAATCTAACATACTGTGTGGTTTCTGTTATGCTCCTTACATAGTAGTCTGGACCATCCTTAATTCCTATCAGAAACAAATCCTGCTCAGTAAGTTTTAAAAAAAGAATAACAAAGACCTTGACATCACCCTGTTACTGTGCACAGGGAGCTCCTAGACCCACTGCAGGTCATGAAATCTTAGCAATGTAGTAACAACTGTGTTTATATCAATGAGCTATGTCTAGAAAGAGAATTATCAGTGCAACCTTTTGATCTCTTCAGCTGCTTTGGATCTTGGGATAGTAGTTGCTATCAATATTTCAAGAAGCAAGCCCACAGCTACCCAAACATAACATAGGCACCGTTGACCAGTCATCACTGGAATTGCAGATATAAGACATCTGCAATAAGATTCAAAAAGTACATTTTAAAAAAAATTTTAGGTGCATTTTTTTTAAATGTTTGTTTATTTTTGAGAGACAGAGAGACAGCATGAGCCAGAGAGGGGCAGAGGAAGAGGAAGACACAGAATCTGAAGCAGGCTCCCTGCTCTGAGCTGTCAGCACAGATTCCAATGTTGGGCTCGAATCCACGAACTGTAAAATCATGACCTGAGACAAAGTCGGACACTCAACCAAATCAGTCACCCAGGAGTGCCAAGGTGAATTTTTATTTTTGTATAATGTAATGCTTTTAAAATTCTAAATAATTAAAAATACCCACAGAAATATTAGGCCAAATCACCTTAAGCTGCCATTTTATAGCTCAAAAACAATTTCATTTTGTCTAATCTAACGTATCACCTGGAAAATATCATAGTTAAATATTGAAAATGTAACATTAGACCCATGTATCCAGCTGCCAAAGGAATAAAACCATACCAATATGGCTGAATCCCTTACCAACACAATTAGCTGTGTGTTACCAACACAATCAGCTGAACTCTTACTTGCATGCCCCTTTCTGATCTCAATCTCACCCCCCTAGCACTGCCATGGAGGTAACAACTATTTTAAATAAGTGTTTATTCTTACAAGCATTCTTTATACTTGATTCAACAGTGCCCTCATGGTCATTCTTACAGTTTCCTTGAGCACATGTACATGAGTTCATCTAAGATAATATCAAAGATTGGAGGTGCTGGCTTATTTAAAGCATATGTATACCTGTCTCTCTGAATATTGCTGATGTTTCTCCAGTGTGGCTGTTCTAATTTATATTCTTACTAGCCAAAAGTTCACATGGCTCCACATGCACCAACACATCATTACCAGGTATCTTAATTGTTTCCTATCTGAAGGGTGTAAAATGGTCTATCATTATAGATTTAATCTACCTTCCTGTTTACCAGTAATCTAATTACTTATTAGGTGTAAATGTAGTTTTCAAACTTGAGAATAAACTGTATACATACTCTAGGCTTATGAACTATCTAGGCATGTCTGTAGGGCTAGAGAAGAAGATCACATGAAATCTATTTGAATGTGAAGCCTAGGAATCTCTTGAAAGATGAGGAATTCTTATACACACACCTAGCATAGGGCCATCTGGATAATATCTAAGGGGACAAAATGAGTCTGGAAATTGTTTAAGATAGAAGCCAATGGTCTCCACCATTCCCTTCTCTGGATAAACCTTAAGGACTTGTGAATAAATCCTACAGTGGAAAAAAAAAAAACAATAGAAGTGTGTTTTTGAATCTCTAATCCAAATCTCTAACCCACCAGAAGTTCAAGGTCAAAAGGCTTTGATGCTCCTATAAGAGGGTGTATTATAAGTGGCATACACCTGTTTACCATTTTCCTTCCTTCTCCCACTGTGGGCCTGGTCAAAGCTCTATGGCTCCATATTAAATTACTCTTCTTTGAAAGAAAAGATAGGAGATGAAAAAGGAATGTGATTATTTTTATTTAGAAAAATAACTATGAAAAAATCAAACACTTTTAAAAATGCTTTCAAATAACAATGATAGACCACTTGGGACATTATTATGATCCAAGCACTAGTCTGTCTGTCTGTCTGTCTTTCTCTCTCTCTCTCCCTCCCTCCCTCTTTCTTCCCTTCACTCCCATCATATTCTTTCCTGTCTCCCTGTTTCTGGCAGCAGGTCTAGAAGTTGTAGCAATTAATGAAAACCTATCCTTTGTGTCAGTGCCCCTCCTCCACACTCTCAGGGTACTGTTTGCCCTGGGTTTTAGTGCACTATCTCCTTTCTTGTTTCCCAGAGCTAGGAGTGGTTCTCACTATTATTTGTCTCTGGATTACCTCATTTGCCCATTTTACTTCCTTAGCCCTTTCAACACTATGTAACCAATTGCCTCTATTAAATTCCCTATGTTGAAACACTTAAGGTGTTTTCTATTTTTCTGTCTGGACCTTGGCTGATACACCTGTCTATTAATCAGTCCACCTCAATCTTCTGCTGGCTTACCAGGAGCATGGGAACTCAAAAACATCCCTCCATATAAGAATCTGCAAACTCCTGGTAATATAAATATTACACTTAAACACACACACACACACACACACACATACACACACACACCACTTTAAAGAGTATTCTCAGAGAAGCATATCTTAATTTCGTTTATATAAAAATATGTATACATACACAAACAGATGTCCATATGGACTAACAATTATTGCTTGGTTAAGAACTTTAATGGCTTTTACTTACATTTTTATATTAAAAAACATGCATGTTTATTAAATTGATAGCATTTTTTATTATTAGATTTCAATTTTGTTATATTAGTTACATTGTCATTTCTTCTGCTAAAGCATAAACTTTCATAACTGTGATCAATTCTACTCTAAGACATCCTTGCATACACTGATACCAACTGGAGTAATAAACAAAAGACTTTGAATCAAAAGAAAATAAAGCACCAAATGTAAGACTGGCAATTACTTCTCCTGGGCACCTGTTCATTATACTTGATCAGCAGGATACTGCATAACTCCAAACAACATGTAAAATCAGGATTAAAGCAAGGTCTACAGATCAGGTTAAAGACTGTGTGACTCCATTTTGCTGGTTTCTGTTGTAAAGTTGATGCTATTTAGATATATTTTTTATAGTGTGTTAATAACAGTAATAAAGAGGAAAAAATGACAACATACAGCTATGGTATAATAAGCAGATGGTGGCTGGAGATGGGCTATTCTCTAACTGTTCCCATTCTTTCCAGTTCATGACTAGTAAAAGGAATAAACATTTGTGTTCCCCTAGTCTGCAGTAATGTTCCAAAAGGTTCAGAACCTCAGTGCCTTACATGTAAATTCTATACAATATTTTTCTTACCGTTCTAAAGTTAGAACTGCTAATCCAAAGAATGAGTGGCGATTTAGAAAGTTTCAGGAGTGTCATTCTTTTGGAATTACAGGCAAAACTTACTTACTGCCTCCATTAGTAATGACTAAACAAATACATAATTTATTTAAAATGATATATTTGTATTCCTCTAAACAGTTCTTTGGTGATAACTCATTTTAAGAAACATCATAATGGAGCACCTGGGTGGCTCAAATGGTTGAGCATCCAATCAATTCTTGATTTTGGCTCAAATCATGATCCCATGTTGTGGGATTGAGCCCTGTGTTGGGCTCCAAGCTGCTAAGCGTGGACCCTGCTTAAGATTCTCTCTCTCTCTCTCTCTCTCTCCTCTTCCCCTCTCTCTCCTCTTCCCTCTCCCCCTCCTCTGCCCTCTCCCCCACTCACACTCTAAAAATTTTTTTAAAAAATCATAATGGAATACATCAGTCATAAATATTAGTGTACATATTTGCCATCTGGTTTATGGTATTTTTGGTAACATGCATGGGCACTAATCTTTAAAATCCATTTGGGTACATATTTAGATAAACATACACTGTACATCAAATAGATTCACCTAATCATAGTGAATTTGTGATCTGCATTTAGCCATTGGTTTTGTGCTGTACAAATCAACATCTGTTCTAATTATCTACATAATACCTAGATTTAATACATTATTGACATCTCATTTTATTAGGCCATTGCAAGAAAAACTGTAGTATAGGAGAAGCTGACTTTTTCCATTCCCATAGAATCATTTCTGAAAATCTGCCTGAACTGTATGTACCACTCTTTGTCATCAACATGCTCCTGAAGTCCCCATGCCCTCTTTAATTTTCTCCATTTTCTACACTGAGCATAGTGTCTGACATAAATTGCTGAAGTATAAAGGACTGCTATGCATATAACATTATGGCTGGGGGGGGGGGGGACAATTGGTATTTAACCAAGCATACAACTTTAAGTCAGTCTCCTCTTCCATGATGACTGCTACTGTCTCAGCTCAAACTCTGCCAAGTTTTTATCTGGTCTTTGACAACAGCTGCCAAACAATCTAATCTCCATTTGTCCACAGTCCCATGTGTCCCTGATATCAAGTCAGACTACCCCAGGGTAGTCTTTTTCACAGGAAATTTTCATCTTATTATACTCTTTGCCTCAAAAGGATCCCCACTCAGTATTTAATAAAACTACCCTTTATATTAGTTTCTGACCTTTTTTCTTCCTATACCACTACTTCTTACTCAGTTGCTTGCAATTTCCAAACACTACACAATGTTTTATGCTGCAGTGTTTTTTCAGGTTTTTGTTCAATTTTTGTTTTGTTTTGGTGAAATTCTGTTGGTCTTTTAAGACTTAGCTCTAATATGAGCTCCTTTCCTAAAACTCTCTTGGTTCCTGTTTAGAAATAATCACTCTGTATAACTCTTGTAGTATAACAACCCTTATACATACCTGTGTTCATTTGTCTGTTTCTTATAGTAGACTGTGAACCCCTTGAGGCTAGGGATTATGCCCTAATTTGTGTCTAATTTGTCTCTGTATTCCCTACAATTGAGCAGTGTATGCCCTTTACACATGTGTACTAACTAAATACACTGAAATAACTCTAACTACTAAATTTCAAACATCATTAAAGCAATAGAGAATTTTTTGATATGGAAGTTTCAAGCTTGAAGGCAAAATATGTATAGAGCTGCTGAATCATAAAGCTAGTGTACGATCTATACTTCTTATATAAATATGGTAGTAGACATTTGCTGGGTATCTTCCCAGCTCATATTTTACTTTCCTCTTTTTTTACTGATGATGCTCTGAGTTTCCCAGCTGTGTGGTTTGGATGGAATTAATTTGTGTCCATTTAATGAAGTAAGCCTTGCTTTCCTTCCTCTCAGAAGAAAACCTCATCATCTGGCCACAGTTGTTGGTTTAGATGCATGGCATAAGTCAAGTCAGTCAAAGCCAATGAAATCAATTTTGGGATTCTATGTGACTTACCAGGAAAGTGAAGTTTTGTTCTCATGTGGATATAAGTGAGAAAAGACATAACCCAAGGAAATAAAGCAATCACTCTCTGGCATAGAGTAAATAACCTGCTTTGGAATAGAGCCAACACTGAGAAATTAGAGCCAAATATACAGAGAATCTAAACCCTGGGAAATATACATATGAACTTTGAACCCAGCTGTTCTTGTTTATTCCCAGCTGAATATTTTTAACTTTTATACCATTTTTAGAGCAGTTTTAAGTAAAATTTTATATATAAAATTGTAATTTACATGATTTCTGTAAAACTATATAGAGAAATTATACAGAAATTCCTGAGAGTTCCCATTATCCCATTTTCTCTACACACAGTTTATCCTATTATTAACATCTTTCATTTGCGTAGTATACATTATGTTAGGGTTCACTCTTTGTGTTGTATAGTTGCATGGGTTTTGATGAATATCTAAGTCATGTATCCACCATTACAATATATTACAGAATAGCTTCCTACTCTAAAAATCTCCTGTGCTCTATTATTCATCTCTCTCCCTCCCTCCACACTCCTAGCAACCACTGATCGCTTTATTGTCTCCATAGTTTGGTCTTTTCCAGAGAATCCTACAGTTAAATCACACAAAATTTAGGGTTTTCAGACTCTCTTTTTTTTCACTTAGCAATATGCATTCAAAATTTCCATATCTTTTCATGCCTTAAAAATAACTATTATTTTATCACTAAAAAATATTCCACTGTTTAGACTTATTCACCTATGAATGAACATCTTGGTTGCTTTTAAGTTTGGATTATGAATGAAGCTACCATCAACATTCACGTGCAGGTTTTTGTGAGGAATAATTTTCAACTAGTTGGATAAATATCTAGGAGTACAATTGCTGGATCTTATAATAAGCCTACATTTAGCTTCATAAAAAACGCCAAGGTGTCTTCCAAAGGCTACTTTGCACTTATTGGCAATCAATGAGCGTTAATGTTATTCACATCCCCACCAACATTTGCTTCCTTTAGTTTTTAAGCCATCTTTACTGTAATTTTTCAGTTACTTATAACTGATAAAATTCTATCCAAGAGAGAAAGCACAAAAACAAAAGGGGGCAAAACACATAGCCCTGACAGCATCATATAAGAATCCACTTCTGTAGTACCCATATTAGAATTCTAGTTCTTTCATTTATTAAATGTATGATTTTGGACAAGTTATTTAACACCCCTAAATTGCAGTAGTTTTCTTACTGGTATAGAAAATGAAGAAATGGATCTTCCCATGAATGTTATAAACCCTGAACAAAAATGACAATGTAATGGTCACAGTATTTAAAGAGGTCAAGAATAAGATTATCACCCTGGAAATTAGGAAAAAATGTGAGAAGAAATAGAGGTATATTGTTAAATTCTCTTTCCTTATGAACCTTAGATCAATTTAATTTCCTCTTTTGCTTTCTTTGCCTGTAGGCCTCCCCCCCACTCCCACCCCACCAGAAAAAGGAAGAAGGGCTAAGGTATAAGAGTCAGAGATCTCTATTCCAAAATGGTATATCTGAACTCTAGGTCATTTTGCTTGCCCCTACTTAATTCACACATAGGCATTTTTAGTTGGTTTATTTACTTTTAAGAGAAAGAGAGTGTGTAACTGGGGCAGGGGCAAAGAGAGAAGGGAACAGAAAATCTGAAGCGGGCTCTGTGCTGACAGCAGAGATCCCAATGTGGGGCTTGAACTCATAAACCATGAGATCATGACCTGAGCCACAGGCAGACTCGTAACCAACTGAGCCACCCAGGTGCCCCTACCCTTAGGTATTTAATATACTATTTAATGAAATACAAAATTATCAGTCAGTTTTGTGTTCATATATATTGATATGTGTACAGTAATATATTTGCCTTTAAGTGAAGAAAACATAAAATGAAAATAAGATAATGCTTAATATTTTACAATATGGATTTCCTCTGCACAAATAGAGAAATCTGTCAGCAGACATTTTATACTTACCTATGTATTTTCTGTTCACCTCTTCCCATGTCTTTCTAAATGTTCCTTTCCTTTTCAATTTTATTTTGTCTTCAAGAAATATATCTTTACTCAATACTTTTTTGGCTCTCTTGCTGAGTCTCTACCCACAAAACTTTATGGGTTCTCCTTCCTTAGGCCAAATATAAGAGTAATTTGGTTGAAGTATTAAAATATTTCAATATGTATTCCAATTCTTGAGTGAGGTCTTCAGCAGACAAATCAATCAAAATGCAAATCTATCAAGTGGGCTATTTTTTCTCAGTACATTATAGGAATTTCTGGGAAACTACAAAGAACTATAGAAAAGAAAATCTCTGAGTCTTTTTCTCTATTGTTTTTGATGTTTACTTTTCTTAGGAATTCCATAAGCTCTAGTTAACTCTTTAGCCCAAATAATAGTTGGTTTCTTATACTTTCATATTTCTAAAAAGCTTACCTTTTCTTTTTTCTTTGAATCTTCTCTACTAAACATTCGCTTTTTATTTATGACCATTAATAAAGTTTATAATTACAAAAACTGCTCAAGATCTAGGCCACAGTAAACTACAGAAAATATTCTAAAACATGATATAACTGTAAGTCACTGCACTTCGATAATCTATAGGCTGTACTCAGCCAAGCAACTAATAATAAATGTATGAAAACATGTCAACAAATGCTGACTACCCATTATGTGCCAGGAACTATTACATTAGATATGAGAGATACCAAGCTAAACAGAGACCATTCTCTCAAGAAGTTAACAGTCTGGTAGAATGTGACAGGCATAAAAGAACATGTTTTGTACACTGTATCAGTCAATGTCTAACCAGGAAACTAAAAATCACATTAAGTACAACAGAAGGAATTTAATGTAGGGAATTGTTACATGGGTGATGGAACAGGTGAGAGAAAAAGAACAAGTAAACCAGAGATAGACATCAGGAGGAAGTCCCTCAATCACTGAAAAAATGAAGGGGCCAGAATCCTCTAGCAGAAATGAACCATTACAGACCAATCAAGTGAGAGCTGGAGCCATGGAGGGAACAGAGCTCCTGCAAGAAAAGCAGTGTAAGACAGAAAAGAAGAGGGAAATATCTTGACCTTCCCAGGCTTCCTTTCAGATTTTCAGCCAGTGAACCAAATCAAACTGGAATCTAGCTGCTATGGGAGCCTGAGAAATTTACTCAACAATAGCCAAACTCCCTACAACACAGAGCAGAGCAAGGAAAAGGCTCAGAATAGCTCACAGGGCCTCTGGGACTAGAAATAGCACATATACTATGATAAAAGTCTCAGTAAGGTAAAGTGAAGGTTTAAAAGAACTAATCAATCTAAGAGTGAAAGAGAGGAAAGAGCAGTAAATTGGTCGTCATAGTATCTCTGAATGGACATAGGAAGGAAGGAAGGATGCATGTACAGTAGGGAGGGAAATAACTCATTTAATCTTGAGCCTAATTTAATAAAAGGCAATGGGGGGCACCTGGATGGCTCAGTCCATTGAGCATTCAACTCTTGATTTTGACATAGGTCATGATCTCAGGGTCATGGGATTGAGACCTGTGTCAGGCTTCTCTACCTACCTTCCCCCACTGCCCTCCCCCCACTACCCTTTCCAAGTGCACTTTCTCTCAAAAATTAAATAAGTAAATAAATAGTGCTTACAATTTCATATATACATTCTGTTAGTGAATAAGAAATGTTAGATATTAAGATGTAAATTGCCATAGAGAAAATATTTCCATGAGGGTAACAGCTACAGGAATGTCACCATTGGATAGAAATTCCTCTTACTTAGTGCTCTAATAATCAAACATGAAGACAGAAAAATAAGACCCTGCTCATAAAAAAGAAACTAAAAAATTTACTCTTTAGGTTCCAGTGTCTCAAGGAATGGTAGTGATGATTCAAGATCTGTAAAGGAAACTTTCATTCTAACTGTTCATTACAGTATGCTAAGCTAAACCCAAAAAGAAATCCAAGTGTCAAACCTTTTACATATCATAATTTATTTCATGCCCAAAGCCTGGTGAGAATCAATAAAAGAAGGAAAGTGTTGGGGGCATGGGCTGTAGAAGAAGCTAAATGAGGCAGAGCCCCAAAGCTTCAGAAAACACAATGGAACATGACTTTTAAGAGTCTGTGTGTATCCAGCACAAAGCACAATAGCCAATAAGAAAATAAATTGACAATCAATAACTTTAAATTCTGAAATCGCCTGAGAACTTTGAATAATGATATTTTATCTTTCCTTTCTAAAGCCATGCACAACAGGGTCACAGAGACGTGTGGAAACCACAACCTAGGAAATTTTATCTTCCCTGATGACCTCACAAATCTTATTTTGCCTTGTGCTACAGGCATTACCATAGCCATATGCATCCCTTGATGTGAGAAACATGCCCCTGAAAACACTGGAATTAAAGGATGCCGTGCACTTTAACTCTGTCCATGTGTTTTTATTTCATTTATGTGTCCCAATATTTCTTTTTCCAAAATACGCATGTTGAAAACAGAAACACAAATCAGTACTTTCGATCTCCCAAATCTACTGTTTATGTCCTCCTCTGGTTTTGCCTTCTTGTAGGAAAAAACTTAAAATTCTCAAAAAGATTAATGAATTCACGTTGTTAAAAACAGTTTACATGAGGCCAGCAGATCTTTCTCTAAGAAAAGAAAAGCATTCCAATATTTAATACTAAATATCTGGATTTCATTATTGCCTTCTTTGTACTCAGCTTGTCTCTCAAAATTGTCAAGAGCCCTAAAGACTTTCTGATGGTCACAAGCACCCATTTAGAAAACATTTTTCTTAGTTAGTGGGCAAGAAAATGGTATATTGATATTATAACAATGTTGGCAAATAAGATATTCCAAGGCTCTCACTGTAGGATTTAGAAGGGTGTCAGAGAGATGCCTGCCTTAGATAGACACTCAATCTTATCCAACATTTGTAGAAGAAAGGATATTTGGGATATTTTTAAAGATGACTTTGTGGGGCACCTGAGTGGCTCAGTCGGTTGAGTGTCCGACTTTGGCTCAGGTCATGATCTCATGGTTCGCGAGCTCAAGCCTCGCATCAGGCTCTGTGCTGACAGCTAGCTCAGAGCCTGGAACCTGCTTCAGATTCTGTGTCTCCCTCTCTCTCTGACCCTCCCCTGCTCACACTGTCTCTCTCTCAGAAATAAATATTTTAAAAAAATAAACCTTCAAAAAAAAGATGACTTTGTACACCTAAAAGTAGATAAAACAAATAAATGAGAGGGAAACTCTATAAGGAACCTGTTTCTATGAAATGACTCAGAAGTGAGCTTCACTATAGACAAGGTTTTGTTTCAACAAGATAGGACAACTGCTGTGTACTTAAATTTAGAGGCTGTACAGCTGCTAAACTAATTGACCATTTCAATCTAATTTATCCTAATGTGCTCACCATGACTCCAACTGCTTGTGAGTACCACCATAGGCTTCAAAATGTCCAAGAGAAAAAGCTGCCAAGATTTCTCAGAGCCTCATGTGTTCATTTTTACCCAAAGAATTGACTACTTTCTATAGAAACAGAGAATGAAGAAAGACAAAGGTGGAGAAGGTTATGGAATTTGAAAAGATCATCTGGTTCAATCCTTCTAACTAGTGAATGTCTGAATTATCCAGAACAAATACCTATTTTCTTGAAGACCTGAGAGAGGGAAGGGATAGGAAAGAAGGGAAAGATTTATTGAGTGCCTAATAAATGTAATCTCAATATCTGCAATATCCCTTGATACTGAATTCCATCACCCTCACATTAAAAAATTTCTTTGGATTTGAATCTTTCTTCCCTTATTTTTACTATAATTTGTTGTATTTTTGTTGTCCAGAATTACAGAGATTAACTATTCAGCAAACCTCCTCAATTTCATATGTTAGTACGGGTGAAGACCAAAATAAAAACACCATTTGTACTTCCCTAAACACATAAACCAACCTTGTTATTCTTTATATAATCATTTAATTCTTTTTATTATCTTGTAAGTTTCCATTTTTCCACATCTTTTTTAAAACATAGGAAAGTATAATTAAGATTACTTCACAGCCTTTTGTCTGTTGTATTCTTTTTTCTATATAAAATCAAGTAGGCTGATTCCCACAATGTCATAACATTGCTGACTCATTCAGGGTTTACTCATCCAAGCCCCAGGTCCTTTCATTTTGTTCTTATACACAGATACTTCTTCCTCAAATTGTATTTATAATGCTTACTTTTTTGTCCTTAAGTAACTGAGCAAACATACTGTGGTTATAGCCAGGGGGTGTTAGGAATTAAAGACAACAGGTTTTAGAGAATCACACTGAGATTAGTTCCCTCCAGCACCAAATTTTAAGAACAAGTTTCAAAACTTTTGTAATCAATTTTCATAAATTTGTCCAGCTTTTTTGTTCTAATGTCTCCTTGATAAGGGTAAAATCTTAAGGTGATTAACAAATTATTTCAGCTGATCTTATTTCCTCAAAGAAGATAAGACATACAGGCGGTATTGTACTTTAAGGTAGTAAGGATTTGCAAAAATAAATGAATACATTAAAAGAATTGATTGATAAAAATTTATATCATGGATAACATCTGGAAATGCTATGGAAGCAAATATAAACTTGGTATACAAGAGACAGAAAGCTAGCCCCTCACAGCCTCTAAGTAGCTTTCAATGTCAACATAGGTGAATGTTTCTATATGTAGAAACAAATAATAAAAGGATTCAACCTTAGATCAAAGTTAAATGGATATTCCCTCGGAAGGAGGTATGTGTCTCAATAAAACTGATCTCCATGGGATATGTACCACTTTGGAAGTATACCCAGTTTTAAAATAAATATAAGAAAGTCATAATTATATTAACTATAAGAGTCATTATTTTTATCTAGTAGGGTTATATCCAGCTTGTATACTGAGACATTGGTTGACTTATTCTCATAAAATCTAAGGATATATGCTTTTTCCAGACTGACTGCAATTTATTGATACTTTATGTAGCAAACTGCAGGAACTCAAATTTTACCCTTCCGTTGACCCCGTCATTCATTTAATCTTGCAAGCTCAAAATTCCATATATTCTTTACATAACTTTTACCTCATTCCATATGGTCAGTTGTTACTAAGATTTGTCAAAATTGACTTTGAGTGGTTTTGTATTTAATACTTCCTCTTTCATCCAATAACCAGTACATGCAGTACCTTCCTAATCCCCATAGTCTGCTGATCATTTTAGTAGTTCTCAGCTGATTTTTGGCATTAGCCAATCTTTTTGCTGCTAAAGTGATATATAAAAAAATTTACAGATTTACTTTCTTGTGCAAAATATTTTTTGGCTTCTGTATTACTTACGGCACTGAACTACAAATTACAGAAAACTCAACTGTGTTAAGAAAACTTCATCACATGACTGCTCGTACACACTTGGGAGACTAGGAATCATAGTCTCTATCTGCACAGCCGGGGATAAGCTGAAGCCAAGGTTAAAACTGTCCATCGCTAAACAGACAGAAAGACAGTGACCAGTAACAATTAGCAATCTGCATAGTCACACACACAAAAACTTTGATTTTTTTTGTTTTGTTTTGTTTTTAAATGACCTAGCAATAGTGTTTTTAGATTGAAAGAACTATAGTATGATTAGTCTAGCACCATTTTTTTGACAACTATGCTCTACTAAGGCTCTATATTCAGCCACGATGCCCTTCGGCTGCCTCTGGGGCAAAAAGTGGTTGAGCAATAAGAATTCTGGACCCTGGCGAGGATGTGGAGAAACGGGCACCCTCTTGCACTGTTGGTGGGAATGTAAACTGGTACAGCCCCTCTGGAAAACAGTGTGGAGGTTCCTCATTAAATTAACAATAGAACTCCCTTATGACCCAGCAATAGCACTGCTAGGAATTTACCCAAGGGATATAGAAATGCTGAGGCATAGGAGCACATGTACCCCAATGTTCATAGCAGCACTCTCCACAATAGCCAAAACATGGAAAGAGCCTAAGTGTCCATCAACAGATGAATGGATCAAGAAGATGTGGTTTATCTATACCATGGAATACTACATGGCAATGAGAAACAATGAAATCTGGCCATGTGTAGCAACATGGATGGACCTTGAGGGTGTTATGCTGAGCGAAATAAGTGAGGCAGAGAAGGACAAATATCATATGTTTGCACGTATAGGAGGATTAGGAGGAACTTGACGGAGGAACAAGGGGGAGAAGAAGGGCGGAAATGGTGGGGGAAGGGAGAGAGGCAAACCATGAGAGACTCTTGAATGCTGACAAAAACTGAGTACTGATGGATGTAGGGGGGAGGGGGGATGGGCATGAAGGAGGGCACTTGTGGGGATGAGCACTGGGTGTTATGTGGAAACTAATTTGACAATAAACTATTTGTAAAGAAAAAAAAAAAAAGAATTCTGGACTCTTAATTCCTCTTCAACAGGAATAGCATTATATACCTCACCTCTTTACCACACAAGTAAATCATAGACATATTCTCATCCTAGAATAAATATTTTTCTTGACAAGCCCATCTCTATTACTTAAGCAATATTTTTTAAGGTCAGATTATATTGAAAGTAAAAAACTAAAAGTCTTCTCAGATACTGTTCTATAAGATAAAGGAAAACTGAAGAAAATGTTCTGGTGTGTATGTGAGAAAAATTTTACATTTATAATCTAAGAAGAGAATTTTTCTATTTGGAATATAGAGAGGAATGTGATTTATAGATAGGTACGCTCAAATAATAGGGAAGGGCAATTGTGGTCTGAATTTAACGTTAGATCCCACTATTTTTACCTTCCTGAGGAGTATTTATGACTTCCTATTAAGTCTTACAGTGCTGCAGGGGACAGGGAATGATATTCTTTGAATTCTCCAAGCCTTCTCCACACTCATCCACTTAATTTTTTTTTTACCCTTGTTTGCTACATGTTTCTTGCTATTTAGAATCTTAGAACAATGTCAACAGACAGAAAGCTGACCTCTGACGACTAGCATACAGTTATAATTTCAATTCCAAGTGAACACCCACTCAATCCCTTTGACGGTAATCCTTGCCAAAGCTTTAATACATAGGGTGAAATCTCCCAAGGCTAGAACTTTTTCTTGGCAGAGCAACATCAAGGGGATGGAAAACACTTTGAAAGAAGGACCTAAGTTTTGGGTTTTTTAAAATTTTTACACATTAAAGCTTTATCTTTGCCAAGTGCTTCTTCAAGTTTCCGCCTGCAATGTCTAAAGGATAGAGTGCCTTGTGAGATTTTGCTGCAATGGAATTTGTTAAAGGACTTCATGTGGTTATACCTTCAGAGATAGCCTAAAGGCCCTGGCACTCACATTCCCAACCTGGCTCCAGTGATTTCTGTGCTCCTCTGCTGGTCTTCTCAGAGTTCAGGTATAGAATCCACATCGCTATAATAGTTTCACTGAGTCTTTTTCCCTTAAAATTTCACTCCTTCATTTGTGATTATCCTGTTTTTCCATTCTCAAAATTTATATTATTTCTAAGTTTACTTCTTTTGCATTTTATCACAGCACCCATTAATTTATAGATACATGAAGAAAAATTATAAACAAATCAGCAATTTCCTCTGGCTGAGCTACTCTGCCATATTAACCCTGTGTGAGGATTTTTTGGGCCAAATTAAGCACTTTTTTTTTCTATTCTAACCTTTATTTTCTTTGTTCTATTACTTCTCATTTGGGGCTTCTACAATAATGATTTGTTATTCTACTCCATATAGTTCCCTGTTATTCATTCCTTCACCCTCATCCTCAAGTCTTTAACTGAAGAGTTTTTTTTTTTTTTTAATTAAAAATTTGGGTGGGTGTTTATTATGTAGTATGACTGATCTAGAACACATACTGAATCTATTCAGCCCCCTCCAAAAAATATTTAATTTTAGTAAATTGTCCATATTTATTAATATTTCTACTCTACCCAAATAGTGAAGAGGTAAAACAATAGCTCTCCAAGGCAGGGAGTCTCAAGAATTGAGAAAATTTTGTGAAGGATAAGTATCCCCAGCTAACCAGTATCAAAGGGGTAGGGATGCTGGTTTCAAATAACCTGCTCTTCAGTGACCCTACATCTTCCTTTTCTGAGACCCAATCTCTTATCTCCCTTTCATGACTCAAGGGCATAAGGATTAGAACACTTCAATACCATTTAATTTGTGAAAACTAATTAAATATGTAAATGGAAATTCATAGGGTAAAGATCAAAGATATGAAACTAGTACTAGAAAATATTTTCCTTTGTAAAATAAGGCAAGTATGGGGCACCTAGGTGGCTCAGTCGGTTAAGCATCCAACTTTGGCTCAGGTCATGATCTCACAGTTTGTGAGTTTGAACCCCACATCAGGCTCTGTGCTGACAGCATCTGTTTCAGACTCTGTGTCTCCTTCTCCCTCTGCCCCTTCCCTGTTCTCTGTTTCTCTCTCAAAAATAAATATATATTTAAAAATTAATTAATTAAAGCAAATACATTGTACAAAGCAAAACAGAAGTATCCACTACTATTGTAACTAACTGTCAAGGATATTAAAACATCAATGGGCAAATTTATCATGAGAACCTATTTGGAAAATTCAGAACATTTGGTTTAAGATGATAACATTAGGGTGATCATATATATTGTCCAAGATTTGACACTTGCAAAAGTGAAATAAAGCACTATGAATAATTATGCTGAATGAGAGGTATAAACTGAGACTGTCTCTAACCAAACTGAGTCATAAGATCATTCCAAAAAAAATTACAGATAAACTATATACACTTAATATACAGCCCATAATTCCATAACTACTTTTCTTTTTTAAGTTTTATTTTTATTTATTTTGAGAGAGAGAATAGAGAGCAAGTGGGTGAGTGACAGAAAGAGAGGGAGACAGAATCCCAAGCAGATTCTGTGCCGATGCGGGGCTCAAACCCACAAACCGTGAGATCATGACCTGAGCTGAAATCAAGTCAGACCCTTAGGCGACTGGGCCACGTTGGTACCCCATAACTACTTTTTAATAAAAATGACATAAGATCCCCAGATAACATAAACAAAGTAGAAAGAAAAATACAGATAAATTATGAGGAACCAGCTTCTATAAAAAGCATGAAAAAGCAGACAGAAAAACTACCATTATAATTAGGGAATACACAACCAGTATTCTAGAATGGAAAAGACAGTGGACAATTGGAATAAAAGAAGTGTCTTGATTTCTCTTTCAACGGAACATACAACTGAATTATAAAATGGAGAAACCTTTAAAACAAATCTCTACTCCAATCAGCATGATTAAATTAAAAATAAAAGTATAAGTTGATCATCTAAGAGTATTTGTTATTTATCTGATAGTTTAGTCATTAGCAATGATTAAAACTTCAATGGAATAAACTTTAGGCTGACAGACTCAGGAACACATTAACTATTGGTTGACGGTTTACACAATTCCAGGATATGAGCATGCACTTAATATATCAATAGGCTTAAGAAATGTTTCCTATTAACTAAAAGAGTTGAAGTGCATGAAAACAGAAAACACTTTTTATAAATATTTATAACCTAAAACATTTATTCAATACCTGTTTTCACATAAAAATAGGCTAGAATTTGTTCTAAGAACATTATTAACAGCTACTCCTTGTTCACAAACAACGTTCGTTTCATCTATAAAAGGGAAGCCAATAAAAGTTGCAAAAAATCACAGAACTCTCGAAGAGAAAAAAATCATAATTGCTTTTAGAGCTGTAAATATATTAAATCCATCATTAAGAAAACATTCAACTTATACAACACTGAAATATGTTTGGATCATTAATAATAACATAACCTTTTTTATCTAACATACTATGTATAACATTTGCTCTATTTAGAAAGGCTTGTAAAGCAAAACTATGATATTTATCTTATTATCATTGGAAGAAATTTCAAATACTTAAATTTTTTTTTTAAATTTATTATTTCTAGGAGACAGAGAGAGAGAGACAGCATGAGCGAGGGAGGGTCAGAGAGAGAGGGAGTCACAGATTGAAACAGGCTCCAGGCTCTGAGCTGGCACTCAGCACAGAGCCCGACGCGGGGCTCGAACCCACGAACTGCGAGATCATGACCCAAGTGAAAGTTAGACGCTTAACCGACTAAGCCACCCAGGTGCCCCAGAAATTTCAAATACTTAAAATAACAGTCAAAGTTACCTCTACTTTAAAGACTCTGTCCTTGTTTACATAATATCACCTGTGCTTAGCAAGCTATAAACAAATATTTCATTCTATAATAAATAAATTTGAATTTATGATGAAAATATTTAAAAATCTATTTAGGATCCCTAACTTCTAACTCAACTTTTAGAACCAAGCAAAGCTACAACGTCCTTTATTTTTGTTTTTGCTCTAAATTCTTTGTAGTAAACACCAATATCAGAATTTCCTACATAAAATTAGATTTTTTTCACACAGATATGAACAGAGTTTCTTATTTTTCATTGATATAAGGAACAAAATGTGTTCTATTTTCCCTAGTATATCAACATCAATAAGTCATTATTTCCTTCACCAGAAAAAAATTAATACAAATGAACTCATAGAAAATAAGGGAGTGCTATTGAGTTGGATATTTTCTTAAAGATCAGTAACTTACCACAAGTTCTGAATGCAGATATTTTTCATCTGAAACCCTATGGTATTGAGGGTAAATAGGTTTTAATGCTAATAAACTTGCCAAGATTTTTTGGTTTTACACAAATAATTGACTTCAGGGTCTCGTGAAGTGATTTTTTTTTCATTCTGTTTTGCTTTGTTTTAATTTAAAAATCTATCTTTGTTTTGTGGCTCCAAAGCACTGTGACTTCAGGAATGATAAGCTGCCTCCTTCCTCCACTTTTGGGCCTGTTTAAACCTCCCTCGGTCTCACCAAAGCACTGTGGTTACAACAGGCATGATTTGGTGGGACCATTAATTTGTTTGAGGCTATAATTTTTGCTCCAGTAACTAGCACTTCATTAGGTTGAAATAGTTTCATTATGAAAGGAAATATTCACAGAGAATTTGACCAATGAATGGAAAATTACTAAGTTTCCAACCAGTTTGATCCAGATGAAATGTAAAGTTTATTAATAAAATTGGTTTATGTTTTGAATTTTCTAAATGTTTTAATCATAGGAGAATGAAGACAAGAGGTATGGGTAAGCTTTCAAGTTTACCACAGAGAAGCAAAAATGGCATATAAAAATACTTAATTACTCTTTTAAAACGTGTCAGCCTCTATTTCACTGAGCAAATATATGTTTTGCTTTCCTTAAAAATATATATGGTATCTCCTGGACTTTATACTCTTATTTAAACACACAAATGCAGTCTTGTTTCATTTAATTCATTCATTTCAGAGCTATTTACTGAGCACACACTTGGATCAAAGCATTGAACTAGAGCACCGAGGCAGAGAAACCCAACGTCTGTCCTTTTCCCAGGAACTAATGTTACAGGCAGTGATACAGAAATTACATAACCAGAGTCAAGTTATTTCTTTATGGTCATGGTAAGTGGCATGAAGGTGAGGTCCAGGATACCAAAAATTCTTCTCTGAAGAAATATCACCTAAGTTCACATGTGAAGAATGAACAGATATGGCTTAGGTAAAGGAGGAAGATAGGAAAGATAATTCATAAGAACAGACACTTGAGGTGGAAAATAGCATGACTCATTTGAGAAAATGAAAAGAAAAAAGGGCTGGGGGGCTTCAACGTAGAACACAAAGAACCAGTTGGAAAAGAGTGCTGACTCTGGAGTCAGACAGTTTGGATTCAAACCCTGCCTTCATTGTCATTTCCACATTATATGATATTGAGAAACTTCAATTTCCTCATCTATAGGATTGAGATAATAACAGCGTTGACTCCACAGTCATTACAGATTAAATAGTTAACACTTAAAAGTTTACGGTGGTGCCAGGCACATAGGAAATTCTACAAAAATACTAGCTCTTATTAAAATTGGCATTAACTCTAACCAGAGCCTAAATATTATTTTATTGCACTTTTCCTTCTCCGAACATACTGTATCCTCAGTTAAACAGTGGGACTGGGAACAAGGATTCTTCATATTCCCACTGTCAAAATTGTACAATGTAAAGCAAATGGATATTGTAGCGAAAGAACCAGCATACATTTTCAAATCATCCTTTGCAAAGATCTCTAAAACTAATCCCAGGAAATTCAACTTTTCTTGTGGTGGTGATGGTGATCATCATTTTTTGGCTTAGTTTTGCCTTAACAATGCTAAATTTTTAAGACTGGAGAACATTTAGACTCTTATAGTAAACTTTCTTTTATATATTTTTAAAAAATTTTTTAACATTTATTTATTTTTGAGAGAGAGAGAGAGAGAGAGAGAGACAGAGCATAAGCAGGGGAGAGGCAGAGAGAAAGGGAGACAGAATCTGAAGCAGGCTCCAGGCTCTGAGCTGTCAGCACAGAACCTGATGTAGGGCTCGAACTCACAAATCGTGAGATCATGACCTGAGGTGATGTCTGACATTTAACTGAGTGAGCCACCCAGGCACTCTCTTTTACATATTTTTTTTTAAATGCAGCCTTATAGTATGAAAGTGGGGTCTATAATACAAAATAATGCCATGTAAACATATTTCTATATCTTGAACCAAACTGTAAATGTATACTTTAATGCTGATTTTCAGTTTTTGTTCTTTTCTTATCCTTCTTTCCTTCCTTCCTACTTTTATTCATTCTTTACTATGTAGCTAACGTAAGCTATATCTTCTTTATTTCTTTTGAGCCTTGGCCATTCAAATCTAGATATTTCTTATCTCGTTAGTCAATTATTTTTCCTTTCCTGTTCATCTTTGAAGACAATAATATTTAGGCCTCGGGGCGCCTGGGTGGCTTAGTCGGTTAGGCGTCCAACTTTCGCTTAGGTCATGATCTCACAGTTCGTGGGTTCGAGCCCCGCGTCGGGCTCTGTGCTGACTGCCAGCTCTGAGCCTGGAGCCTATTTCAGAGTCTGTGTCTCCCTCTCTCTCTGACCCTCCCCTGCTCACGCTGTCTCTCTCTCTCTCCTAGAAATAAAATATATATATTTAGGCCTCCTAATTGTATAAGGATTAGCAAAGCCAGTTATTTTAATACCATTTGTTATATATGGAGGAGATGACTCTAGCCCTATTCTTTGACCTGAGGTCATAAAGTTCTCATATATAGCCTATAAATACAGAATTTACTATAGACACCAGCAAACCCACTGATAGTAATGTTCATAGTCCAAGTACTTATCTGACACTCCTAGTGCAACAGAAATTCAGACTCTGGAAAAATCCCTCTATGCTCTCCTGGAAAGATTCCCAGCTTTACTGATATTCACTCAGGAAGAGATTCAGGATTTTTCTAAATTTATCCGAAAATGAAACTTCTCAGGGGAATGACTATAATCCATTTATAGTCTGGATCTTCTTGAACATCTATCCTGAAATCTGCCTACAATCATCAAAGACTAAAAATATTCACTCCTGAAGCCCAATCTAATACTTGCCTTATTTGGTTTTCAAATTACATGTTTGGGGCTCTCAAATGGTCATTAAAAGCTGCTAACACCCTTATACTTCCCCAGCTATCTTATTTCTAAATGTGATGCTTTTAAACTATATGTAACATCATGAATTATCTCATTTCTGTTTTCACTTCTATGCTTTTTCCTGATTATAAAATTAATAATCAGATCATTATGAAAAATTAAGCAGAATAACACACATCTATCATTACCCACTTCCCCAAGAAGAGTTACTGTATTTCAGCACATTTTTTCTCTAAATTTCTAATGCTATTTCAATAAAAGTGCATTTATTTTCTCATGGAGTTAAAGTCCATAAATATATTTCTCTATTCAAAATGAAATGTAGGAAGTCTATATCCACCTGTCCTTCCCCTTCTTGCATCTTCTTGCATTACAATATAAAGAGGAGCATACATTTTTCTGATGTCACCATCTCCAGGGCAATATATTTTTCCAGTTTAAAAAGTACAATGAGAAAGTTACACATTAAAATCAATAACCCTCTTCAGACAGTAAGAGAGAAAGATATCTTAAGTTGAACAGACACAAGCTATTATCCTTTCTGGATTTCTGCATTTAGAGAAAAAAAAAACATAAAAAGAAGGCATTAAGCCCTCCTTTACTTTTTATTTTGACAAAAAAATTTGCCATCATGGTTAAATCATATTTCATAATTCTGGGGTATTTAAAGTTAAATCACACACCAAGTAATTGTGGTTGAATGTGGATCCATCCATTCAGGGTTTTTTTGTAAACACATACAATTATCTAAAGTGCATTAACCACGACTATTTGTTTTGTGAGGAAATAGCATTTTTTCTGAGTGTCGCATATGAAAATATGATGATATCCAGATAAAGGCTAAAACTGTTGTCTGATTTCTAAAATGAAGAAGGAATTTCACCACAGGGGCCACGTCTACAAAAAGCAAACTTAAATGAAGAAGACAGAAAATTCACTTTGGGGTCATTTAGTAGATTTTGCACTCCATTGGGGTTTATTCATAGAAACAGCATAACTTTGTAGAAACAAGGTTCATAGTCAAAAGATTCTCTTATACTTCCTTTTCTGTTCTTAGTCCTAGGTTGACCAGAAGAACAGACAACTGCTAAAGAAATTATTTTCAGTTTTTTTTCTTTTTCCTCTGATGCCCACAGATCATGGAAAAGATACACACTGGGATAGAAGTGGAATATTACAATTATTACAAATAACTATCAAACCTAACAACATTAGGGCCATGACAGTTACTGATCTACAATGTTCAATATGTTTAAAACCTCACCAAATTTATATATGAGATTTCTCCTTAACCATCAGGAAAACCAGTCAAAGAGTTAATACTTCTCTGCAAGTTTGTTAGAGAAATGGAATTGTCTAATGTTCTATCCAGGCTCTAATACCAGAGTGCAAAAGTGAGGTACTGAGGTAGGTGTGGGATAGATTCACTATTGGTAGGTAGAAAGGAAAATGAATTGAAATTAAGTCACACTTTGCTTATCTCTCTTATGGGATTAACATTTTGACCAACCTTGTCTAGATTATCCATCACACACTGCTTCTCCTTCTTCATTTTTTCATCATGTGAAATAATGATCTTCATCTTTTCAGCATGTAGACAAGTGGTCTACACACTGGGGTATGTGGTTCAAAATCAGTCATTAAAGTATGGGGAGAAAATAGTAAAACTTCTTTCAATATTAATTTTTATTGAAAAACTAAATTGTCTCAGTAAGATTTACTATGAGTTTGACTTTGTCATAGTGTATAAATGAACATATAATTATGAGGAATATATACTCTATGCAATTTTACTATAGAGGCAAAGAATAAGTAATGTTTGAAAAAATTGTCTCTGCCAACTAACATTGCTATATTAGAGAATGTTCTTGAGAAAATAAGCAAAAACTCTCCCTGTCCCACCCCTGCTTATCTTTTACAGAAGTGGAGATATATTCCCAGAATACAACTCATAAAATAAGGTATGCTTCTATAAGGGGCTTTGTGAGATGGGTTTCTTTATGTCTGAGTGGAGAGTTCTCTGGCTACATTTCTAAAGAGCTTTTATGTTGGTCCAGTCTTCAACATGACTCCACCTTCCAGGCTTTCCATGTTTGTGTAGTTCCCTTCCCCCTTGACTAGGGCTGACCTGTGCAACCTACAGAATACTGAATAAACTACCGCATGTGACTTTCAAAACTAGGTTTTAAAAAGCATTATGACTTCCACTTTGCATTCTTGGATCACTTACTCTGGGAAAACCAGTTGCCTTGCCACGAATATATTCAAGCAGACCCATGGTGAGGAATTAAGACTTCCTAGATTATCTAGCAAGAAACTGAGGCCTCCTAGCAATACCCAACAAGGAATTAAGATTTATTAGAAACAGCTAGCAAGAAACTGACACTTTCTGCAAACAGTTATGTGAGTGAAACATCTTGGAAGCAAATCTACAGCTTCAGTCAGGTCTTCGGATGATTATGGACCCGCCCAACATCTTGACAACATTGGGAAGGACTCTGAGCCAGAAAGACCTAGCTCCACTACTTCCAATTACTCACCCACAGAAACTCTGAGCTAATAAAAGTCTATTGTTTTCAGCTTCTAACTTTTAGGGTAATTTGTTATTCAGCAATATACAATCAATACAATTTTGTTCAATCGGCACTGTTCTAACAGAGAATACACACACATCCAAACATTGGACCCACCATATTAAAATAATGATAGGAGTGCCTGGGGGGCTCAGTCAGTTAAGCATCTGACTTCAACTAAGGTATTCATCTAACAGTTTGTGAGTTTGAGCCCTGCATCAGGCTCTATGCTAATAGCTTAGAGTTTGGAGCCTGGTTCAGTTTCTCTCCCTTTCTGCCCCTCCTTCACTCATACTCTGTCTCTCTGTCTCTCAAAAATAAACATTAAAAAAAATCAAATAATGATAAAAATAAGTCTCCTTCTGTATATTTGACATTGTAATATTTGTAAAAAGCAGAAAAGGAAAGCTGATGAATAAGCTTGAGGAAAACGAGTCAATCTTTCTAGTGAAATTTCTATTTCAAATAGAAATTTCTATTCTATTTCAAAGTGAATTTTTTTTAAAATTTTTCTGAATGTTGCTGAACATTCTAGCCAATTAAATTCCCCTTAATTCTAAAATATCACAGACATAACTCTCTGGTCTTCCTCTATGTGACAGTAAAAATAACAGAATTTAGTTTCTTCTTCTTTAAGATCTATGTATATTGTTGGCTTTCCATGTTACTTTCTTTTTGAACTTTGAAGAAAAACTGCTTCAATATAGCTACATAACTGCATTAATCCCATAGTCTCAAAAGCACTTAAATATACTGTTTAAACTATGCTGATCTCCTACAATCTAAGAATATTTCCCAATTAATTTTCCAAATATCTTTTTAATCCCCTCTCAGCAAACTAAATGATTCTTCAAGGAGAACAGAGTTTGCTCTTCTTTTGTTGTTCCTCGGAGTGACTAGAAATTAAGTTTTACATATAGTAAGAGCTCTGTCAATAAATTTGGTTAATAATAAAAAAACGGTAGACTTTGGTAAGAAATTATACTAATATCTAATACAGTAAAATACAGTAAATTAACACAGAAAAAAATTATTCTATGTGTCAAATAATGAACATACCAGCATAATAATGCACCATAAATCTCTTGGTTATGAGCACATTGGCCTTATACTACACTATCAGTATCAATCTCCACCAAATTAAACTTTTGTAATCAAAGTCGATACCTATAATGTAGAGCTAATTGACCTTTAAAACAAGAAATTCAAAGATATGTTTGATTTTATTTCATACGACTAAAAATACTGATCATCTAGGATAAGCAGGATTACAAGGCATCTTACTTACATTTGAATTTCAAGTTTATCTGGCCAGAGTTTCTGTAGGAGGCCTGCAGTGTCCTTATGGGGCCCTTCCCATTGACCCACTGATGATTAAGCCAGCAGTTTCCCAATAGGTCCCATCCATTAGCTGACCTGAGACCTACAATGCAGGGAGAAAAGATCGATTGGGCGAATCGAATCTTGTGTCATAATTTTAAAATTGTTAAACAAGGGGGTCATGTACACTAAATAGTTGTGACTGCCATGCTGGGTCATAGGGAAATTCATGAGAAAGATAGAAAGGAAACTGATAAAGGGAAAACACAATAGAGCAGACTCAAGTAGAAGTGAGGAGAGAGTCCTTGAGGCCCCTAAGAAGTGAGATCACCTCCATTTCACATAAAATTTGTCTATACTTCCACACCTGTTTCTCTGCATCTTTAAACTAACTCCCACTCCCTTTTACCATGAGCAACTCTGAGTGGTTTTTGTTCCTTGCACCATCAAAAACATTGGCTATAAAATATCTTTAGGGTAAATATAGAAGTGAATGGGAATATTAAATCAGTAAAGTAGCATCAGTGAAGATGCAGAGATACTTGAGAGCAATAAAAATGAGATAAACCTTAATTTACTCCTCTTGTTTAAGGAAACTTTTTCATAGCAATCTCATTTACCATCACAGATTCAACTACTAGAGAGAGAGATGATTCCCAAATCTAATTTTCGACCCAGAACCTTCCCCTGAGAAATTTAGATTGCCTTCTAGACCTATCTACCTAAATTTATAATGACATTTTATATTCAGCAAGTTCAAGTTCAAGACCATTATTTCCCCTTAGTTAATTCTGCTTCAGTATTTTCTATCTTGAATAACCACCATCTTACTCGAGTTATATTTTAAATTCACCTTTGACATCTTTTACACCTTTAAATTTCACTATTCTCCCTGCCCTTACACACACCTATTCACCTATTCTCAGTTGACAATTGACCTGTTTAACATTCTTCAAACATGCATCTTCTCCTTCATTTCTAGCATTACTGCACTAGGTCATCATCTGTCCTCTGATGCAGCCAAAACAGTGGCATATATGTTCACATATACTGATGATTAGGTACAT
Source organism: Hyaena hyaena (assembly GCF_003009895.1). Classification (NCBI taxonomy): domain Eukaryota; kingdom Metazoa; phylum Chordata; class Mammalia; order Carnivora; family Hyaenidae; genus Hyaena; species Hyaena hyaena. Next base: position 5,836,316 of record NW_024080658.1, on the reverse strand, counting down.
ATACCTGTGCTTTGGTATAGAAGACTAGAAATCAAACTATTAGTCATGGAAACTTTTTCTCCTCTCTAAATTGAAGTAAGGATTGGAGATGACATAAGTGTCATTTTCTCCTCCTTTCTTTCCAAACCATTTCCTTTTCCTTTCTTTCTAAAGTCACCATTGTTTCCACCATGATCTACCTCAGGTCATTATTTATTCATCTAATTCATCTACCAACCCTCATTTTTGCTATCAATTCACTCCTAAGACTTTGCCTTAATTTCTTGGTGATTTTATTGTTTGTGCATTCAACACAACTTCTGTCATATTTCTTGATTATTTCGACTTTCACATACAAAATCTTCCCAACATCCTGGCATCAACGGGCATTGACTTCCTCTCCTCCAGTGAGATTTTCCTCAGCCACACCTCAATCTTACACTACCAAAAAAGGTATGTCCTTCAGTGGCTGAACTGAACCCCTTATCTCATCATCATCTATTTTCCATTCACTCCATCTGGTATACAATTCTAAAAATCCTTTACCAATACCCGGACCCTCCATTGATCCTAATAACATTCATGCTTCTCATTCTTCTCTTTTATCTTTACCCAATTTATAATATACTACATATCATTAGAACCACTTTCTTTCATATGCCCTTAATTCTTGGCCTCTCTCCTACCATTTCCTTGGCCCTGAAAGATTTCAAGCCCTGAAGAAATTCAATTATCTATATACTCTGTGCTATCCCCAAGTAGCTGAATGTGGTGTGGGAAAAGCACACATCCATTAAGCTCAAGTGGGCCCTTAAAATTACATGGAAATTTATTTATTTGCCCCAGTTGATTTACTCTCCTACCCTCCCAGATAACTTTCATACTTTCTCCTATTTCCTCAAACTTTCAACACATCCTCTCTGCTTGCCTTTCTCTGTTGAGAGAACAGGAACAATCAGACAAGAACCTACATTTGCACATATACTAACCTGCCTACCTCTGAACCCATATATTTTGTCTTTACTCCTTCTAGAATAAATAAAATTATCAGTGTCCCACTGACAGTCTATCTCTCCATGTGAGTACTGGAGCTTACCTCCCTGTCTCTACTCAAAAATATCATTCTAGGGGCACCTGGGTGGCTCGGTCAGTTGACTGACTTCAACTCAGGTGGTGATCTCATGGTCCGTGATTTCAAGCCCTACATCAGGGTCTGTGTTGGCAGCTTGGAGTCTGGAACCTGCTTCAGATTCTGTGTCTCCCTCTCTCTCTGCCCCTTTCCCACTCTTACTCTGTCTCTCTCACTCTCAAAAATAAATAAACATTTTGAAAAAGAGTATCATTCTAGCAATATTCTCCCTCTTTCCTGCCTTGTCAATTTGTTTTTCTCTACTGGGTAATTCCAACAGATTATAAGTATGCTGTAACATACCCCATCTTACAAACAACTCTTCTTTGGAAGGTGCACATTACAGGTTTGATACTGCCCCATGTCCTTACTCATTTATAATGTCAAGCTCTTCAAAAGAGTGGTTTATCAGTTCTCATCTCTAGCTCCAATTTTTCTTCCTACTTTCTCTTCAACCTAGTTCAGTAAGGCTTACACCACTAACAGTTCTCCATTTAAATGTCATCAGTGAACCACACACTGCCAAATCCAGCCATGAGTTTTTATACACTCTCTCCTTCTGGAAATATTTTCTTGCCTTGTTTTTAGGACTCCAGATTGTCTTAGTTTGCTTTCTATCTCTTCAGACTATTTTGCTGGTTTCCATCTACCCTGTTCTCCAAACACCCTACTTTCACCATCAATTTCTAAACACTGGAGTGCCCAAGAATTAGTCTTTGGACTTCTTCTCTACCTACAATTACTCCCCAAAGTAGAATATCATCCAATATCAAGACGTCATAAACCCTTTTACATGCTGATGATCTCTAATTCTGTATCTACATGGTTTCACTTACATCCTGTAATCTGGACTTAACTAATCACTGATTTGCTCAACATACTCCTAGTTATCTATTTCGCATCTCAAACCCCAAACCACACACCTAATATCCTCCTATTGCTCAAAAAAAAAAAAAACAACAAAAACATTCTACTTGAATCTTCATCATAATATTAAATAACAATTTCACCTATCCTGTGTTTTAGATGAAAACATTAAAAATATTTATTATCTTCCCTTATTCTCTCACATATACATCCACGTTATCTACAAACTCTGTTAGTAAAAACCCAAAATATATTTGAAATATGATTAGTCTCCTTTGATGTTCTTTGCTTTTCCTTTGCTACCCACAGTTTACTCACTACTGATTAACCAGAAACAACCTTTAAAAATTTAAATTAGCCATCAACAGACGAATGGATCAAGAAGATATGGTTCATCTATACAATGGAATACTCCATGGCAATGAGAAAGAATGAAATCTGGCCACGTGTAGCAACATGGATGGACCTTGAGGGTGTTATGCTGAGCGAAATAAGTCAGGCAGAGGAGGACAGCCTTCATATGTTTGCACGTATAGAAGGATTAGAAGGAACTTAATGGAGAACCATGGGGGAGAAGAAGGGGGAAGATGAAGGAGGGGAGAGGAAGGGAGGCAAACCATGAGAGAATCTTGAATGTTGAGAACAAACTGAGGACTGATGGGTGTGGGGGGGAGTGGAAGGGGTGTGATAGGCATGAAGGAGGGCACTTGTGGGGATGAGCACTGGGTGTTATATGGAAACCAACCTGACAATAAACTATTTTTAAAAAATTTAAATTAGAACATAACTTTTCTACTCCAAACCTTTCGAGGGCTTCTCACTTTACTAGGAATTAAACCAGAAGCTTTATAGTGGCCTTGTAGGTCACCAGCATGATTAATGCTGCCTCCCTCTATGACCACTATATAGTCATATTATTGTCCAATCTATGACCTTTCTGACTTCTAAATGTGCCACACATTTGCTGTTCCTCTGACCATACAGAACTTCCTTTAGATATGTATAGTGTTCACCCACTCTCTTCTTTGTAGTCTCTGCTCAAATATCTATAGATAGGATCTTCCCTGATCAACTTACCTAAAACAGCAAACTTTGCTTTAGGCAGACCTCATCCCACTTATTCTTCTTTATTTCTTTCCATAGAACATCTAAAACAGTATATGTTTTTATTTGAGCATTTTCTGTCTCCTTCAAATCAAATACATACTGGGGTGCCTGGGTGGCTCAGTCGGTTGAGCGTCCACTTTCAGCTCAGGTCATGATCTCACAGTTCTGGGTTTGAGCCCCGCGTCAGGCTCTTTGCTGAGAGGTAGCTCAGAGCCTGGAGCCTGTTTCAGATTCTGTCTCTCCCTCTTTCTCTGACCCTCCCCTGTTCATGCTGTCTCTCTCTCAGAAATAATTTTTTTTAAACATTAAAAAAAGAACAAATCAAATACATATTTCAAAAGGACAAGAAATTTATTTGATAATGGCTGCCTTTGATATGACCTATTTAATACCTCACATATTAAGGAATGGATATTTATTGAATTGAATGATGAGTAAATAAATGGATTTAAGAGAAGCACAATTCAAACACTGGTATCTAAAAGAGATTTTGCCTGTGGACTTTATAACATTTTAGTGCAGTAAAATTTTCTAAATTTATCTAAAGTAAATACAATGAAAGTTTTCATACAATTTCATATCAAGTCTTTCAACATGAACTAATAGCCTAAATGACAATAATTTTACAAGAGGCTAATCAAATGTAGCCTACATACACAGTTTTCTGATAATCTGGCTTAATTTAAAGACTAACTTTGAGTTTCCAGACAAATAAAAGGAAATCTTTCAGGATCACAATTTATTCCAAATAAATTTGGGGGAAGTATTAGTCAGCTATGAGATTAAAGATACAGTATTTTCTGATAGGGACATAGGGGCATAACAATCTACTGTACCCATCAGCCAAGTACAAAGAAGGATTTCTCTCCTCTTGTGGAAGCTGAGAAACTGTAAAACATTCCATGTATAAATAAAAGACCAAACCATTTTTGCCCAGATTTGATCTAAGGGAACATCCATGGATAAGGCCAAAGTTTCCCAAACAACTATTGTGAATTTACTCCAGTACACATTGCTATGAAATGATTCAGAGAAAAAGAACCTCTATCAAGTAGTATGAGATGAGTCTGGGCAAGTTAAACTATTCTTTCTACTAGATATTTCTTGCCAGAACCATCTCTTTAAGAGCTCTCTGGAAAAAAAAAGACTGTATCTTCTATACATGGACACACCAGCACATATAAATTATATAATAAGCAAGTAAATTTTTTATCTATAAACTAGGGTAAGGGGCCTGGGTGGCTAAGCAGTTAAGTTTCCAACTCTTGAGTTTGGCTCAGGTCATGATTTCAAGGTCATGAGTCCCATGTTGGGCTCTGTGCTGGGCATAGAGCCTGCATAAGATTCTCTCTCTGCCTCTCCCAGGTTCATGCTCTCTCTCCCTCTCCATCTCTCAAAACAAAACAAAACAAAACAAAAACAAAAGTAGGATAAATAAGTTCACATTAAATAAAGAAAGAAGGGGCGCCTGGGTGGCTTAGTCGGTTAAGCGTCCGACTTTCGCTTAGGTCATGATCTCGCGGCTCGTGGGTTCGGGCCCCGCGTTGGGCTCTGTGCTGACTGTCAGCTCAGAGCCTGGAGCCTGTTTCAGTCTGTGACTCCCTCTCTCTCTGACCCTCCCCTGCTCGTGCTGTCTCTCTCTCTCTCTCCTAGAAATAAATAAAAACCTTAAAAAAAAAAATTTTAAATAAAGAAAGAAAAGTACAAGTATTACTTTATTATTTTACCTTGACTTAAAGTATGTTAACCTCTATAGAGTGTTTACTAAATACCTGATATTGTATCAAGTAGTTTTCAAAAGAAACTCTATTTTAATCTAATGAAAGAGCTCATTGACAGATGAGATTAAATAAGCTCAGGGTTTTATGTAAATTGCCCCAGATTATAGAGTTAATAAATGGAAGAGCCAGTACCTAAACTCACAATGACAACCTCTGGAGCTGGGGCTTTTTAGCAAGGCAATGTGCAGTCTCTACCCTGAGATGACTATAGATGTGGATATCCTCATAGCAATTCAATGAAACTGTAAGAAAGCAAAAAAGCAATCCAGAAGCTATAGGGAAATTGTATCATAACCTAAACATGAGGAGAGAAAACAGGATGAAACTCTGAGGCAAGATTAGAGATAGCCATGATTGAACAATGTCCACTGAAGGGCAGCAATAGTGATGATTTATTAGTTCTGACACTATCATCTTATCCCAGAGATGGACAAGAAAATCTGTTTGGAGAACAAAGAAGAAAAACAATAGAAAGAGAAAACCCATTTGGGAAACAAATAGGAAAAACAATAAAAAGAGGCCCAGAGATAGTTTCTCAGAGGAATTGATCCTTGAAGGATAAGATCCACTGCCAGCAAGTGAAGTGAAGAGAAGGAAGGACATTCCAAAGAAGAAAACAGAGGCAAATGCAAGGCTTGATGAAGGAAAAAACACAGCAACTGCAGGGAATAGTGAGTAGGGATGGCTACAGAGGGAAGGATTTCTTCAGAGAAGTAATACCAGAAAGGAGACTAGTTGAGCTGCTAAAAAAATGTTCCCACATTTCTAAATTTGCATTTATAAATTCCTCTCTGTAAATAACATGTTATATACCCAACCCTAGATATAAAATAGAAAATATCTGAAATTTCTCTAAAAGGCAGAGAATCTCTAAGAATATGCAAACCACCGGATGCTGGACAGGTTCTGGGAGAACCTAAATGCGATCCATGTGATTGAAATGATGAAGATAAAAACAGAACTGGAAAAGGCAGAAAATAAATTGGGTAAGAAAAATGGAAATGATGCTAGAAGGTCTATCATTTTCTTGGCCTAAAGGAGAAAAGCCTGATTGAAAGAGCTGGAATTAAGCAAGTTTGTTTTTATTCTTTAGTTTTAGGAGATCTGGATAAAACTAAATGATTCTGTTGACAGAAGTTTTTAAATCATGAATTGTGGTCCATCTTTTCTAACCTTAAATCTTTAAGTCTTTTGAAATTTACCATTAATGGCTGATGATAATTAATACAGCAGTAGTTAGCTAATGCTGTGAAATTGTCATGATCTATGGTGGGGCAGCGCATAACAGGTTGGAGCTTCAGTGCTGTGGGCTTATGGAGAAGAGAAAATATCCCAGACTAGAAAAGTGCTTACCAACCCAAAAGGGTTCTGCTCACTAAAAGACAGTTTTGTCTGTCAAAATCTGGCTTCATTTGAGCTAATCTTGATATCCAAGGCTTTCAATCTATTGTTGTGAGTAAAGTAGCAAGACTTTCCAGTCTATTCTACTAACTAAGGATAGCTGCTTACATAGACTGAACAATTATGGTTTGACTGGAAGAAAGAAAACATTTTTCATCCTGAGAGAACTGTACCTGTATCAGTGATGCTGTTTCCAATCATTTCCATTGATTGTATCAAGATACGCTGCCCAGTTTAGAATGACCTAAAGAAATAGGTAAAACTGAGCCTGCAGAGGACAAAAAGTTCTGAACACAATGAAAGTAGTATCTGACAACAAGTTACTTCTTGACTTTTTTCTTGTTATTTCATTCTTACTTTATTACTATCTTTTTGAACATTACTGGCATTTGCAGCTAAATGGTAAATTCTCAAGGAAGAAGACCTCCCCTCACATATTTATTTCACTGAACCCTTAATAGGTGCTTGATTTATGCTGATTCACTTTGTAAACATAAAGCTTCTAAAGTAGGAAAAAAAGAAAGAAAGATTAAAGAATGACATCGGCAAGATGGTAGGATAGGAAGCCTCAGGCCCTCTTCTCCCACAGAAACAATGGTTCAACGGCAATACATGAACCAACTCTTTCTATGAGAAATCCAGAAACCAGTAAGGGCACCCTGTACCCCAGGTAAGTGTAAAACCCGTTACAATGAAGCAGATAGGAAAATTTTTGGGACTCCCTCTCTTATAATTTTTTCAAAGACTTTTTTTTATGTTTAAGTAGTTTCCACACCCAACCTGGGGCTCTAACTCATACATAACCCTGAAATCAGGAGTCACATGCTCTAACCCACAAAGCCAGCCAGGTGTCCCTGGAACTCTCTTACCATGGTCTCTCCACCCAACACAAGGGCTGTGATCAGGAGAAAACTCCAAGCTCCTACCTTTGAGGGTAAGAAGCTGCCTGGGGAAAGAGGGCTGTCCAAAGGATTGTCTTCTGTCTCACTGTGTCCAAGTGATGTCAGAGCCCTGCATAATCTAGATGTCAGGGGGCCATTGAGAACAATAACAACAAAAAGGTGTATAGCATTCTGCTGCTTCAGAGGATGCATGGTAGAACAGACAAAAGCTGATATAGATCAGTGACTCTTCCTCAGGGGAAAAAGATGAGGGGAGCATGTGTTCAGAGTTCCAGGCCTGGGGGACCAATTTCTGTCTAGCCCAGTTTGGGGAACTGTTGTGACCTTACATAATCTAAATGCTCAGAAATTACTGGGAACAAAAAAGGGGAGGGGGAGGGTCATGTTGCTGGTTCAAGGACCTGTGGTATAGCAGACAGACACCAGAGGGAGCAAGAGATTACAAACTCCTAAAGAAAAAGAAACTAGCATATCCCTTTAATTAGGAATCTTAACAAAGGACTTGTTTTGTATACATTCATAACTAGAGACACATCCACAGAAAAGGGTTGGGAAGCCCCAAGATCTCTCTAGCTGGACTCATGGATGAAAGTCCTTCCCTGTATGGATCCAGTTCATAAAGGCCAGGAAAGGTAGCTGCTTTTCAAATGCATGGATACCAATACAAAGTTATAAGGAATATGACAAACCAAGAGAAAATGGCCCAATCAAAGGAACAAAATAAATCTCTAAAAAATGAACACAAAAGAAGCAAAGTTATGTGAATTACCTGACAAAACCTCCAAATAACTGCTATCAAAATAGTTAAGCTAAGAAAAATGATATGTGAACAAAAGGAAAATTTCAATGAAGAGACAGAAAATATAAGCACAACCAAGAATATTTTGGAGCTAAGGAATGCAATTAGTAAAGTGAAAAATTTGTTCAATGGGATGATATATTCCAAGTGCTGGGGAAAAAAACAAAAAAACAAAAAACCTGTCAACCTAGAATACTGTATCCAGCATAAATGTCTTTCAAAAATGAAGGAGACAGAGATTTTTCCCAGATGACTAAAAATTAATGGAGTTCATCTGCCTTACAAGAAATGCTAAATGGAGCCCTTGAAGATGAAATGAAAAGACACTTAACAGCAAAACAAAAGCATATGAAAATATAATGCTTGCTATTAAAGTAAGTATGTACAAATAAATACAGATACTATAATGGAAGAAATAGAAACACAATAAGAGGAGTAGATTTCAAATCTCCACTTTCAATAATAGATATTCTATCCCTTTCAGATAGTAAATCAATAAGGAGACAGAGGACTTGAACATTACAAGCCAAATGAACCTAACAGACATATAGGACAATCCACATAGCAACAGAATACATATTTTTCTCAAGTGCACATGGAACATTATCCAGGATAGATCATATGTTAGGCCATAAACAAGTCTTAATAAATTTAACAAGATTAAAATCATACCAGTGTCTTTCTGACTACAATGGAACAAAACTAGAAATCAAAACCAGAAGAAAAACTGGAAAATTTACAGAATGTGGAAATTAAATAACATACTCTTGAACAACCAATGGGTCAAAGAAGAAATGAAAGAGAAATTAGGAAATTTATTGAGACAAATAAAAACACAACATAACAAAATTTATGATATTCAACAAAGTACTAAGAGCGAAGTTTACAAATATAAACACCTACATTAGAAAAACAAACATCTCAAACAACCTGACTTTACACCTTAGAAAAAGAAATTAAGCTGATAGCAGAAAGAACAAATTAGTAAATATCAAAGCAGAAATAAATGAAATAGAGAATAGAAAAACAATTTAAAAGTCAACAAAACAGAGCTTTTTTTTTTTTTTTTAATGTTTTATTTATTTCTAGGAGAGAGAGAGACAGAGACAGAGACAGCGTGAGCAGGGGAGGGTCAGAGAGAGAGGGAGTCACAGACTGAAACAGGCTCCAGGCTCTGAGCTGGCAGTCAGCACAGAGCCCGACACAGGGTTCGAACCCAGGAACCGCGAGATCATGACCTAAGCGAAAGTCGGACACTTAACCAACTAAGCCACCCAGGCGCCCCCAGAGCTGTTTTTTTTTTTTTTTTTAAAGATCAACAAAATTAACAAACTTTAGCTAGACTAAGAAAAAAGGGAGAAAACTCAATAAAATCAGAAATGAAAGAGGACACATTATAACTAATGCTACAGAAATAAAAAATACAATAAGAGACTACAATGAACAGTGTTATGCCAATAAACTGGATAACCTAGAAGAAGAATGGATAAATTCCTAAAAACATACAACCTACCAAGACTGTGTCCTGAGGAATTAGAAAATCTGAACAGGTCTGTAACTGGTAAGGAAATTGAATCAGTAATCAAAAACCTCCCCAAAAAGAAAAGCCTAGGACCACATGTCTTTACTCATGAATTCTACCAAACATATAAAAAAGAATTAATCCTTCTCAAACTTTTCCAAAAACAAAGACAAAAAACAAACAAACAAATAAACAAACAAAAACAGAAAAGGAGGAAGTACTTCCAAACTCATTTTACAAGGCCAGCACTATTACCCTGATACCAAAGCCAGATAAAGACACTTCAGGAAAACTACCAACCAATATCCCTCATAAAGAGAGAAACAAAAATCTCAACAAAATGTTAGCAAACCAAATTCAACAACAGATTAAGAAGATAATACATCATGACTAAGTGGGATTTATCCCTAAACTGCAAGGATAATTCAGCATATAAAAATCAATCAATGTGGCACATCACATTAAGAGAAAAGAGGAAAAAAATCACATGATCTACTCAATTAATGCAGAGAAATAAGTTGACAAAACTCAATACCATTCAGGATAAAAATATTCAATAAACTAGGAACATAAAGAAATTACTTCAACATAATAAAGGATATATACAAAACCCTAAGTGAATATCCTACTCAATATTGAAAACCTTAGTGTTTCTCTAAGATCAGGAACAAGGCAAGGATGCCTCTCATCATTTTACTCAACAAAATTCTGAAAATACTAGCCAGAGAAAATAGTCAAGAAAAAGAAATAAAAGTCAACCAAATCAGAAAGGAAGTACAATCATCATTATTCACAGATAACATGATCAAATATGTAGAAAATCCTAAAGATTTCACAAACTATTAGAATTAATTAAAAAAATCAGTAAAGTTGCAGGATATAGAATAACACAAAACATGAATTATATTTCCATATACTAAAAACAAACACTCCAAAAGGAAAATAAAAAGACAATAATATCAGAAAAAATAAAATTCTTAGGAACAAACTTAACTAAGGCGGCAAAAGACTTGCATACTGAAAACTAGAAAAGAGTGCTCTAAGAAATTAAGATATAAATAATAGAAAGACATCTGTGTTCATGAATTGTAAGACTTAATATTATTTAAATGTCTACATTATCTAAAATAATCTACAAATTCAATGCAATACTTATCAAATCTCAATGGCATTTTTTATAGAAATAGGAAAAGTAGTCCTAAAATTAATATGGAAGACCGAAAAGACAGAAGACCCAGACAAAAGACCCAATAGCCAAGACAATCTTGAGAAAGAAGAACAAAGCTAAAGGCCTCTAGTCCCTGATTCAAAATATATTACAAAGCTACAATAATCAAAACAGATAAAGATAGACATATAGACCACCTGAACAGAAGAGAGAACCTAGTAATAACTCTCTATACATGGTTAACTTATCTTCAACAAGGGTGCCAAGAATACCAATGGGAAAAGGATAATCTCTGTTTTTCTGTAATTTTCTTAAATATTTATTTATTTTTCAGAGAGAGAAAGAGTGAGAGTGAGCAGGGGAGGGGCAGAGAGGGAGACACAGCATCTAAAGCAGGCTCCAGGCTCCAAGGTGTCAGCACAGGGCCCAACATGGGGCTTGAATCCACAAACCACAAGATTGTGACCTGAGTCAAAACCAAGAATCGGATGCTTAACTCACTAAATCACCCAGGCACCCCTAATTTTTTAATAACTAGGCTTGGGAGAATTGGATATTTACATACAAATTCATGAAAGAGGTTACATGCCTCAGAAAAATCAACTCAAAACAAGTTAAAGACTTAAACATGACACCTGAAACTCAAAGTCTTAAAACATAGAGGGAAAGCTTTTAACAATGATTTTGGCAGTGATTTCTTGGATAGGACACCAGAAAGCACAGTCAACAAAGGCAAAAATAGACAAGTGGGATTACACTGAACTAAAACAAAAAACCAAAAAGCAGAAACAATGCACAGCAAAAGAAAAAAATCAACAGAGTGAAAAGGCAACCTGTGAAATGGGAGAAAATACTTACAAACCACACATCCAACAAAGAATTGATGTTAAATATATATAATTCCTATAACTCAGTAGAAAAAAACAATCCAAATTAAAAATGGGCAAAAGATTAGAATAGACATTTCTGAAAAAAAAGATACACAAATGGCCAACAGGTATATGAAAAGATGATCAACCATCACTAACCATCAGAAAAATACAAATCATAAACACAATGAGATACTACCTCACACCTGCTAGGATGGCTATTTAAAAAAGAAAAAGGAAGAAAATAAGTATTGGTGAGGATGTGGGAAAAATGAAAACTTTAAACACTGTCGACGGAAATTAAAATGGTGACGCCACTGTAAATAATAGTATGGAGGTTCCTAAAAGACTAAAATAAGACTACTATATGATCCAGCAATCCCACTTCTTAGTATTTATCCAAAAGACTTTAAATCAGGATCTCAAAGTTATATTTGCATTAGCATTTTTATTGCAGCATAATTCACAGCAGACAAGAGGTGAGAAACAACATAATTGTCTACGAACAGATGAATGGATAAAGAAAATGCAGTATATACATACAATGGAATGTTATTCAGCCATATAAAATAAGTAAAACCTGTCATATGCTACAACACTGATGAACCTTGAGATTATTATAGTAAGTAAAATAAACCAGTCAGAGAAGCACAAATACTGCATGATCCCATTCACATGAGGTATTTAAAGTAGTCAAACTCATTTAACCAGAAAGATGGTTGTCAGGAGCTGAAAGGAAAGGAAAATGAGGAATTACTGTTTAATGCAAATAAAGTTTCAGTCAGGCAAGATGAAAAGCTCGAGAGATTCACTGTACAACATTGTGCTTAGAGTTTATAATACTGTAATATACTCCTTAAAATTGATTAAGATGGTAGACCTCATGTTATGTGTTTTTTACCACAATAAAAAAAAAAGACAAAGGATTTTAAAATCATGATGGGAATCAGTGAAATGAATATAGATTCACAGCTACCATTGTGGAACTCTAGAAAGAGAGGACTCTCCTAAAATTAAATGAAATTTAGACAAATAATAAACTATATAAAATTTTTTATTATGTTCAGGGAAATAGTTATCTGAAACCACAGTTCAGGTGAAAAACATATAAATTCAAGAATTATTTCAACAAATTAGCAGAAAATAACCTCAGATGAAATTAGCTGAAATTACAAACTTTTCCCTAATCATCTGAAGTTGACATCACAAAGGATAATGTACTCTCAAAAAAAAAAAAAAATCTCCTAATGAACTTGACCTATGTGTAGTTCAGTGATTTTTATTACAAGGTCACTTAGACAAGTTGAATAAAAAGCCAGGAAGAATAATACTGACACAGAGATGAAATAAGGAAGGAAACTTTCCAGCACTTGAAAAGTTTTATGCTCAAAAGTGCTGATGACACAGCAGGAATTAAGCCTTTATCCCTGAAGCTAGGTCTGGTTAATATTTCATGGAGTCACCTCTCTTCAGAAGCAACCAAATTAATTCAGTGGCTACACTGAGATCTAAGAACACACAGCTTCCTCACATACACACTTTACAGAGGCCCAGCTTCCTGTGAAAGCTGCTGGAGCTCTGTCAACACAAGGGAGTCGCCCAGTGGAAGATCCTGTAATGCCATGCTGGTAGCAAACAAAAGCAGGGAACATACTTTGTAGAACAGCCCCAGGAAAACTAATACAACCAACATATACCCCTGATTCCTGTCAATCACTGAATTTCAACACCTATGTATCTATTTCCAGCAGATCTCCCTTCCAAATGAAATTCCATTTGATAATCCTATATAAAACCAGAAAAAGTTCACTTAATCAGATTGAAATGGGATGGGGCATTCAGAGCTCTGCTTACCCTCCTTGGTTTCCCTGTATAAATAGTGTCTCCTACATTTTTGCTGAACTCCAGAGGTTTGCAGAACACAGTTTGAAATAATAATAGAAGTAAATCATTTTTATGAGGCTTTTAATTTTTGTATTTTTTTAAGACTGAGAATAAAGATCATTTTAAATATTTAAATATTTTCATATAAATAAAACAAAGCCTAGACAATGTTCACCAAAAAAAAAAAAAAAATTAAGCAAAGATAACTTTCCTGGTTGTCAATTCAGCTAGGTAGCTGACCCAGAGAAGCTGTGGAGTACAATAGGAAAGTTGATTTAGCTATTTAAATTTATTCAAGAAATATTTCATAGCATCTCTAATCCACCAGGCATGGGTAGATCTTGGGGATATAAAGATAACTGGTGGGATCCAGAGTTAAAAGGCTTTCATGTACAAAATTGGGTCACATTTATTTAACACTACTCCATAAATCTCAACATTTTAAGACCCATCAACCTGACTGGCAGGAGCCAACTCTTTCTTCAGGGTCTCCTCCCAAATACTTCTGGAAATCCCTCAGGATAATTTCATGTGTCTGCCAAGAATATTTGGTTATCTCTTCCTGCCAGTAGGCTGGGAACTCACATACACTGCTCAAGGCTCCAAGTCACAAAAATGGCAACCTAAGTAACCTTCTGAAAACGCTGCTATTGATTCACCTCTCTCCACCTGCCTTAACTCAAGCGTAGCCTATGATGTTGCTAGGGAAAGAAGAAACCTATCATTGCCAAGTTACCCATTCTCTTTGCCCACTATATCCTCAGAAACATGAGTTTAACCTGATTTATAGGGAACTCTGAAAATGGCTCCATAAGGACCTTGTAATTTGAGGGTAGGAGTCAGTTTTCAGAACACCCTAATAACCTGAGCGTTAAGTTTATAGATGATATGGAAACCTTTTAGAGTATTAAATATTAGCCCTCCCTTGTTAATGGGAGCGAAAAAAGGCATATGGAAGATTTATCAGTGAGGTTTTTATCCTCCCTAATTAGAAAAGATACTCATAACAGCACATTAGGAATTTCCAATTCTTCTTTCAGGGCAGGCGGTTACTATTTACAGATTTAAACAGAATCCTGGAACTACTTGGAAAAGTGTCAAAATGTCTACCCAACTCTCCAAAAATCACTTTATACTCAAAAAGTGAAGGCTCATTCAATTTTATAATATAATGAAAGTGCATATTTTTCTTTTAATTGTATTTCTTCCTGTAAAAATGTTCAGTCAATGTATTCTAAATGAAGCCATATATTCAGACTATAAGAGTAACGAAGCCTAAATGAGTCACAAGGCCTAGCCCCCAAAGCCAGCACCAGGGTGGATGGCAAGTGTGGTTGTAAAGGCAGACTGAATTTGTCAGAAAAGACCAAGTGGGAAGATGAAGAAAGGGAGTTCGGTAATATTTTAAACAATTATGAAGCAGGAACGAGAGGCTAAGAATGTCATTCTATATGCAAAGAATAACTGCAAAGAGGAAATACAGCATTATTATGAAATGCATGAGAAAGAAACAAACCAAAATTCTGGGTGGCTAGCTCAAGCACTATTTAAAATGAAGTACAAAAGAAAAGGAGGTTTTTAGATGGTATAACTGAATATTAATCTTATATTTGATTTCAAAGAGATTTACAAAATAATCTAAAAAATGATTGAGAAAAATTGTTCCTCTTATACTGACATACATATAAGATTATAACATGATATTTACTAAATAAAAGATAATTTGTCAACTTGGAAAGAAAACTATAAAAGAACTGAAATTATTTAATAACATATAAAGAAAAGACATGTTAAATACAAGTTGGGCTCAAAGAAATAAGAGAGACAATAGTAGCAAAGATGTGCATTTCAATGACCAAATGAGGCAGAAGCTAAGTATAATAAATTCTGGCATTAGGAAACACATAAGTGAAAAGTGAGTAGTAAAAATCAAAGAACTCGGTTTTAAAAATGACTGAATTTGAAAAAACTTAAACTGCAATTATGGAAAATTCAGGTCCTGAATACAACAAAAGCCTGCACAGCACATCTGAAAGTCCTTAGTTCCCATCTGGAATTGCAAGTCTAGATTTTTTTTTTCTTTCACAAGCTTACAAATGTCGCCACTTTTGATATACAACTGATTAATGTTTTAAAATACTTATGAGGTAGGCATTTTTATCTAAACATCTAATGAAATTGCATGAATTAACAAAATACAGTAAGCAAAACTCAATCAAATACAAAGAAGTTTCATTTTATTTCTACTAAGCCTCAGACTTGGGACATAAAGTAACAGTTTGTGAGAACACTTTTTCCTAAACATTCTAGGATCATTTAGAGCAAAGAAATAATAAGGACATGACAATTAAATGAATTCAAAACATACTTAAGGGGACAGTTTATATAGAACAGAGAGCAGCATAGACATACTATCCACTTATGAGATAAGAAACATCTGATACTTTCTTGGTGGCTTGGGCTAGAGCCTGTTTGATGATCTTGATGATCTAAAATAAGTCTCTATGTATAGAGATATCGCTTCATCTATAACACTAAAACCCCAGTTAAATTTTTCCTTACCAGTATGCTGTTACTGGTATACTATTAAGAGTAAGGGCTTTTGGGGGCGCCTGGGTGGCTTAGTCGGTTGAGCGTCCGACTTTCACTTGGGTCATGATCTCACGGTTTGTGGGTTCGGGCCCCGCGTCGGGCTCTGTGCTGACTGCCAGCTCAGAGCCTGGAGCCTGTTTCAGTCTGTGACTCCCTCTCTCTCTGACCCTCCCCTGCTCATGCTGTCTCTCTCTCTCTCCTAAAAATAAATAAAACATTAAAAAAAAAAAAAGAGTAATGGCTTTTGTAACTGAATACAAGATCTTCCTTAAAATAAGACTAAGAGACAAGACTTTGTGCTTTTTGTACTTTTACACAGTACATAAAAGAGTGACCAGCATACAGTTGGCATACAGATATTCAAGAAATATTTAAATATATATTATATTAAAAGAACTCCTATACAGGTCTCCTTCAATCTAAAAAAAATAAGCCTAACAGTGACTCTATATGTTATCCACAACTTTATCTATATTTTCTAATTACTGTATTTATATTCTCAGTCTGAGTCACCTCTTAGAGAAGTTTCCTGTTTCACAACTGCTTCCTTTCATTTATTCTAACTTTGTGTGTTTTGTGCAACAAGAGGTACCTTTCCTGCAAGAATCTCAGGACTGACACGGAATGAAGGATTATCAGCAATCACAGTTTTCCCCCATTCTTTAAAATCCCTTGAGTTCTCTTCAATTTCTCCACTAACTTCTTGGATATTACCACTCCACTCAGAGTCACTAGGGGGGCACTAATTCCCACTTTCCTCTGCAGCAATTGGAACTAATTCTTCCCCAGATGATTGTAGTATACCCTACCCAAAGAACCTCTGGAGAAGACCCAAGCATTTTTTTAACCCCCACCCCCACCCCAAGTAATTACATTGTGCATTCAAGGTTGCAAACCACTACTTCACTTGACTAGTGTTTCTCAAGCTTTAGAGTGCATATGAATTACTAGGAACCTTATTAAACCACAAATGCTGATCCAGGGGTCGTGAGTTAGGGACTCTGCATTTCAAACAAGCTCCCAGGTGATGCTGCTGTTGCTACAGACCATTCTTAAGAGTAGCAAGTGCCCTTTAAACTTCCTGGAGGAGGGGAGATCCTTTTTACTTCCCCATTTCTGTGGTCCACAGAGGTAGTAACCAGTTCAATATTTTTTTTAAAAAAAAATCTTACACTCTTCCTAAGCCCTCTTTGCTGCTTTTGTCTCAATAGATCCTGATGATCCTTTTGTTTTGGCATTTTGCTCTTGGAAAAACTACTTACACTTCTCTGAGGGAAGGAACAGGATAATACTCCCAGAAAAACTCTCCCAGAAGATGAGAGAAAATGTTTTGTCTGTAGCAAATGCATGGAATAAAATCAAGACAGTTAAGTTTCCATGTTAAGGCAATCTCAAAGCCTCTAGCCAACTAAAGTTTGTAAATCTGAAGGTCCTATTCTATGTCCTATAAGATAGAGTCATGAAAAGAATTTATCATCAAAGGGGGGGGGCTTGTAAGAATAAATAATGTGTGTTTTAAAGTATACTCTCTGATAAAACATCCTTCGCTCTTGATCTTTGCGTTGCTCTCCCACTGTAATCATTTTTAAAGAACATGTATGATAGTATTTCTCAGTTCCTAAGGCACTTTTTAAAAGTAGCAAAGCCAAAATCCACACCCAACAATATTAATTAAAATTTTATATGAAAATATTTAAAATAGTAAAAAAAATTTTAAAAGCAGCAATGCCAAGACCCCAACTCGAGCAACTGATTCAGTCCCCTGAAGGGAGGTCTGACCATCCATGATTTCCTTAATTCCCATCTCACGCACACACACTACATGCACAAGCCATTGATACAGATGAAGAAGAAAGTTACAGTAAGGACTTTGGGGCCCTACATTTCAAGGCCTACAAAAGGAAGCTTCCAATGAAAACTGATGAGTCAACAAAGCTGAAAAGATTTTGAAAGTGCCTTTTATAAAACTCAGCATTCAATCATAAATTTAAAAAGAATTTAGTAAACAAAAAATGAAAGAGAACATTCTCTGACCTGATAAAATATTCTACCAAAACCTACAGCAAATATCATATCAATTAATGAAATTTTATAAGTACAACTTTTTGAATAAAGTATAATTTAAGGATGACCCTATCGCTGCTCTTATTTAAACTGTGCTGAAGGTCCTTGGTGAAGTGTAAACCAAGAAAGAGAAAGAAGATATATTTAGAAAAACAATCTTAAAAACTGTTATTATAGGCATACAATATAATGATGCTCATGAAAATCTAGAGAGAAAATTTTAGGTCCAATAAGATACTTCAGAACAGTTTTTTACTATGAAGGCAACATTTTTTTTTAAAAAATCATTAACAATACTATTCAACAGCTCTAACAGTAATTGAAAAATTTTTCAGAAATTTGAAAAATTACTATTAATAAAAAGATGATAAATTGTGGTATTATATAATAGAATACAGTTTAGCATTATAAACAATAAGTTATTGCTCTATATGTCAACATGGATAAATCATAAAAATATAATTTTGGCAACTTTCATAAAGCATTCAAAATGATACCATTTATTAATATCTATAAGCAAAAATAGTATATAAATATGTTTATTAATATTCATGTGATAAAAGTAATGTAAAGAAGAATGAGAACTATAATGACTTAAAAGAGCAACTTCAGATAACTACTGCCTGCCTCAGGTAAAAGAGGGGAATGAAAATAGAAGAAAAGTAAGAAAGGGAGTTTTAACTAGTGTTTGTAATATTTCCTTAAAGAAAAAAAAACCCCAAAGCAAGTAGGAAATCAAAACATGGGCCTTACCATGAATATTTATAATATTATCCTCTGTGCTTTTTTGATATTCATGAGACATATTGCAATAAATATTGGTTTTAAAACAGTGGTAAGAGATGTAGGAGGATAACCAGGGCATAGGGAAGAAGAACATGAGGAGGAAGGTATTTTCAGCAAGAAGGTATCTTAGATCCTTTGGTTTGCTATAATAAAATACCATAGGCTTATTAAACAATAGAAATTTGTTTCTCACAGCTCTGGGAAGTCCAAGATCAAGGCACTAGCACATTTGGTGTCTGATGAGAGCCTTCTAGCTATAATTTCACTAGGTAGAAGGGGCAAGGGGTCTCTAGGGTCTCTTTTATAAGAGCATTGATCCCATTCATGAGGGCTCCATCCTCATGACCTAAACCCTTCCAAAGGCCCCACCTCCTAATACCACCACCTTGGAGGTTAGTATTTCAACATAAGAATTTGGTGTGAGGACAGGGGCGCCTGGGTGGCTTAGTCGGTTAAGTGTCCGACTTTCGCTTGGGTCATGATCTCGCGGTTCGTGGGTTCGAGCCCCGTGTCGGGCTCTGTGCTGACTGCCAGCTCAGAGCCTGGAGCCTGTTTCAGTCTGTGACTCCCTCTCTCTCTGACCCTCCCCTGCTCACACTGTCTCTCTCTCTCTCTCCTAGAAATAAATAAAAAAACATTTAAAAATAAATAAATAAATTTGGTGGGAGGACAGAAACATTCAGTCCATAGCAGAGGGTCTATAGTGTCAAGGGGGGGAGGCATCTGATTAGGTGGTAAAAACTCAGTGATTCATTAATAAACATTTAAATAGAGTGAATAAAACCTTGGAAACTACTGCCAGATGGACATGAGTTTGAATTTCTATTTAGCCACTTAGCTGTTTGGACAGGTTCAACCCTAACTTCACTAATTCCCCACAATTTCATCTGTAAATGTTAGTAATGATAGCTCCTACTTGAGGGATTACTTTGAAGATTAAATGAATAACATATATAGAGAATTTATTATTAATATTGGTAACCCAGTCATTTGTTTTATCTCTCACAAGCTTGAGTTGATTCAGTGAAATAACCTCACAAGAACAACAAATCCAAGCCAATTGGGATCCATATGTGCTTCGAAAGAATTTTTAGTATCTTTAGGAAAGCAGAGTGTGAGAGAAAGACTTTGGAGTCAGATAAATGGGGCTTCATGTCTAGGCTCCTTCATCTTAAGTTGCTTAAATCTCCCTGTTTTCCTTCCAAGATTAAAACAATGGAGATAATAAAGCATTTTTCACAACTTTGTCATAAGTGCTGAATGACATAAGTATGTAAGACTGACAGTATCTACCATAAACCATAAAAGAGTTGCTCAATAAATGTTCATTGTCTTTGTAAAGACAAGAATAATAGGAAATCTGAGAATAAGTTACCAGAATGGTTAATTCAATGCCAAAGTGGGTGGTACAGATAAGTGTTCCAGGAAGCAAGAGTGTGAAGTGTGTAAGGATACAAGACTGACTCCCTTTTTTTCTGGTGGGATTACTCCAAAGGTGTAATACTTCTCAAGTCTAGGCAAAATTGCTTGTTTAAGGAAGTGGGAAAATAAAACTCTTCCTTTGTCTCTCAAAGAAGCTTTTGAATTTTTGGCTCATTACCTTTGAGAATCTTCTTCATCAATCTTTGAAACAGGATCCCTTCAGGCTTCATTCTCATATCTTATCTAGTTCAACAAACCAGTTGTCTTATCTTTTCCTGTTTTAATCTGGAGATTTCCAGGCATATTTGCCTAAATTTTCATGCTTCATTTGCAAGGCAGTAAACTGTTGTTCAATAAGGCTTGGCTGCAGACCCTGCAAGGATGCGAGATTAGTCTGGAGTCCTCTGAAAGAGCAGAGATAACCTCGCCAAGGGAGGCTTATCTGGCTTGTTTTCACAAATCAAAAACAAGTTGCTGAACAAGGGTTTATCTCAACCAGGGGAGCTACTTGAACAATTCAGATAACTTCCTATTTGCCAACCAACTTTCTGTTATCAGGAAATGCTATACCAAGAGGCTGACTGTGTAAAATATGTGGAAATTTTCAGCATGCACTTATATTCCAGCTAGAAAGATGATGTTGTTTAAAGAACAGACAAGTGTTGAAATGCTATTAAAAGTGTACAAAGTACCCAGCAGTCAAAAGCCAGAGCAAGCTGTCACAGATAGGCTCATATATCAACAGTACTGTGACTTTTTGTTTGCCTTTATCACAACTTGGTGTATAAAGAGCCATTTACCTGACTGAAACTGGGTAGTTGCCATTTCCTTCTTTCTTTGAAAAGGTGTATTTCTCAGAGTCAAAATATGGCTGATTGATGCTCTCTATATAAGAATTTTCTATTTAGTAGCATTCCCTGAAATCTCTAAGAAATTCAGAAGATGCATTTAGAACTCCTCAAGATCAAAAGTTTCCTGCAAAATTTGAGGGGGTGGAGAGGGACAGGAATTCTAAAGACTTCAAAAGAAAGAAAAAACATGGTAATTTTCAGCAATGGAATTGACTAAAAAAAAATAAAAGTGGGTTATCCAACCAAAGAGAAAAATGAATGGCATATCCTGCCTCCTGGGTCAAACTTTGGTGAGCAGGATCCTGTATTGCAAGGAAAATATCACAGTGTAAAGGGAAGAATATTATATGGAGAGATAGAAATGATGAATAAAGATGCACCTGGGTGGCTCAGTAGGTTGATCGTCAACTTTGGTTCAGGTCATGATCTCACAGTTTGTGAGTTTGAGCCCTGCGTCAAGCTCTGTGCTTACAGTTCAGAGCCTGGAGCCTGCTTCGGATACCACGTCTCCCTCTCTCTGTCCCAATCCCGCAACCCCACTTACATGCTGTTGTCTCTGTCTCTCTCGAAAAGAAAAAATAAACATTAAAAACATTTTTAAGAGGAGTGCCTGGGTGGCTCACTCAGTTAAGCTGACTTCGGCTCAGGTCATGATCTCCCAGCTTCTGAGTTTGTGAGCCCTATGTCAGGCTCTGTGCTGACAGCTCAGAGCCTGGAGCCTGCTTTGGATTTTGTGTCTCCCTCTCTCTCTGATCCTCCCCCGCTCACACTCTGTCTCTCTCAAAAATAAACAAACATTAAAATTTTTTTTAACCTTAATAAATGTTGAATAAAGAAAGCTAAACTCTGACTGGGAGAAAGCAGATGAACTTGGGCAAAGCTCTGCAGGAAGTTTAAGAAAGTTGCCTTAGACAGGCAACTATGAACAGCAGGCCTAATCTAGTATTTAATCGAGAGTTCTAACTGTCACAGGAACAAGAAGTTGGAGGAAATGCTGAGAAGTAAAAATAAACAATACTGAGTCTTTTCTATGCGGCAAACCACAGATAGACCAATTCTGCTTCTAGTGGGCTTTCATCATACAAAGGGAATCAATTCTATATGAAACAAGACAGTTGTTGTTGTTGTTGTTTTAATCAGTTGGCAGTAAATTTGGATGGTAAAGATGAGCCTCTGTATGTGAACTCATTTATGAAATCAGATTAAGAAAATGTAGAAAAAGTTTAAAGGACTGAGGCAGAAAATGGCTAAATCATTTACCAACACAAAGTCTGCAAGAGCAGTGAAAGTTTTGGACAAATGTAAATTTATACCTAGGAGCTGCAAGACGCTTAAAATAACAATGAAAAAAATTTTTACCTGTGAAAAGTCATTCTAAATCTCTTATGTGGGATATAAATTCTTAGCTTGAGTACGCTCTAGAATTCAGGTGTGGTTCAAAAACAAGAGTATGAACCAGGAGGAAGATTATAACCTGAAACAGATTACCTCACGCTCTAAGACTCAGTTTCACCCTTACTGCTAAATGGGAATGATACTGATCTCTTGAGGTTGTTGTGAAGATTAAACAAGAATATTTATAAATACTCTGGCACTTCCTTGGCAGAGAGTAGATGCTCAACTACTGGAGTCAGTCTTTATTAATATTATCATCACTATCACCAGGATATTAACTCATTTTGCCCCAAGAGCCAAGATACAAGAAACTGTGTCTGAGTTCTAAGGGAAGGACCTATAATTAAAGCAGATATAAACACTAACAAATTTTCTATAGAAAAATGGCATGGTTTCGCGAGACCAAGGGGTGTCAACAGCATTAATGCTCATATGCCAACAGGGTTCGGGGCTGTGAGGCAAGAATAGCGTCAATCTGGGGAAAGCTAGTTAGGATGCCATTCCAAAGTGACTACAGAAAGTATCCAAACACGACACTAAATATCAATGACTTACTTGCTGAGCTATATCTTTTTCAGTTCTTTTCATTCCTAATTAATTCAAGGAGAAAGCATCAGTATATGGTAAAACCTCTGCCTTTTTAACATTTCTCTAAAATGACTAATCTCCCGGTTAACAAAAAGAGAACAGAACTCTTACAGGTAAGAGTCTCTACCTAGAATTTGCTGACATGATTTGTTCTCACAGTAAACATTCTTTGGCTGTCTTTTATTTACAATAATATATTGCCTTTCCAATTAAGGTAGTGATAAAGAATTTTCCTTCAAATTACCTACATGTGAATAAAAAATATAAGTAAAATATCCTCTTTTATGTAAAAGAGAATATTAAGTAAACCACTGTTCATTAGTTGTATGTTTTTGGTAAGGTTGCTTTAACTTTCTGTGTTTACTTTCTTATTTATAATGTGGGATAATAATTGTACTTACCGCATAGGGATTTAAAAGGAATAATCAAATAATGTATGTGGCGTGCTTAACAAAATACCTATACTGGCTCAATAAAAACTTGCTATGATTTTAGAGAAAGTCAATACTTTAAGTTCAAAGCATGATCCATCATTCCATGTAATCAATCTTCACATTTAACAGTCTGGTTATCCAAATTATCTTCTAAAGAGGGTTTGGGGACCCTGGGTGCCTCAGTTAAGCATCCCTACACTTGATTTCAGCTCAGGTTATGATCTCATGGTTTGTGAGATCAAGCCCTTCCTTGGGCACTACACTGATGGCCCAGAGCCTGCTTGGGATTCCATCTGCCTGTCCCCTACTTAACATGCTCTCTCCCCCCGCCTCTGAAAATAAATAAACATATTTTTAAAGTTAAAAAGAGGGTGAGTTAATTCTATTATTAAGTAAACAGCACAAAACATGTAGGTACATATTGTGTACAGAGTTGTCAATTATTTTCCTCCCAAAAATTGATAGACTTTAAAAATCAAGCAGTGCCATAGAATATATTAGAAAAGAGTTATATGTGATTGAATGACAACCAAATTAACACCAGAAACCACATCCCAGAAGCATCCTAGAAACCACACGATATGCTTCTGAGTTCTCAGGTTAAAAAGAAGTAAAGAGAAAAATGTAATTAGAAACTGCAGATAATGGAAGGCAGAGAAAGAAGAACTCTACCAAAGGGCTCCTTCTAGAGTATTATACCATTGAGGGTCTTTGGCTGCAAGCAACAGAAATGGACTCTAACATAAGCAAGTTAATTTTTTTTAATTTTTTTTTTTTTAAGTAATTGAGGAAGGCTGAAGAACCAGGCTTGAGAATGTGCAGGAGCAAAGGTAGCTCAAGAGGCCATGAAATGGAAATAGTACCCAATATGAAAACGGCTCCTTAGGATGCTACTATTTAGACAGAACAGAATTCAAACCATTTCTTTTCTTTTGTTTAAAATTTTGTTCAGTTAAAATTTCATGTTTAGAAAGAAAGAATCTTATTAGTCTAACTCATGTCAGATATCTTCTCCATAGAGATATGAAAAATCTTACCAATCTCATCAGAATATATCTAACAGAGGGAAAAAAAAAAACAATTTTAATAAAGGAATCCAAGGTTCTAGTAAGATGGGAAAATGGACACTAAAGAGCCAAAGAAAACACATGGCCAATACAAGAAGGATGAGGTCCAGGTCAAAGCTTATATCCACAATACCTCTCAAGACTATCTTTTAAGTAGCCATTGTTTCTGGCTTATATTTAACCCCAAAACACAAATCAAAAAACCAGGGTGACATGCAGAAAGAACACTCTCACACCTTCTCATCTTTGCTGGATCTTTGATTTGCTCCTAAAGATCACCCTAGTCTTTGCCACAGGAGGCTGACCTAGATGGACTTTATCAATAGGCTCTTGACTTCTAAAATCCATCTGGATTTATCCAATGGCAGGGGACTGGATGTTGGAGAAGTCATAGAGCTCAGAGTATGTATTCTCTTACTTCCTCACTTAATCATGACACATAAATCAATTCCTTCATCATGTCCCACCATCAAAATGTATAGCTATGTGGAAATTCTGGGGAAGATGGCAGAGAAGGACCTTAAACTCAGCTTTCTTCATGGATACAATTAGATAATACATACATCAGGGTAAATGACCCAGAAAATGAGCCAAAGACTAGCAGAACAGACTCCACAACTAAGAGTAGAGAACAGGCCACATTGAACAGAAATGTGTTAGGGAGCTAAACCCCACAGGTCTGGCAACCAAAGGGAGAGAGCTGTGGGCGTGGAGAAGGGTAAAAAACAGACTATCACACCTGGGAAGCTGCACAGGAAGACGAAGCCCCATAGCATTTGATTTTGAAAATCAGAGGGGCCAAATTTTCTGATTTCTTACAACCAGCGGGACATAAAGCCTAGAACTTTAAACATCAGGTAGCTGGGCTATGAGAGAGCCCAGATCATGATAGGAAGCTGAGTCTCTACCCTTAAAGATACAGCATAACAAAGAGCCAGGGGAAATATAGCACAAGAGCAGCAGTTTGAAAACTTATGGAGCATACAGGAGGGAGAGTTACTAACCTCAGAGTTTGCTGAGGACTCCTCCAGAAGCAAAGGAACTAGCAGTCACCATTTACCCCCTTCAACCCCCAGCATAAACACACAGCTACCTGCAAGAAGCAGCACTGCCCTAGCATTCACTACCTAACTTGCTTACACTGTGCCATGCCATCTCCAGTCAGGCCTGCCTTATTCCTAGTGCTGCAGGTCCCTGTCCCCAGAATACCTATAGAGATGCCAAGACTGCATCTCCCAACTGCATGCTTTGCGGGGTCTTACTCCCAGTGGGGCAGCTGATCACCTCCCACAGGGGATGCATGCACCTTATTAAAATTGCATCCCCCAACCTACATAGACTTTGTGGAGCAAAAGACCAGTCCTGGGCTCCACAGTGGCTATGCATCTCCATTAACCAGCACCACCTGTTAAAAGTTGCACACCCCATCTGCTACTTTTAAGAGTAAGAGACATAGCTGATTTTCCTAACACACAGAAAGAGATATAGAGAGTTAGGCAAAACGAGGAGACCAAGGTCCCATATGAAAGAAGAGGGCATTATCATAGCAAGAGACCTAAGTGAAACAAAGATAGGTAATATGCCTAATAGATAGCAAATGTAAAATAATGATCTTAAGATCCTCAAAGAACTTGAGAAAAGAATGGAGGGTATCAGAGATAAAACACAGAGATAAAAAAGAATCAGAGATGAAGAGAACAATAATCGAAATTAAAAATACACTAGGTAGAATAAAGAGCAGGCTATAACATGCAGCAGAATGAACCAGTGACTTGGAGACCCAGAGTAATGGAAAGTAATCAAACTGAACAAGTAAGAGAAAAAAAATTATGCAAAATGGAAATAGAGAACTCAATACCTCCATTAAGCATGATAACATTAGCATTATAAGGATCTCAGAAGAAGAACAGAGAGAAAAGGGAGGAGAAAATTTGGCTGAAGAAACACTAGCTGAAAACTTTCCAAATTTGTGGGGAAGGAAACATAAATTTAGATCCAGGAGCCACAGAGATCCCGTCCAAAAAACAACTCATGTAGATCCACACAAAGACACACAGTAATTAAAATGGCAAAATGTATTGATAAAGAAATAATTTTAAAAGCAGTAAGACAAAAGAAAAAGATTACATACAAAGGAAGCAACAAAAGGCTGTCAACTGATTCTTCAATAGAAACCTTGCAGGTAAGAAAGGAGTGACATGATACAGTCAAAGTGTAGAAAGGAGAAAAGAAAAAATCTGCAGCAAAGAAAACTCTATGCAAATTAAATCCAAAAAGACATTTAAAAATCATTCACCATGATCAAGTGGGATTTATTCCTGGGATGCAAGGAGTACTTGCAATATTTGCAAATCAATCAATGTAATACATCACATATGATCATTTCACCAGATGCAGAAAAAGCATTTGACAAAGTACAACATCCATTCATGTTAAAAAACCCCCAACAAAGTAGGTTTAGAGGGAACATACCTCCACATAATAAAAATTTTATATGAAAAACCCACAGCAACAACCTACTCAATGGGGAAAATTGAGAGCCTCTCCCCTAATATCAGAAACATGACAAGGATATCCACTCTCACCACCTATATTCAACATGGTACTAGAAGTCCTACCCACAGCAATCAGGCAGGAGAAAGGAATAAAAAAAAATCCAAACTGGGAAGGAATAAGTAAAATTTTCACTATTTGTAGATGACATTATATACAGAAAACCTTCAAGTCTCCACCAAAAAGCTATTAAAACTGATAAATGAATTCAGTAAGACTGAAGGATACAAAATCAGTGTACAGAAGCACTGTATTTCTATACACTAATAATGAAGCAGCAGAGGGGTACCTGGGTGGCTCAGTGGGTTTAGTGTCCAACTTTGGCTCAGGTCATGATCTCACAGTTCCTGAGTGACAGCCCAATTGGGCTCACTGCTGTGAATGCAGAGCCCGCTTTGGATCTTCTGCCCCCTTCCCCCTCACTCACTTTCCCTCAAAAATAAATAAACATTTTAAAAAAATAATGAAGGAGCAGAACGAGAAGTTTAGGAAAGAATTTCATTTACTAAAACAGTAAAATACCTAGGAATAAACTTAACCAAAGAGGTGAAAGATCTATACTCTGAAAACCATAAAACACTGATGGAAAGAAACTAAAGATGACACACACAAAAAATGGAAAGACATTTCATGTTCATGGATTGGAAGAACAAAAATTATTAGTGTCCACACTATGCAAAACAATCTATACATTTAATGTAATCCCTACCAAAATACCAACAGCATTTTTTCACAGGGCCAGAACAATCCTAAAATGTATATAGAACCACAAAAGATCCTGAATAATCAAAGCAATCTTGAAGAACAAAACAAACAAACAAACAAACACAGAACTGGGAGTATCACAGTTCAATCTTCAAGTTATATTACAAAACTATAATAATCAAAACAGAATGGTACTGGAACAAAAACAGACACATAGAACACTAGAACAGAGTAGCAAAGCCAGAAATAAACCCATAATTATATGGTCAATTAATCTTCAACAAAGTAGGAAAGATTATGCAATAGGAAAAAGACAATCTTCTCAACAAATGTTGGGAAAACTGGACAGCTACATGCAAAAGAAGAAACTGGGCCACTTTCTTACATCATACACAAAAATAAACTCAAAATATATTAATAACCTAAATGTAAAACCTAAAATGATAAAAATCCTAGAAAGGAGCATAGGCAGTAATTTCTCTGACATCAGCCATAACAAATTTTTTTCCAGATATGCCTTGTGAGGCAAGGGAAACAAAAGCAAAACTAAATTATTGGGACTACATCAAAATAAAAAGCTTCTGCACAGCAAGGAAAACGACTAATAAAACTAAAAGCTAATCTACGGAATTGGAGAAGATATGTGCAACTGATATATAGGATAAAGGGCTAATATCCAAAATATAAAAATAATTTTGAAAATTCAACATTCAAAAAATGAATAATATATTTAAAAATGGACTGAAGACGTAAACAGACATTTCTCCAAAGAAGATATCCAACAGACGCATGAAAAGATGCTTAGAATCACTCATCATCAGGGAAATGCAGACTAAAAGCACAATGAGATAACACCTCACACCTGTCAGAAAGGCTAAAGTCAAAAACAGAAGAAACAACAGATATTTGTGAAGCTGTGTAGAAACAGGCACCCTCATGCATGTTGGTGGGAATACAAATTGATATAGCCACTGTGGAAGACAGTATGGAGGTTCCTCAAAAATTAAAAATAGAACTATCCTATGATC
The DNA here is from genome assembly GCF_003009895.1 of Hyaena hyaena. Taxonomy (NCBI): domain Eukaryota; kingdom Metazoa; phylum Chordata; class Mammalia; order Carnivora; family Hyaenidae; genus Hyaena; species Hyaena hyaena. Next base: position 5,807,423 of record NW_024080658.1, on the reverse strand, counting down.
TAGTAATTGCACTACTGGGCATCTACCCAAAGAATATAAAAACACAAAATCAAAGGGATATATGAATCTTACATTTATTTCAGCATTATTTACAATAGCCAAATCATGGAGGCAACTTAAATGTCCACCAACAGATGAATGGCTAAAGATATGGTATCTATACACAAAGGAATAGTATTCTGCCATAATAAAGAATGAAATCCTGCCATTTGCAATACCACAGATGGATCTAGAAGAGTACAATGCTAAGGGAAATAAGCTAGTAAGAGAAAGACAAATACCAAATGATTTTACTCATATGTAGAATTTAAGAAACAAGACATCAGAAAAAAGGAAAAAACAAAACAAAACAAAAAAGACTATTTGGGGACTTATTTTTTGTTTATTTATTGTGGGGGGGGAGGAGGGAGGGAGGGGAGGTGTGGGGGGGGAGGGAGAGAGAGAGAATCCCAAGCGGGCTCTGCACTATCAGTACAGAGCCTGATACGGGGCTTGATCCCAAGAACCACAAGATCATGACCTGAGCTGAAACCAAGTCAGAAGCTTAACTGACTGAGGCACCCAGGTGCCCCCAAAGACTCTTAACTACAAAGAATAAACAAGTTGCCAGAGGGGAGGTGTGTGTGTCGGGGGGGGGGGGGGGGGGGGGGGGGGGGGGGGGGGGGCAGGTGAACTAGGTGAAGGGGATGAAGAGTACACTTAATTAAAAAAAAAATTATGGCTACTTGAAGGCAGCCCATAAGTACCTTGTCTAGGTTCCAGTAATTGTTATCCCCTTAGTCCTTCAGATCCAGGTCTGATAATGGTTACTCATTTTTACTAGCCCTGATGTCCCTACACTATCCCTTGCTGGTTCTCCCAAACCAGCCCACACTTTCAAAAACAGTTCTATTTTTGTTTTTCTTTCTGTTTTTCTTTTTTAGAGAGCGAGAGAGAATATGAATGAGCAAGGGAGGGGCAGAGAAAGAAGGAGAGAGAGAATGCCAAGTGGGCTCCGCACTATAAGCACAGCACCAAATGCAGGACTCAAGCTCATGAACTGTGAGATCATGACTTTAGAGTCGGACACTTAACCAAATGAACCACCCAGGCAGCCCTAAATAGTTCCTTTTTTTTAAAGAGTCAATTGCAAATTTAAGAGTTCAATGTGGTTTTCTAGGAGCCCAATCTGACACATCTTGCCTTGAGTACCATTTCAAAGATGCTCTTTCCAAACAAAATCTTTTCCTTGTTTGTTGATATATAAAATGCTTACAATAAAAGGGTGAGAACCATTTTATTCTACAAAGTTTAATAGTCTCATATTTTATTTATTCAGTGATTGATACACACTTCACCTCTGTCTAAAATTTTGAAACAAAAGAACTAAAAGAAAAAGAGATAAAGTCGCAAGTAAATAAATTGATAATAAAAAAATCAATAATAATGATAGCATAAAGGAGGCAACTATATGAGTTAACCTGTGGATGAAGTTAGGGTTCAGATACTAGGCAGTCAATTCTAAAATATCTTAGTAACAGTTTACATTAGAAAACAGAAAATTTGAAGTGCATGTTATCAAGGGTATTATACCGTGACTAAATTTTATTGCACTAAAGGTATAAACTGCAGGCAAAGTTCAATGAACTGAAGTCAGCTCTTTATTTAAGTGTGTTTTAATAGAGTGGGCAAGAGGGGAAGACAGGAAGAAGGGCATGTGTGGGGAGAATGCTTACCAAGGAGGCATTAGGTCAAAATATTGAGGAATAGGGAGGAAGAGAGCACACTGAAGAGAGATCATTAATTTTCTGAGGGCTCATCTTTCCATTCGACTAAATGGAAATAACTGGAAAACTGAGCAGAAATGTCCAGCTCTGTACTGACAGTTCAGAGCCTGGAGCCTGCTTCAGATTCTGTGTCTCCCTCTCTCTTGGCCCCTCTGCTGTTCACACAAGCAAGTGAGCTCCAGTGCTCTCTCTCTCTCTCTCTCTCTCTCTCTCAAAATTAAATAAATATTTAAAAAGTTTAAAAAAAAATGAAATGCCAGCAATTTGTTATATTTCTGCTAATATACAGCCACTCACCAAGGATCTATAAAGATTTTTGTTTGGAGCTTAGATTTTGTTAATTGTCCAAACTCATTGATGAGGGGGCTTTACACTGATTATTTTTCTAAGAATTTTTTTAAAAGTGTATTTATTTTTGAGAAAGAAAGAGCTGCGCATGTAGGGAGCTGGGGCAGAGAGAGAGACAGAGACAGAGGTTTCAAAACAGGCTCTCAGCTGTCAGCACTGAGCCCAACATGGGACTTGAACTGATGAAGTGAGATCATGACCTGAGCCGAAGTTGTATGCTTAACTTACTGAGCCACCCAGGTGCCCCTACACTGATAAGATTTCTAATATGAAGCTTCGCTATAAACAATTGTATGTTATTTATAAAAAAGAAAAAAAAGCATTTCTATCCAAATTCCAATGACTATAACTAAACACTGTTGGTTAGGGAAACCAATTCTCTTAATTCCTCAGATGACAGAGGTTCAGGCAGAGAGCACAGTAACCTAAGAGTTCTCAATGACAAGAGGAGAGGATGGAGTAGGTCTGCCCTAATGCTTAAACCAAAGAAATTTAGGCTTAAATTTTTTAGGTTAAAAATTAAGATAACACACTGCTAAATAAAATGTATTTAGTTTTACTAACTTCTTGCAAACTTACAGAATTGACTCAAATTTAGACTTACTGGATTCTGTGAAGTTCCACACCAGAACACAAAGGTGCTAGTAGATCTAACTCCCACCTCATCCCCTGGCTTTCCCCCTTTTTCTTACCACCCTGACTCCATCCCTCACTGTGAAGGGGCCTCATGGACATATCTGTTGTTTTGGGCTGAATATTTGCTTCCCTTTAAAATACACATGTTGAAACCTCAACCTCCCTTGTGGCTGTATTTGAAAAAAGGAAGTAATCAAGTTAATGAGGTCATGAGGGCAGGGCCCTGATCCAATAGGATTAGTGCCCTTGTAAGAAGAGCCATCAGAGAGTTCTCTGTCTCTTTTCCTCCCTTAATCTCTCCCCAAACCCCTTCCCACATACACTGATGAAAAGCCACGTGAGGACATAACAAGAAGATGGCCATCTGCAGGCGAGGAAGAAAGTCCTCAGCAGAAACCAAAGTGGTCAGAACCTTGATCTTTGACTTCTGACTTCCTTCAGCAAAGTGAAAGAAAATGAATTTTTTTTTTATGCCACCCACTATATGGTATTTTATTATGGCAGCCTGAATAGACCAAGGCATGTACAAACATCCAACACTACATATCCAAGCTCTGTCCATACTCCCCACAAACAGCAACTGTTTGGTCACCCCATGTACCTAGACGTTTGCACAGTTACAATACAGAATGCCAGCCAGAAGTCATCCCTGAAGAGAGAACCACTGGGCCAGGGAATTTAGGAATTATGAACACCCAGAACATGGCCTGAACAGGCACAAGCTCTGGGAGGGCATACACCCCCCTCTCAGGAATCCTCAACCTGTAGAGAGCAGTATGAATAAAGGAGGCCCAGGGGATCCTTTCAAAAAATGGGGGGGCTAATGCTCAGGCCTTACTAATAGAAACTCAAATGTGATAGCCTTGTGGTGTCTCTGGGAATCAGTTTTTTCTCTTCCAAATCTCTGGGGATTCTGATGAGCATGCCCCACTGGAAAACACTGTTCTAGAGAGGAAGTATTGTATAGTGGTTAAATGCATGGCTAAATGTGCTTAAGTGCATTCTAATCCAAAATGTCTGTTTTTGAATGCTTTGAATGTTTTTTTAATGCTTCCCCCATCATGTGCTAGGCACGGAACTACACACAAATTACTTATCTATGTCTAATTTCCTCACTGTCAAAAGGGATAAATATAGTACCTATTTCATATGTTGTTATGTGAATGAAATGAGCAAACAGTACAAAGCACTTCTACATGTGTCTAACTCATAATTTTAAAAAATGAAAAAGTTAGTAAATCTTCATTCCTATTTGAAATAATCATAGAAACAGTTCTCAGGGGAAATACATTTACAATAAATATAATTTATATACCAATATAAATATATGTATATCAAATCTATACATATATCAAATCAATTAATAAACGTTGCTAATTCTGTAGAGGTCAAGAGATTTAAACCAATTTCTAACATAAGATTTTTGACAGATTAGAAACTTAAAATCTTCTATGTGTTATTCCTATATTCATTGTCTTTCTTCTTCTAACTCTCCTAATCGAAACTTGGTGTGGGATATGAAATGCAACTGGGCTGCTGACAGGATAAAATCGTTGTCTCTGCCGAGTGGGAAAGTCATTCTATGTCTGCTATGTAAATTCCTGTTAGTAAAAGTGCAAAGTCCATGTACACCTTGAAGAATTCCCCAGTGCTAGGATTACCAAATTGTCCTATAAAAGGAGACCTTACTACTTCTTTCCAGCATACTAAATTCCTAATGACTGTCCCCCCACACTGCCATGGAAAAGACATGCTTATTCTCACAGACTGGGCAAATGCTCATTCAGAACACATATCTAAAAACGTATTCAGGCTAATGAAATAGTATTTCAGATCTCACATTTCCATGTGGGAGAACAGGAATAGAAAGAAATCCTACTAAAGCTGGTACTGACATTCCCAGATGTGCAGCCATTAACACATGCTAAAACAGGCTTTTTAAAGAGTCTATGCATTTTTCTCCAAAGGAATATAAAATACTGGTCTCTGAAGCAGCCCCATAGGACTGTGTCCTCCTTAACTTAGGAGTTATCAAAGCACCACGAGATGTTCTGGAACATTACCACTGTCACGAATGCCTTGAGTGGGGGGAAAAGGAGGCCATGTAAATCAGTGTGGTACTTATATTCCTTTCGGTTCTTCTGAGTTATTAGAGAACCATACAATATTGATTTATGGTAGGATCAGCCCAAAGTAGTCTATGCGTCACTGAAAGGTTTAGTTAAGGACTTGTTTATCCTTTCTTGTTTGTTTACTGCCACCCAACACATCTTCTGGTGATAAAGACAGGCCTCTGTCAAAAAGTTCAGTGAAAACAAGCAGTATAAATCCACTCTCCAGAAGTACCTGTAAACTATTAAATGCAGCCTCTACCTAGACCAGGAAGTACATGCTGCACTTGAAATGACTCCTTTGGGGAGTACTGAAGAATTTGATGTCATCCACCTTTCAAAATGTATTAAAATTAAGTACAGATATTATTATAATAATTTACATCACCTAGAGTGATGTAGGTGTTGATTACTCACCAGAGGATGAAGTGAAAAGAATCCTTATGACCCTGGTATATTTACCACAGTACTCATAAATGCCAAGTTCAAGGTAAGTTTTTATTCCTATTGTAACTTATCAAAAGTCACTGAAGGTATATTAACAAATATATTTTCCTAGAAGTTTCTTTGACAAAGTTTCTGAGCTCATCATTCACTCATTAAGCCTAAACTGAGTACCACTGACTACACAATTATGTTTGAATGTGTGAATGTGTAAATTTCCCAATAAGTGTATACTATGCATAAAGATGTCTGAATCATCACTGTATCCCAACTTCCCAGTGCACTAGCTATCCCAGAAGAGGCTCTTAATTAAGTATTAAACTAAAATGCAATAAATTCCCACTCAATAATAGGAAAGACACTGGTGCTCACAGTAGCTTTATTTTCATTAAAAAAATTTTACTATATGACATTGTCAACAGATTCCTCAAATGACAAATTACAGGGAGAAGTGCAGTAGACTGATTAATGTCCCCCTCCTCAATTCACCCCTTTTTATGTTGTCTTTCATCATATAACCTTATAATTTCCCAAGCTTTGACATGGGGCCTGATCATGTAACAGCTTTGCTAAATAAATGTTTAGTTTATTGCTGTATGCCACAGAAGACTTGTGATTGTTTGTTAGACAGCAGTTGCTAACGGACACAGGGAGGTAGTTTAGTCCTTCCACATTTTGTGTGTGTGCTAAGTCTTCTGGAAGTTAGAATTAGACTTTTTGTTCTAAAGCAGGAAAAGTAGAAACTTTGGTATCAATTCCACCTAAGTCATTCATGGCTTTAATTATTTGGTAAAATTCTACATAATATAATTATAATCTCCTTTTCCATCTTCAGTACTCAATGCCATACAATTTTTAACCTCAAAATATCTACACTGCTAAAAATATCTACACAGCTAAAAATATCTACACTGCTATAAAATATTTACATCGCTAAAAATAATACATGTAAGCAATGCTACCAGACAATGAATGTGAAGTAGGTTATGCATGCTTTCCTTTCAGTCATGGAATGAGACTTTTCCCTAAAAAACAAGATGGCTTCAAAAGAGCAAATTCTGACCTCTCACAATACATGCCATGTTCAGAGTTAAATTATACACAAGCTGACAAAGCAGCTCCAGTGTCATTCTAAGGAAAAAGACATCACAATTCTGTTTAGGAGTTGTACTGATCTTGAACCTTTACTATACTTTTTGTTTCCCTAAGCCAAGCAAAGGCTATCATATGGTGTAGAAATGTCTTTTTTTAATGGACTCCGAGCTCCTTAATGGCAGAAGTTGGGTTTTATCTGTCTATATTGAGAAGGTACTTGGTACAAGTTACTTACTATTAGCCAAATGAATGGCTAGATGATTAAGTACATATTCATCTCTCAAGGTTCTCCTGAAATAGCCTGGTAAACTGTCATTGGGAAGGTAAAATTTAAAAGGGCAGAGAATTGAAACTAGATCCATCTATGGAAGACAGGCATTTTGCCAATGTACCCCGCTCCAGGCCCTCAAGTTTCAACAAGAATCAGTACTGTGGCAGCCTGCCTTGTCAATCTGCATTTAGACAGATGAGTACACTACTATATGTACCTCTCTTGGTTATTTTTTACTACAAGTCTAGTCCTTATTAGGAATCATAATTGCTCCTGCCTTGATAATCTGATCAGACTGTGAATTCCATTCCATTCATTTACCCATTCATTTAGCTATTAATATATTGAGTCCATTTGTATGTTCCAGATGCTCTCCAAGAATGCTCAATTAGAGTGTGAGATCTTTAAACAAATAATTTTAAAATATAATAGTAAATGCAAAATCAGAAGACAATGGAAAAAATTCTATTCTTCTCCAAAAGAGTCAGGACCTCTTTTCAGAGGAGTCGACATTTCTGCTGAAATTTAGAAAATGAAAAGGAGTTAATTCAATTCCATATTGGGTCCTCACTATATGTTGGGATATGTGAATACTGCAGTTAATATGAAACATAAAATTGTTTCCGTAATGTGGCTCATCATCTAATGATGTAGTAACAGACAAAACAGCAATCACAATATGTTTCATCAAATACAATGGTATTAGGAAATCATCACACGTAATAAAAAGAAAAAAATGAAAGGGATCTTGTCTTATTCATCTTTCTGCTATAGAACTGATTGATACAGTTCCTGGTATGTAAACAAAATCTTACTAAATGAATAAATGGAAGTTGCAAACCCTGTGTTACAAGGTCCAAGATTCACTGTCCTAAGTAGGGTAGGATTGGCTTACCCAGCCTTAAAAATGCCCCTCTCTTGCTGATCTAAAAATAATACAACTATTAGGAAATTTTTACCTAGAGTTCAGGCATTCGTAATGTAGCCTACAACTCAGTAAAATATGCTCTCCCTCTGAGTGCATATGGGAATTGAAAAAGAGAGATTATGTGAAATGGTAACAATAACCCAGGCAGAAATCAGAGGCAACCACAGGTAGTTAAGGAAGAGGGACAGTAATGCAGGGGACTGAATATATTGGTAATTAAAGAGCTGAAAGGATAAGCAGGGAATTGTGAAGATGCCCAGATTTAGCAGCAGCAGCAAACTCTTACCACTCCTAAGGGTGGAAGGAACAAGGAAGCTGGAGCCTCCTGACGGTAGGTGGACACAATTCAGATACCTGGTGGGAAACAGAGGCTCTTTGGAAAGTTCTCCACCCAGAGTGGGACCACAAAGGAAAAGCAGCACCGATAGACCCAGAAGGGGAGAAGTACTAATGTTCAACGGTGTATTGATAAATCAAGTTCTTCCTCTGCAAAAATATCCCCAATTTGTAGTGTTTGCCAATTTCTAGAGTATAAATACTTCTAACATGGCTGATTTCAAAGTGCTAACGATTAACAACCTACACAAAAAATTAATGAGTATTTCACAATCTAGTCTTGCCAGCCAGCAAGAGCTGCCTTCAGCACACTGCCACTACTTCTGTCTCTTCTACCAGCGCTGTCTTCCTTGAGGCCAGGGGGAAAGGGAGCCTGAGAAATGTATAAAACATTTGTGGAACTGGGGCGCAGCATTCGCAGTGATTACCATGTTGACCTCTGAGGAGTGCCATTCACACACACTTTATTCTTTGTGAATGCTGCCCCTGGAATTGTGCACCTTTCTGCTCTGCATGTGCTCAATGCAAAAATATCTCCACGTTTTCTGGCTGCAGGAACCGCTGAAAATACAAAAACAAAAATAAACTTCAAAGGAAAGCTTTGCTCTAGAATCATCTGGTAGTAGGAAATATCTGGTATTGGTCTTTTGGTTATATCAATAAGGATTCATCAGGGTTGAAAGTATAGGAAGCAGTGATTTTTTTTTTTTCTGAACTATAACTGCTAAAGTGAAATTCCACTTTTATGCCCTAAGGAAAACACTTAGCTTTTATAGCTACAGAGGCTATTTAATGGTGTTACATATGGACTGTCAGGATGCCCATGATTTATGCACTGTGTGGGAAAGGCTTTTCAAATTTAACTCAATATCAAGTTATTCTTTCTACCAAATGCAACAAGGGTATAAAATCATCCTGTCACTGTCATAGCCTGGCAAAAAAAAAAAAAATACACTAAGTTGAGACATGATTCATCCTACCTTTTGCCTTTTTAAGGTAAAGGCTTGTCTTTGATTGCTATTTATGCCTACACTGAACATTTTTTTTCTGAGTTTTCTTTTAGGCTTTCAGAAGTTTATGCCATGTATGTATGACCTCCCAAGAAGTCTTAAAATATGTGTCAGTGGGATCATTCCTTTCCCTTCATTCGCTTATTCTAAAATACAAAGAAATTCTGTCTGAAATTAAAGTAGTAATGGATTCAGTTTGGGCAAGGGTTTATCTTCAAACAGCTGGGATCTTAAAACAAGCACTACCATTGATTTTGTTTTTAATAGCCATCATTTTCCCCAGGCTTCCTCTGGGAACGGATTTGAAAGGAGTTGAGGTTTTCCACTTACATGAGATTGAGCAGTTCAATTCAGCTCTGTTTTTATGTCTTGGAGCTATCTTGGGGATTACTTTTATGCAATCCTAAAATGCTCACTATTAAAACAATGGATTCATTTTTTACATTATCATAGGCATACTATATTCAATAAATATTTATTAATATTCCTATCTTAGAAAAATCTCAGCATGTAAAAGAAAAAAAAAACTAGTTAGGTATACAAAGACTTTTCTGAAGACCAGTTTGGTAGAAGTTGATTGCTATGGGATCTGAATGTCCCATGCAATTCTAACAAATACAATACTCACAACTCCATAATTAATATTGAGAAAGCTGGGAACCAGATGTAGATAATATATTATTAGACTGAAATATTTGTGAATCTAGTAATTTAAAATAATCAAAACATATAAAATAACATTTGCTTTAGAGTTTTAAAAGCCAGTCCACCGAGACTGTTTTAGAAGACTTAATGATTAAATGAGTTTTATGGGGTTTTTTTTGTTTTGTTTTGTTTTTTGACACAGAGCGAGCACAAGCACAAGTGGGGGAAGGGCAGAGGGGGAGACAAAGAATCTTAAAAAGGCCCCATGCTCAGTGCAGAGCTCAACGTGGGGCTTGATCCCACGACCCTAGGGTCATGACCTTTTCTGAAACTAAGAGTCAGACCCTTAAGTGTCTGAACCACCCAGGCACCCCAGGAGTTAATGATTTAAATGTTCTGATATAAGGTGTTCTCACATTACTTGCACTTTTGTTTTCTGTTTTAAATACATTTTTCTACCTAATGAACCTCTGTAACTCCCAAATTGTATAGCAACTGCCCAGAAAGAACCTGTGTTGGGAGACATCTGTGTGCACTCATATGCATGAGCACACATCCATTTTTAGGCAATCTGCATGGTAGTGCTCATTTGCTTTTTCCCCTTAAGAAATTCTTTAGTTTTGTATGTTCTGTTGCAAGCTTTGCCAGCAATTTTCTATGAAACTCTAAACAATTAAGTTAATGAACTTAAATTTTAGTTAACTTATTTACAATTGGGGAAAATAATATTGACATAAATCACAATGTTATTTAGAGAAATTATCAAGGAAATTATTTTTCAGCCACCTGAAAACAGCAAATGAAATTAGTGTTCCATTCAGAGTTTTTCTGAGACTTAGATTGTTTAACTTTCCAGAGTGGCTAAGTCTTGATTTAGTTAAGTGACCGAACTAAAGTAACTTTAAAAGTGATTCATTCCCATAATTTATGTATTTATATACCAAAAATATTAGATCAAATAGATAAATTATCATTGCTAAGAGTATGTTTTGGACAGTATGTACATTTGTTAGATAATACATGACAAAGATTAACTATCAAAAGATTCTATGCCCACCCATGATATTTCATTTATTCCCATTGCTGCCCTTGCTGTATTTTTTTCTATTGTGGTTCTCTTTTCCCCCAAAAAAATCACATTTGTATGCAGTTCCAATTACTATTGGAGTGTTTCTGAAATTTAATTCTAAACACATGCAGAAAATACTACAACCTTCATTTACCAATTTTAAAAAGTTTTTCTGATATAGAAAAATCTCCACACCTCAGAGAAATTCCTACAGGTGCAACAAGGTCAAAATTCAATCAAAATGTTATCTTTCTTTCAGGTTAACAGCTTTACTATATTCTCATTCTAGATCACTCTTTCAGGTATACTTAGTTTTTATATATATAAATATATATTTTTATATAAGCATATTTAGCTATTTAATCATGTTTACATTTTTCTCAGGCTTTCTTATTTTATTTTTATGCATATGTGTGTGTTCTATTTAATGATCTACTCACAATACCAAACAGTAATTAAATTTCAGATACTTATGTGAACACATGAGGTTGGAAATTACGTTCCTGGGATTAGTGGAGCAGTTTCCCAGCAAGGTTTTATATTTTATTTGCTATTAATGAATAAGTAGTGCAACAAAATCAAGAAAAACTTAAAATGTGTATGTTGATATAAGTTGCCATTTAAATCTTCCAAATCTTTATAAAAAGCTAACAAAATTTATATAGAAATCTGTAGAATCTCAGAGTCTAAGTGAAAATCCCCACAGCACTCTCAGAGAAAGACTTAAGCAGAGCAATTGGCATTGTTTTTGATTACAGGGCAGTTAATCTCTGATGTATCCTTAGGCACAGAAAGAATATTGGCATTACCAAGATTTTATGGTTTTATCCTTTCTTACCTAACATCTTTGCATTGATAACTTTATAGTACTGGTGCTATAGGCATTTTTGCTTTTAACAGTAGAGGAAAAGGGTAATATTATCTATATCTCCACCCATTCAATATGGATATGCCAAAATACAGCAGTAACCAATAAGAATGGATGCTGTCTATAAACAACTCACGGCAAACCAGCTGAATATCAGCTTTGGCAAAGGTTCATAATGTCAAAGAAATATTTCCAGAAATCCAAAATGTTGTAGTTCGCTATTCCTGCCTACAAGTGCATTCCTGATCTCTGAAGTTTAAAGAGCTAGATAAAATATACATGCACACACAGTCTTAAAAGTATCAACGTGGCAACAAAGAGGCAATACAAGTTATCAGGCCCAAATGGAAGGGAAATTGAGGACTAAAGGAGAAAGCTGGTTTTGAATCTGCTTTTGTCCTAAGAGAATTTGTTGATCCAGGTAAATTACAACATTTGTTTTGTCAACTTCACCAGGAAGAGGGGACAGAAATCAAACCCAGGCATGTATACTGTGGGAAGCTGAACAGGAAACTTAGCCAAATGGACAATAACCTTAAGGTGAGCATGAAGTATATCCTACTTGGATTTATATTTAGATTTTAATTTCCTATGTTGTCCAGGAAAATTTTAAATCTTGAAAATGTATTAAGTTAGTATTGGAAGTTGTGACTACAGTCTTCTAGCAAAAACAAGTGCCAATATTCTCTGGAGAAAAGCATTTCCATTACAGACTTCAATTTATTTCTGAAAAGATTTTTATCAAATACACTGTGTAGCACACAGCTAATGGTGATGAGTCACATCTCATGAGCAAAAACCAACAAAAAAAACAACAGTGACATACTTCCACAGAATTCAGATTTTGGATATAAGTGCATATTAGACAATAAATAACCCTATGTCTATATTTAAACAACTAAGACACTGGCTATAAAACTCTAAACTATAAAATGTGACATCGAAGATTTCAAAACAAACTACATTTTCAGGAATAAAGATCAGAATATGTAACTCAAGGGTCAGGTTTCAAAGGTAAACTAAATACAGATAAGGAGAGAATTATTGAATTGAAACATAGGTTTGAAGAAAGTATTCTGAGTGCTGCATAAAGACAAAACTATAGAAAACAGGAAAAAGGTGAAAGAGAGACTACTGTGAGACAGTAATCAAAATTCAGAAGAAGAGAGTAAGGATCAAATAGGGACATTATTTAAAGAGAAAATAACTGAAAATGTTGAAATTTTTTCAAAATTAATTTAGACATCAATTCAAATATGCAAGAGTGCCCAAGAGATCCCAAGTAGATTAACTAAAATTAAATAGGAGGTTTAAATTCTAATATATAATAAATTATATTAGAGATAAATATACTATGTATTTTAGTTGAGTCACAGATCACCAAAACCAGATTATTAAAAAGATACATATAAAACCTAAGGATATAGAGAGACTAAAAGTAAAATACAACAACCTGCCCTATCATAACACTTTACAGACCATGTCTTGAAAATATTTTCCTACTGATCTGTATTTGTCCACTCGACTGTGACCTCAAAAAGTTTAGAATAATATCTAGTTTACAATCTAACACTTAACAGTATATAAAAGATCAGGTCCAAAGTAAAACCTAGCTTTATTATACCAGCAAATAAATATACGTGCTCAAAATTTTCAATAAAAAGCAAAAATTTTTAGCGGCGCCTGGGTGGCTCAGTCAGTTAAATGTCTGATTTCAGCTCAGGTTATGATCTCATGGTCTATGAGTTTGAGCCCAGCATCTGGCTCTGAGCAGACAGTTCACAGCCTGGAGCCTGCTTCAGATTCTTTGTCTCCCTCACTCTCTGCCCCTCCCCCACTTGGACGTGCTTTCTGTCTCTCTTAAAAATAAAAAAGAAACATAAAAAAAGCAAAAGTTTTCATATCAATTTTTGAGATTGTAGAATTTCTACTCACCTATGTCCAATTCACTCTCCTATTATCTCAAATTTACTATTGATTCTCTCTAGCGAATTATTAAATCTGATTTAGCAAATGTTTAATAAAAAGTAACGTATTATGGTAAGTTTTTTTTTAGTAATGCAATAGTATTTCAATATTATAAAATCAAGTGATATATTTACTACAGCAAAACTAAATAATAATATCAATAAATCCTGGAAAGACATTTCATTTAAAAAAAACACAAAAAACCTCAATGATTATCATTGTTAAAACCCTTTACAAGAAAAAAGAAAATAGGAGCTCCTGGGTGGCTCAGTCCATTAAGCATCCCACTCTTTATTTTTTCAAATATTTATTTATTTTTGAGAGAGAGAGAGAGAGAGAGACAGAGCACAAACAGGAGAGGGGCAGAAGTAGGACGCTTAACCAACTGAACCACCTAGGCACCCCACATCCCACTCTTAATTTCAGCTCAGGCTATGATCTTAACTATTCCTGAGTTTGAACCCTGAACCTGGCTTGACTGTTTGGGATTCTGTATCTTTCTCTCCCTCTCTCTCTGCCCCTCTCCTGCACTCTCTCTCTCTCTCTCTCAAAATAAATAAATTAACTTTAAAAATGAAGGAAACTAAATATAATTCATGACTACTGAAAACCAGGAACAAATAGTACTCTAAATAATAAAACACTAAAAACATTTTTATGTTTTCTATCCCATCAGTTGTTAGTACTACTATGAGTGTTATAGCAAATGAAGGAATAAAAGAATTATTACAAATATCATAAGAAAGACAAAATGCTGTTGTTGTTTTTCTGGTAGTCTGATTATTCATACAGAACACTTGTAAGAAGCCAGTTAGAACACAAAACAAATCAATGAGAAAGTCCTCAAAGAATTAACGAGGGAATTAGGTAAGGTAACTGCACAGTAAGCAATCATAAGCTACACACACAAAAAAAAGTCAATGGATTTTCCTCTATATGAATAATAACACAGAAATGGAAATGAAAAAATATTTTATTCATCATGCCAACAACCATAGAATATTTGATAATGTATTTATGGAGAAATAAAAGACCTTTATGAAGAAAACTAATATAGCTTTTTGTAAAATTTTAAAGCTAAATTATTAAACTGAAAATCCTTTTTAAAGGACATAACAAAGCTAGATCCATGGAAAGACATACCATGATCTTGGATGGGGACACTTAATCTGAATTAAATTCAAATTCCTCAAAATTAACTTATATTCAATATAATATTAGTTACAATGTTAATGTTACTTAGAATTTTGGAATTGGAGACAACTATATTCAAATGCATTTGGAGAAATAAATATCTGGAAAATGACAAAAAAGTGATGAGAAAAAAAATTAGGGGAACTAGCTACACCTGAAAATATAACATGCTATAGAACCACTGAAAATACCAATATGGTATTCAAAAGGAAAAGGTGAGTACAAAATATGGAAAATTCCAAAATAATTCTCCTTTATATGACAATGTATGTCAAAGGCAGATTTCTATTCAATGACTTATCTAAGCTACTACATACTGCTTTCATAGCTGGCTAAATATCTGGATGAAAAAGCAAACTCTGTCTCAACAAATGAAAAAACTAAATTTCAAATGTACTAAAGACAAAAATGTTAAAGTTTAAAAGTTTCTAGAAGATAATAACAACCATGTAAAGCTTATAGAAACCATCTTAATTAAGATAACACCTATTAGTTATAAAAAATATATATGTGTAGGCATATTTGACTCTAAATGACATGAAACATTTGACTGTAAGACATATCTGAAACTGCACTCTTAACATCTTACTTCCCCAAACCTGCTCCTTCTCCACTCTCCTATCTCAGTTGATGGCCACCACATTTTTCATTTGCTCAGAGCAAAAGGCCTAGAGTTATCCCTCAAACCCATCTTCAGGCAACCGGGAAATGCATTTTCTCTGCCTTTCAAACTGATCCAAAATCTGGCTTCTGACTCACCCCTTATCTCATATATACCATCATCATCTAAGGTCTGCATTGTTTCAATTGCAATTTCTAGAATCTCCCAACACCCTCCTCCCCACCCCACCCCCACCACCCTTATTCTGTTCTGATTCTTTCTCATCTAGCACCTACAATGATTCTTTTATAACAGAACTCAGGGGCACCTGGGTGGCTCAGTTGGTTTAGCATCCAACTTTGGCTCAGGTCATGATCTCACAGTTCCTGAGTTCAAGTCCAGCATCGGGCTCTGTGCTGACAGCTCAGAGCCTAAAGCCTGCTTCAGATTCTGTCTTCCCTCTCTCCCCCTCCTCTGCTCATGTTCTGTCTCTCACTCTCAAGAACAAATAAACATTAAATTTGTTTTTTCAACAGAGCTCAGATCCTATCATTCTGCTGACAAAAACCTTTTAATAGCTTCCCAATTCTCTCAGGATAAAAGCCATAGTCCTCACCATGCCCCCACCTGGCCCAAGCCCATTATTTCTCAAACTCATCCTGTACTACTCTTTTGTTTGAGTCACTCTGCACCTATCACACCTGTCTCCTTGCTATTGTTCCCCCTGCACAACAGCCTTAAACTCTTGCTTCTTCTTTCTGGAATGGTCTTCCCCTGCTATCCACCTGGTTCATTTCCTTTAATCCTTTATGACTGCTTACTGTCAACCTTCTCAGGGAGAAGCACCATCCTATTTAAATAGTAACCACTGGCCAGTTCCCCACTCCTGGCTCTATTTTTTTTTTTTTCACTTTTCTCTTTTTCCAGAATCTTCCATCTTTCACATGCACTATAATTTTATTTATTTACATTAAGTGTTTTTGCCTGCGTCTCCCCTACCCCTCTACTAAAATATAAGCTCCTTTAGGTCAAGGATCCTTGTCTGTTTTCTATAGACTGATGACACTAGAACCATTGAATAAGATCTGCTACAACATAGGAGCTCAATAAATATTTTTGAGTTGATGGAAAAATAAATGAATCCTGTGCACTATCATAATAAAATTCTTAATTTGTTAATTAAGAAAATATACCAGCAGTGCACATGACAATCAAGTAAACTGATACTTATGTAGTTTGATCTTATAATACTATAAATATATGTTTACATATTTACATAGTTAACTGTTGAGGAAAAGAGGGAGCAAAGGAGAAAAAACTAACATGATGGTATGTGATTATTATTTGTTTTATTTCTCTTTCATGTTTTTAAAATGTTCATCTGTAGGTAACCTTTATAATCAGGGAAATATAAATATTAACTCTCAAAAATAATTCAGTTGAACATCATTTCCATGAGCATTGTTTATCTGATCACTCAGTCTGACTGAAAATCTCATTTTCTCGAACCCACAGCATACCTCCAGATATTTAAACCACAACTGTGGGCTTCTTAGTCTAGCCCTATGGATTGTTAGTTCATCGAGGAATGGGGCCTTGCTTATCTTTGTGGGTGCTCACTATTCTCTGTAGGAATTCATTATATAAGAAAACTTCTGTCTCTGGATATGCTGTCGTTTCTCCAGCAGGTGAACTAGAGAGTTTTTACTTTTTTAGAGCTTTTTCTTTTTCTTCTTTATTTTGCTATACCACTTGATGAGTTTATTTAATTTTATATACTTAAATTCTGATCTTTGTATTACTCATGAAATTCATATTTTCATGTCTTCCCATTATGGCATACAGGAGCTCACATGGATATTTTTTCTGTCACCAAAATAAGTCTCTAATTGTAATAATTTCAACTTTATAACAAAAGTAACATATTCCCTGTAAGGGGAAAGCAAATACTTGGTAAAGAAAAAGCACCATTAATATTTTTGTATATATTCCTCCACTTTTCACCTTTCATATAGATACTAATGCATTTGTTTAATTAGTTACTATAAAGTTAGAATCATAAACCAATTTTTCCTATCAACAATATTTAATTTTTCCATGTCAATGACTATATTTTTATATCATTTTAATGATTCTGTAGTATTCCATATTGTGTCAAACATTAATGTTTTGTCTATGCTTTTATTCTTCTGAGTAATGTGATTTTGTATATCCTACAGCTAATGCCTTATACACATATATATCTTTAATTTTTTTTTTAGGATAAATTCTTAGAAATGAAATTACTGATTCTAATGGACAGGGATGTTTTCAGTTTTTCCTTGATAATTAAAGGAATGATCAGCACTGGTAGAAAATCCTAATGACTTTTCAATATCTTTGTCAGTTAAGTGCTAACACATAAAAAATATTAATGTTTAGATAGTTTTTAGAATGAGCAACATCAAGTTGCCTTTTAAATTACTCAAAATCTAGTCATGGCAAGTCAGAAAACATCACAAATAGTTTCAACAATTAAATATGGTCTGTTGATACGTAAGGGATGAAAATCTTTGAAATAAATCACAATTACATGTATCTACTGAGTGTAGGAGTACAATTAGACACTAAATTATATGGGAAAATACAGTGGCATCTCAAGAAGGAGCCTAAGCTATAAAACTTGTTCCTGCTTGAGCCACTGTGTTCTATAAACCCTGGGGCTCCATAGTGGTATCAATGCTTTTCAGATTTTCTGCAAATTTGCCCCATTTTTACGTCACATCTGTCTCTGTAATGCCCAACCTGTCTGATAATCATTGTCATATTACCTTCATTAAATCCCCATTATGATACCAGACATGGAATTCTTACATAGGAAAAACTCCATAGTATGTTGGGAGATTATAAAAGAAAATGCAAATAGAAATCACCTAGGTAGTTTGAGGATAGCAAGGATGGAAGGAAATTTGCTCTATTTTTCAACAGAAAATTCTTTCTTTTGGAAAGCAGGAGAAAAATATTCACTAACAATCCTGGGTTTTGAACCAAGTGAATATTTGACATAGACATACTTATCTGTGTAATTATTACTAGTATGTTATGGCAAACACTCAGAAATATTATAAATTTTGATAAATAATCAAAACCATAAAAATATATTTCAATGAAAATGTATCACTTATTGAGATAAATGAGGCAGCCTGGAATTTTCTAATTTGATTACACATATGTGAATAAATATTATTTATCACCACAATTTAACAGGAATAATTCTATTCCTACCCTGTTTTTGCATGGTATAGCTTATTTACTCAGAAACCTTCTACACAACACAAAAAGTAGATGGGAGAAGAAACTTTGTATGGCTATTTCACTTTTTTCAAAAATCTCTTTCCAGGTGCCTGGGTGGCTCAGTTGGGTAAGCATCCATCTTTGGCTCAGGTCATGATCTCATGGTTCATGAGTTTGAGCCCTGCTTTGGATTCTGTGTCCCCCTCTCTCTCTGTTCCTCCCCTGCTCATGTGCTCTCTCTCTCCCCCCAAAAAAAAAAATTAAAAAAAATTAAAGAAAATCTCTTTCCAAGTTTTATGTCAAAAATTCTGAAGTGAGCTATCATAAACACTAATTTTAATTATCTCTCACATAATAACTGAATTAACACTTCCTTTTGTTTAGACCAAATAATTGGACAGGGTTTACTTTACAAAATGATTTGTTACCTGGTTATTAGAGTCATTAACTGTTTCAATTTTGTAAAAGCACATAAAAGTACTGTGAAAAATCTTCAAAAGGACTACCACTGATAGCTGTTAATCTTTTACTTAGAGGAATCTTATCTAAATACTAAGAAAGGGTTGAGAATATAAAATAATTGTTAATGTCAATAATTTGGCCACTAGACCATGTTTTTCTTTTTTTTTTTTTTTTAGAGAGAGAGAGAGAGTGCACACATGAGAAGGGAAGGGGCACAGGGAGGGAGAGAGGGGGGAGAGAGAGAGAGACAGAGAGAGACAGAGAGAGAGAATCTCAGGAAGACTCCATGCACAGTGTGGAGCCCCATGCTTCTAGGATCATGACCTGAGCAAAAATCAAGGAGTTGGATGCTCAACTGAGAGCCACCCAGGCTTTTTAAAATTTTAATGCAACTCATTTTCTGTAAAAGTTTTGGTACAATCCTATCACATTTTTTTTTAATTTAACACAGCATGAACAAAGGCACAATCCTTTAGGACAATCAAATCAAGGTATACTTAGAATAAAATTAACATCAAGTTGTGTTTATATTCAGATGGTCTGATCCTCTCCTTTGAAATAAAATGGAAACCACCATAATTGAGAGTGAATACACACATTTGTTCTTCTATACAAAAACTCATTCTTTATATAAACCAAAATTCAAATCAAGTTAGCAATCCTGAGAGAACACTTACCCATGGGCACACACAAACTTATACATTCATGGACAATCCTCTATAAGTTGGTTTTCCCACAGTTCTAGTTCTAGGTCTTTCCTCAGGACAGCCAAAGATTCCGAACATGTAGATGATATCCCATCTCTCGTCAGTAAAATCGTAATGTTTTTCAAGTATAAAGTTTGAAGTAGAAGCAATCCATGTAATAGATTCAGTAGTCCGTAATCCCAGGCTTGTGTTCTGCATATACAGTAAGAGGTGAGCCTGGCAAAAAGCACCCATTTTTAGCTTCCTGCATGGCTCAGTTGGTTAAGTATCCAACTTTGGCTCAGGTCATGATCTCACAGTTTGTGGATTTGAACCCTGCAACAGGCTCTATGCTGACAGCACAAAGCCTGCAGTCCTGCTTCAGATTCTCTGTCCCCTTCTTTCTCTGTGCCTCACTCGAATTCTCTCTCTCTCTGCCTCTCTGTCAAAAATAAATAAACATGAAAAAAAGGAAGCACTCCTTTCTAAACTAACTCATGGATGATAAGAAGACACCAAGAGTCCTCATTCTGAGAGTCTCAATTGAAAACTCACTGAAATCTACACTACTACTCTGGTCTAGGCAGTTTGTAAGAATCTGAAGACGGTCATTAATGCAAGGAAAAAGCAGGGAATCTTAGACGCAACTCTCAGAAATATAAATATTGGAAGTGGCAGGGAAATGGGACAGGGGAAGGGAGGGCAGAAAAGGTACAGTTCATCCTTTGCCTGAAACCATACCAGCCTGATGTTTACTGGGGCTTCCTTAGCACTGGGTGGGTGAAATGCTAATGATTCCACCTCCACCTAGAAGCACAGAAAGTTCATCCCTTACAGCCGTATACACATATGCACACAAAACATCCAAACAACTCTACATAGCTACATCATTTTGTTCTTGACAGGTCAATAGTACCGCTGGCATTCCTTCTCAAGCCCAACGATGGTGTGCAGGAACATGGCGATGTTTAGGGAGGAAGACATTAGGACAGGCCCCAAACTGAGATCCCCTTTTGCAGATTTCTATCCAAGGACAAACTGGCCTAAATGATGCTGTAATTTCATGCTTATCTACACAGTTCTATAATACCTCTTCTATAGCAATTTAAAGTCTTTGGGTTCAAATGTGCTCATTCCTTCCCCATAGCCTACAAAGTTCTTTTGCTGCTTCCAGAGTAAAGGTCTGTCCTTAAGGAGGTTATTCTTGGTAAAGAGGAATGAATGTTTTTACAGTTGTCTTAACCAGGATCCAGTATTTGGACTAAGCCTTCTCCAGAAACATGAAGAATCACTTCACATACCAACTTGTACTAGCTTGATGTCTGCACCATCATGGCACACTGGTCTCACATTTTCCAGACAATAACCAGGGGTAAATGGGCAAGTTTCTCTCAGTTAGGCACATGGCTGTTTCCATGGTAACCAACACACCAGTTGGACCTATTCCAGTGTAGCAACGAATGAACTAAGATGTGTTCACCATTCATTCTCAGTGACCTCACATAATTTACAAATTCCAGAAAGTCCAAGGAGTCCCTAGAATGCTGTGCTTAGGCCATGTGACATACTAAATATGCCACTGCAGGGGTGCCTGGGTGGCTCAGTCCTTTAAGTATCTAACTTTGGCTCAGGTCATGATCTCAAGTTCATAGGTTTGAGTCCTGCATTGGGCTCTGTGGTGACAGCTCAGAGCCTGGAGTTTGCTTCAAATTCTGTGTCTCCCTCCCTCTCTGCCCCTTCCCCACTTGTGCTCTGTCTCTCAAAAATAAATACACATTCAAAAATATTTTTTTTAATGCCACTACAACATTTTTAATGAAAGTTTCATCCTTTCACATGTTTTCGATAAATGTTCTTTAAAATCTTACAACTGCAGATTTAGTTTACTTAATTTACTTAAATGTCTGCCATATAACCTAATTAGAAAGGCTAATCTTTATTGTCAGATTCATTAGTTCAGTATGATTAACTTTCTTCTGGAAAATGTCTAACGTTATTTCTATTGAGATTAAGCATATACATTTTCATGACAATGATCCACATCTGATACCTAATTCTAGATAGATAGATAAGGCAGAGAGTCTTGGCAGGAGTTTGTTATCTAGCTTAAATGAGACACATAACATTGAGTATTTCTTACCAAAGTTTTCTTTGTGTTACTTTTACTAGTTTCCCATTCCAGACAAGGAATTAATTGACAGTAGCCAAAGAACAGAACAGGCAGAGCTTTGAATCAATAAAAAATCATCACTCCAATCATCTCACCCTGTACTTTCTTAAGAGTACTCTGATACAGACCAAAGTACTTTGTTTCTCCTATTACTCTTCATCCTTGAAATATATACATATAAGAGAGAAATCTAGGACACTTTCCACAGGTTTTGTTGTTTTGTATAAAGGAGGTTTCACATAAACTGTCCATTTTTCTTGGATCCCCTAAATCTTTTTACACCCAGGAGCAAAACACCAAAGTAAGATTCAGGATGCTTTACTTTTGTAAAGAGGAAAAGGACAACTGTGAAAGTGGAGGCAGGAAAAGCATAATACATCAACTGCAAGAGAGTTCTCAGATCCGTGCTAGCAAAGAAAACATATGAAAGATGAGACTCATAGAAACTGTTTCTTTAAAAACTTATCTTTGAGCCTGCCTCTTGCAAAGTCTTCATGTTCTCCAAGCGGTATATGTCTAGGGTGCTTATTTCTAGTTTACAGACCACTGCACCAGAGAACATGACTCCAAAGAACTTTATCTGAGGTCATGACAGCATGTGAGCTTCCCTTCGTCTTGGGGAGAAAGAAAGGAGAAAGGAAAGGAAGAAGAGGAAAAACTGAGTATTTACTAAAAATTAACTATGCTGTTTTGGGAAAGGCCAAATTCTAAAATGGATGATATTGTCTTTCATTAAAGTAGCTGCATTAAGTTATGTTTTGTTGGCAACAGTGGAAATAGGTTGTGATCACATGAGAAAGCTGCATCAAGTTGTATTTCTGCATATTGTATTTCTCAGATTCATGGATGAAGTTACCCCTATTACGGTACAGGTCAGAAATAGACTTGGAGATGAATTTTACTCAAGGCAATTAGTCTTAGGACAGGAGTCCCAGATGCTATTCTATTAAAGTTTATAATATGAAAGGGAGAGGGGAGGATCTGTGAAAACACAGCTTTTGTTTACTTTCCTAAGGAATATGATACGAAGGAAGGAAGGAAGGAAGGAAGGAAGGAAGGAAGGAAGGAAGGAAGGAAGGAAGAGATAAAACCTATAAAAAGATGAGTGCTCTGATTGAAGCCAAAGTGAAGAGTCCAGATCCTCTTCACACATTAGGCCTCCTCTTTGCTGCTCAGATCTGCTCCCAAGGTCCTTCACAGAGACTCAGGTGCCATGAGACATAAATGTGACAAACTGGGCTATGCCAATTCTTCATGTACTTTGGGATCAAATGTGCAGCAAAGTCAACATTAAGAACAAAGCTGAGAACCTCAAAAAAACTAAAAAATAAATGTCTTCTGAAATAACTGATTCAGCACTAAAAAAGTCAGAATTGGGCAGCCTGAATTTAAATCCTACTTTGGATATTTTTGAGTTACATCAACAACTTAAAATGATAAATAAATTTAGCGAGTTACTAAAACTGCGTGCATCTCAGTTATGATCTCTATGATCACCCAGTTCACAGGAGTGTCAGAAAACAGACACCTAATAAATAGTGTGTATCTGATGCATAGTAGAGGCTCAGCAACTGAGAGGTAAATTGATGGTATTTAATAAAACTCAAAGACTTTTAAGTTATACTTAACAATGTCCCCTTCTATGCATCTCTTCAATTTCTCCTCTTTTTAACATATCAGTCTTCTTCAAGATTGTTAGAATGCCTTCATCTTTGGGGGAGAGGAAGAAAAAGAGCATTTAGTTTAGGTTTTTTAATGACCTCAGAGAAAATAATCCTAGTGAAATGACTTACTTCTAGAAAGAAGGGAATACTGAAACATTTGTATACATTTCTAACATATCTGATATCTCACAGCACAGTAAAGCTCCAAATGATGAATGAGAAGATGGAGAGAGAGGGTTACACTTAAGCAAAATGGATAGTCTAGGAAAAAAATAAAAACCATTATAATAAATATTAGAAGGTCATCATTATGTTTCAAATTATCAACAAATGATCAAACTATCTTCAACGTTTTGTGTTTAAGAAATAAATCACCTTAGAAATGTCACAAGCAAAAATATTTTATTTTTTGAAACCTTTGGTGCTTTAAGTATTTGGATTTCTTTCTCCAGAAAATCCATTTATAGGCACTACACATTCACTCAAGTGACAGGGGGTACTGTAGCATAGTGCTAAGAAGTTGGTGTCCTGTAGGCACACTGCCCTATTTCAAATGCAGTCAAGGTAATTGAGTTCAAATCTCACCTATATTCATCCTTAAGTATGTAAATTTGGGCAGGTAACTTTTAACCTTGCTAACATTCACTTTACCCATTCACTTTACAATCAATGGATTAGTAATGATAAATAATTCATAGGTTTGTTGTGAGAAATGAGGGAGGTGATCCAGGTAAAATGTTTAGTACAACTCCTGGAACTAGTAAGAACTCAGCAAATATAGGATATTAGTATTACTACTACTGTTGTACTGCAGGGGTGGTGGAGTAAATACTAACAGTCCTACTACTGCTAGTATTCATATTATATTTAGGTATTTCCCTTTCAACCATTTCAGATGTTTTTCTACTGGATCCCCAACTACATTACAATCTTCTTCATAATAGTGTCCATTTATCGTTTTTTAAAAATCTGCCACAATTCCTAGCACAGTTCTGGACTTGTAACAGACATTTAGTAAATATTTCTTGATTGACTGATATCACATATTCATTATAGTTGGATGGATATAAATTAATTTGCATTTCAACTCAACTACTTCAAAAAATCCCAGCTTCACACTTGATATCTTCGTTTGCTCAACTCTATGTTGCAAACAGCTAATTAGAGATGATATGGCACTGTTTGAGTTTTGGCAGACTATAATCTGTGGATTTTAACACAACCAACTGCCTAATTTATGTCGGTCCACATGCCAGGAAAATATATTCAAAGAATATTATTTGGTTAAAGAAAACCAGAGGAATGGCCTCACCTAATTGTGACTTTTGGAGTCAAAAATTTAGATCAGAGAAATGGTTTTATTGATGCTTTCATTTATACTGAGCTTTGTTTATATCATAAATACTAAAGAAACAGTATTTTGCCCCCAGGGATATTCACAGGTATAGCATCAGCCAAGTAAACATGTCATTAGTTGCAGTAATGTGTTCAACATTTTTCAAAGTAATGTGGAACAAAAACATTTCAGTTAAAAACAAATTTGAATTCTGATGTCCATGCAAATACCATTCTTACCACATGCATTTTCAACTGAGAGTACTCTCTGTGAAAAAATTCAGAAGAGGCAATCAATATATGTTTGCTGAATTATTCTTTTTGCTTTCTATTTTTATTCATTATAATTAAAATTAGAGGTGTCTCCTATTTAACAAAATGGGACAACATAAAATCATACTCTCATCTTACTGAGTTATATATAGTTTACTTAAAACCATGATACATACTTTGTTTTTTGTTTTGTTTTGTTTTTGGACTGACCAGATGTAATTAGCATAGTTAAGTCCATGTAAATTCTCTGCCTTTTTTAAGAAAAGAAAAGGCAAAGAGTAAAAAGGAAGTTGATAGAGAAATCAGAAAGTTAGGTATGAAAAGAACTTGTACCTTTTTGGACAAGCTGGAATGTGTGATTAAATATAATGGCAGAAATCACTTACTGCTATTCTAATGTATACTCTACTCTTACATGCTTCTGTTTATGTCAATAATACACTTACCTCCCCCAAAATACAACTAACTCTCAGTCTTCCTTTCAAACAGGATAATCTAAGTCCTGATCAATGAGATATCAGTGGGAGGGGATGGTTTAAACAGAAAGGAGCATCTAGGAGAGAGACTTGGCATAGGAAGATATTCAATAGATATGTCCCTTTTACCCTTTTCCTTTATTATTCTTCCAGCCTAGAATAATGCTGGAGACACAGCAGCCACCTTGTCACCACAAAGTGATAAGCATTAAGATGAAAGCCACATGATAAAGACTAGATAATGTCTATTGAAATTTTTTTTTTAAATTAAGGCTTTTTTTTTGAGGAAAAGAGGGGCACCCTCCATCCACATACACATTTACACTTCTGTAGTCATTTCTAATTTTACTTCCTAGTTCTACTATTTGTACCTACTCTAAATATATCCCTCTTATTCTATTAGTGTGGATTTCAGGGCTGGAGCTAGGTTGAAGTAAATGAGATAAGTAGGGTACAAATTTTAAGGAAGTGCTCATTCAGGGGCAGTTACACAACATGAAAAGTGAGTCCCTTCCTAAATTTTGACCACCATTATACAGACTCACATTCTTCTCCATATTTTACAACACTTACTGCAATTGCAAGTAAAAATTGTTACTTTTTATGAATAGAGACTTAAGGTTTTTTTGTTGTTGTTGTTTTAGAACTAAATTTTTTTTTCCATTTGCAACAACATGGATGGACCTAGAGGGATAACAGTAAGTGAAATATTAGTCAAAGAATGACAAATACTGTATGATTTCACTCAGATGCGTAATTTAAGAAACAAATGAACACACAGAAAAAAGAGTCGGACAAAAAAAAACCAGACTCTTAAATACAGAGAACAACCTGATAGCTGCCAGAGAGGAGGTGAGTAGGGAAATGGGTGAAATAGGTAAAGGGGATTAAGAGAATACTTATCTTTTTTTTTTTTTAAATGTTTTTATTTATTTCTAGGAGAGAGAAAGAGACAGCATGAGCAGGGGAGGGTCAGAGAGAGAGGGAGTCACAGACTGAAACAGGCTCCAGGCTCTGAGCCGGCAGTCAGCACAGAGCCCGACCCCACAAACCGCGAGATCATGACCTAAGCGAAAGTCGGACGCTTAACCGACTAAGCCACCCAGGCGCCCCAAGAGAATACTTATCTTGATAAGCAGTGAGAAATGTATAGACTTGCTAATCACTGTACTGTACACCTAAAACTAATATAACACTGTGTGTTAATTATACTTGAATAAAAATTGTTTTTAAATTATTATGTTTTTCTGATTGTCACCTTGTTCTCCAACACCTGTATGAAGGGAGGAACCTTGTTTGGTGCATCCCTATGCCTAATATAACAACATATAATAAGTACATAAATATGAACACTCTGTCTCCATTTCATTTGAGCTATGTAATGCCTAGAACAAAATAACAGGTTACAAGTAAGCCCACCTTTCAAAGTGATTCACTAGATCACCAAACAGGACTTATAGCAGCCATAGACCAATTTGTGACAACTATATGAAAAGTCCATAGGAGATACTAAAAGAAAACAACAGAGTTCTTCCCTCTCACCTGTAATCTACTAAAAGAGTTGCAAGAACACCACTGGAAGGATTAATATGTATTTCATGGAGTTTAGTGCACAAAATACAACTGTCTAAAACACACCAGAGAAACTGAATTTTAAGAGCCTACGCCTCTCAGACAGGGTTGGGTTGGCAGTGAGGATAAATGACTTTTCTTGCCAGGCTATAATCATTTTATATTCTTTGCAAGAGAACTTCCTGAAATGAGTGTGTGATTCTAACAAAAATTGTAGACCCCTGATGCAAGGGCAAGATGCCCAACCAGAGATGAATAATCTATATCACAGGAGGTTTGAGGTGAACATTCCCAATGGAAGATGTCCCAGAAGCAATAAAAGTGTTCCTAAGAGAGTAATTCCAGCAGGATTTTTCCTATCTCTCACATCTCCTTCCTCCTTGCTCAATCTCTAATGCTGGTGGCAAAAGAGGCAGCCTAGTGGTGAGAGGGAAGAATATGAAAGAGAAAGTGCTGAAATGGAAAATCCCCCTTTCCCACTGCAGGTTGCAGATTCCAATCTGAAGTAGATCCTAGCTGAGGAAACATAATTTCCCATTAAGTTCAGAATTCTAATTTTACATTGAAGTGAAAATAACAGTTACACAATGAGACTTTTTCTGGAAATGGAAATTCCATGAAGATATTTATTATGTGAAATGACTAGAAAAGCCACAGATCTGCCTCAAAAATTAACTCAAGGTATAAGAAAGAATAAGTCCAACAGAATGGGTTTGAACACACAGTCATAATAAGGTAAAGGAATAAAAGTTATTTTCTAAGGAGTTTCTATGAAGTTATACTCTGTAGAGATGTATTCTTTCAACAAAATGGTTATGTTTTAATGAGTGAAAAATGAACAAAAATAGTCCTATTATCAGTGTTCATTTTAACAACATACTGATGAATAGAGGTACAGCATAGGATTTTAACTGGCAATCAGATTTTCCTTTATGCTTCAAAATTATGTATAAAAATTAAATAAATTGATTATTTTCTTGTATTATAAAATATAATAGATAGCCATATTTACTGCATTAATGACACTGAAAATTTGCAAGGCATTAAAATGTAAGCTTGTAAGCAGAATTAATAACCTGACTATCTGACTTTTGTCTAGTTTATTATCTCTGGCATACTCCATAGATCTAGAAAACTATTCCAGCCTTCATTAAAGTTTTAAACAGTTATGAAATAGCAATACCCACCACATGGTTTAAATATTTTATGCAACATCTTTAATCACCTCTTCATAATTTACAGTATAGATTGTAAAATCATTACAGATATACATTAATAATTAACATGTAATATTATCTTCTTATAAATATATGTCATAGATGCATTTAAATCCTTTGCTTACAAGGTGAATAACAGAGTTTCTTTTATGACTGCTATACACATTATAATTTTATTATAAACTTGTGTTTCACGCTTAGTTATATAGGCCAGATTACTCTCACCTCTCAGTAAGCATCCGATAACTATTTTTTGGGATTATAGATATAATTTCTCTTTGGTAATGTTAGGACTATTTACCAATATTCAAGTTTTCTTTCAGATATATGGCAGGATTTCATTTTCCTATTCCTTCTGGGGATATGCATGGTCCTCTGACTTGCTTTAGCTAAAGATACAAGGTAAATCGATATGTTGTTCCAGATGGAAATTTTCAGAACTCCAGTGCAGTTCCCTGGATCTTGGAAGCACGTGTCAAGATGCAACTTCTGTCAACCTGGGACTGTGCCTCAGCATGGGTGCCTAACCACGTTAGTCACGTAGCATGAGTGAGAAAAAAAATGTTCTTGTACTCAAATACAACAATTTGGAAATTATTTATTCCTGAAGCACACACATCCTACACCAGGAGGTGGCAAAGTTTTTCCGTAAAGGGACAAACAACAATTTTTCTAGACTTTGTAGGCCATAATGTCTCTGTTGCAAGTACACTCAAGTCTGCTACTGAAATGAGAAAGTAGCCATAGGGGGAAAGTGTAAAGGAAGAGGCATGACTGTGTTCCAATAAAACTTTATTTACAGAAAATATTGGTGCCCAAATCAGGTTTGGTCTATGGGGCTAGTTTGCCCCTCCCTGGTCCAACCTTTCTTCTGTGATACAGTCTTATAATGAAGTCAGGGGATATCTATAGAGGTGAACTTCAAATCATGTATTTAATAGATTGTTCTAATTTTTTTTAAGTTTTTGTTTTAATCACATGGTGCTCATCATGACAAGTACACTCTTTAATCACCATCACCTATTTCACCTACCCCCCCCAATCAACCTCTCCTCTGGTAACCATCAGATGGTCCTCTATAGTTAAGACTGAGTCTTGCTTCGTGTGTGTGTGTCTCTTTTTTTTTCCCTTTGCTTGTTTCGTTTTTTAAATTCAACATATGGTATTTGTCTTTCTCTGACTTATTTCACTTAGCATTATAATGCTAGCTCGATCCATGTCATTGCAAAATGGAGAGATTTCATTCTTTTTTATGACTGAATGCATTCTATCTATTATATCCACCTATTTATCGATTGATTGGTCGATAGATATATAACTTCTTTATCTATTCATCAATAGCTGCTTTCATATCTTGGCTATTGTAAATAATGCTGTTATAAACATAGGGGTGCATGTATCCCTTTGAATCAGTGTTTTCGTATTCTTTGTGTAAATTCCCATTAGTGCAGTTGGTGGATCATAGGGTAATTCTATTTTTAACTTTTTGAGGAATCTCTATACTGTTTTCCAGAGTGGATGCACCGGTTTGCATTCCTACCAATGATGAATAAGCATTCTGTTTTCTCCACATCCTCACCAACAACTATAGTTTCTTGTGTTTTTCATTTTAGCCATTCTGACAGGTATGAAGTGATAATCTTGTTGTAGTTTTGATTTGCATTTCCTTGCTGATAAATTATAATGGTCATCTTTTCATGTGTCTCTTGACCATCTGTATGTCTTCTTTGGAGAAATGTTTGTTCATGTTTTCTGCTCCATTTTTTTAAATTGGATTATGTTTTGAGTATTGAGTTTTAGAAGTTCTTCATATATATTTTTTAGATACTAATACTTCATTGGATATGTCATTTGCAATTATCTCTTCCCATTCAATAGGTTGCCTTCCAGTTTTGTTGACTGTTTCCTTCAGTGTGCAGAAGGGTTTTTTTGCTTTGTTTTGTTTTTGATGTAGTCCAAATGGTTTATTTTTGCTTTTGTTTCTCTTGAGCCTCAGGGACCTACTAGGAAAAAAAAAAGCTACTTCAACCAATGTCAGAGAAATTACTACCTGTGCTCTTTTCTAGGATTTTATAGTTTCAGATCACACATTTAGGTCTTTAAACCATTTTGAATTTGTTTTGTGTATGGTATAAGAAAGTGGCCCAGTTTTATTCTTGTACATGTTGCTGTCCAGTTTTCTCAATGCCATTTGTTGAAGAGATTTTTTTTTCAATTTGCGTATTTTTCCTGCTTTGTTGAAGATTAATTGACTATACAATTGTGCATTTATTCCTGGATTTTCTACTCTGTTCTTTTGATCTATATATCTATTTTTGTACTAATACCATACTCCTTTGATTACTGCAGCTTTGTAATATAATTTGAAGTTTGGAATTGTGATGCCTCGAGTTTTCATTTTCTTTTTCAAAATTGCTTTGGCTATTTGGGGTCTTTTGTGGTTCCATACACATTTTAGGATTGTTTGTTCTAGTTCTGCAAAAAATGGTCTTGGTATTTTGATAGGGATTGCATTAAGTCTGTTGATTGCTTTGAGTACTATAAACATTTTAACAATATTTGTTCTTCTAATCCATAAGCATGGAATGTCTTCCCATTTCTTTGTGCCACCTTCAATTTCTTGCATGAATGTTTTATAGTTTTCAGAATATAAGCCTTTCACCTCTTTGGTTAGGTTTTTTCCTAGGTATTTTATTATTTTTGGTGCAGTTGTAAATGGGATTGTTTTCTTATTTTCTCTTTCTACTGCTTCATTATTGGTGTATAGAAATGCAATTGATTTCTGTACATTTTGTATCCTGTGCCTTTGCTGAATTCATTTATCCTGTGCCTTTACTGACTTTTTTGGTGGAGGCTTCTGGTGTCTCTCCATATAGTATCAAGTCATCTGCAAAGAGTGAAAGTTTTACTTCTTCCTTACCAATTTGGATGATACCTTTATTTCTTTTTGTTGTCTGATTGCTGTGCCTAGAACTTCCAGTACCATGTTGAATAAAAGTGGTGAGAATAGACATCCTTGTCTTGATCCTGACCTTAGAGGAAAGGCTCTCTGTTCTTCCCCATTAAAAGTATGATGTTGGCTGTGGTTTTTCATATATGGCCTTTATTATATGGAAGTATGTTCCCTCTAAATCTACTGTGTCGGTTTTTATAATAAATGGATATTGTACTCTGTCAAATGCTTTTTCTGCATCTACTGAAATGACCACATGGTTCTTATCCTTTTTTTATTGATGTGATGTATTACATTGATTGACTTGTGAATTACTGAACCAACCTTATATTCCAGGAATAAATCACGCTTGATCATGGTGAATGATTTTTTTAATGTATTGTTCAATTTGGTTTGCTAGTATTTTGTTGAGGGTTTTTTTTCCATCTGTGTTCATTAGAGATAATGGCCTGTAGTTCTCCTTTTTCATTGTGTCTTTATCTGGTTTTGATATCAAGGTAATGCTGGCCTCATCAAATGAATTTGGAAGTTTTCCTTCCTCTTCTATCTCTTGGGATAGTTTGAGAAGAATAGGTATTAACTCTTCTTTAAATGTTTGGTAGAATTTGCTTGTGAAGCTATCTGGTCCTGGACTTTTGTTTGTTGAGAGTTTTTTGATTACTGATTCAACTTCATTGCAGGTAATAAATCTGTTCACATTTTCTTTTTCTTCCTGTTTCAGTTTTAGTAGGCTATATTTCTAAGAATTTATCCATTTCTTCTAGGTTATCCAATTTGTTCCCATATAGTTTATCATAATATTCTCTTGTAATTAATTGTATTTCTGTGGTATTTGTTATTTCTGTTCTCTCATTTGTGATTTTACTTATTTGGGTCTTTTTTCTTTCTTGATAAGTCTGACTAGATATTTAACAATTTTATTATTTTTTTGAGAACTAGCTCTTGTTGGTTTCATTGATCTGTTAAAGTCCTCTACTCTTATTGTATTATCACCAATTAGTTCCTTTATGTTAGTTATTAACTGTTTTATGTATTTGGGTGCTCATATGTTGTCTGCATAAATATTTGCAATTGCTATATCTTCTTGTTGGATTGCCCCCTTCATTATTGTACAGCGCCCTTCTTTGTCTCTTGTTATAGTCCTTTCTCTAAAGTCTATCTTGTTTGATTTACAGGTGTCTTTAAGTCTAAAATGAGTCTCTTATAGGCACCCATATAGGTCGGTGCTATTTTCATAACCATTCTGTCCCACAATGCCTTTGATTGGAATATTTAGTCCATTTACATTCAAATTAATTATTGATAGTTATTTACTGCCATTTTATTATTTGTTTTGTTGTTGCTCCTGAAGATTTTCTCTGATCCTTTCTTGTTTTTCTCTCTTTCATGATTTGCTGGTTTTCTTTAGTGATTTATCTGAATTTCTGTCTCTTTATTTTTTGGATATTAGTTTCTTTTTTATTATTATTTCTAGGAGAGAGAGAAAGAGACAGCGTGAGCAGGGGAGGGTCAGAGAGGGAGGGAGTCACAGACTGAAACAGGCTCCAGGCTCTGAGCTGGCAGTCAGCACATAGCCCTACGCGGGGCTTGAACCCACGAACCACAAGATCATGACCTAAGCGAAAGTCAGACGCTTAACCGACTAAGCCACCCAGGTGCCCCTTTATTAGTAGTTTTTGAGTTGTGGTTACCATTAGGTTTGTATGTAATATGTTCGACATAGAACAATGTATATTAAGTTGATGGTTAAGTTTAAAGAACCCATTCTTTATTCCTCTCCTCCCCCATGTTTTAGGTATATGGTGTCATATTTTACATCCTTTTATTTTGTAAGTTCCTTGACTGATTTTTTTACAGAAATATTCATTTTTATTGCTTTTGTTTTTCCTACCTTCATATTGTCACTTTTGGTCTTTCCTCTCCTCTCAAAGAGTCCCCTTTAATATTTCTTGCAGGGGTGGGTTAGTGGTCAATGAACAATTTTTGTTGTTGTTGTTCTAGCTCCTTTAGAAATAATGGTAGGTTATTTACTTGAGATTTTGCTTGCTATTTGAGATAGGTCTGTACTACTATAAACTTCCCTCTTAGAACCACTTTTCCTGCATCCCCCAAAGTTGGAACTGTTGTCTTTTCATTTTCATTTGTTTCCATGTACTTTTTAATTTAATCTGTTATTTTCTGGTTGACCCATTCATTGTTTAGTACCATGTTATTTAACCTCCATGCATTTGTGGTCTTTCTAGACTTTTTCTTGTAGTTAATTTCTAGTTTCATAGTACTGTGGTCAGAAAAGCTACATGGTATAACTGATCTTTTTTAAATTGTTAGTTTTTTTTTAATGTTTTATTTATTTCTAGGAGAGAGAGAGAGAGAGAGAGAGAGAGACAGTGTGAGCAGGGGAGGGTCAGAGAGAGAGGGAGTCACAGACCAAAACAGGCTCCAGGCTCTGAGCTGGCAGTCAGCACATAGCCCGACGCGGGGCTTGAACCCACGAACCACAAGATCATGACCTAAGCGAAAGTCAGACGCTTAACCGACTAAGCCACCCAGGTGCCCCTTTATTAGTAGTTTTTGAGTTGTGGTTACCATTAGGTTTGTATGTAATATGTTCGACATAGAACAATGTATATTAAGTTGATGGTTAAGTTTAAAGAACCCATTCTTTACTCCTCTCCTCCCCCATGTTTTAGGTATATGGTGTCATATTTTACATCCTTTTATTTTGTAAGTTCCTTGACTGATTTTTTTACAGAAATATTCATTTTTATTGCTTTTGTTTTTCCTACCTTCATATTGTCACTTTTGGTCTTTCCTCTCCTCTCAAAGAGTCCCCTTTAATATTTCTTGCAGGGGTGGGTTAGTGGTCAATGAACAATTTTTGTTGTTGTTGTTCTAGCTCCTTTAGAAATAATGGTAGGTTATTTACTTGAGATTTTGCTTGCTATTTGAGATAGGTCTGTACTACTATAAACTTCCCTCTTAGAACCACTTTTCCTGCATCCCCCAAAGTTGGAACTGTTGTCTTTTCATTTTCATTTGTTTCCATGTACTTTTTAATTTAATCTGTTATTTTCTGGTTGACCCATTCATTGTTTAGTACCATGTTATTTAACCTCCATGCATTTGTGGTCTTTCTAGACTTTTTCTTGTAGTTAATTTCTAGTTTCATAGTACTGTGGTCAGAAAAGCTACATGGTATAACTGATCTTTTTTAAATTGTTAGTTTTTTTTTAATGTTTTATTTATTTCTAGGAGAGAGAGAGAGAGAGAGAGACAGTGTGAGCAGGGGAGGGTCAGAGAGAGAGGGAGTCACAGACCAAAACAGGCTCCAGGCTCTGAGCTGGCAGTCAGCACAGAGCCCGACGCAGGGCTCGAACCCACGAACCGCGAGATCATGACCTAAGCGAAAGTCGGACGCTTAACCGACTAAGCCACCCAGGCACCCCTTAAATTGTTAGTTTTTATTTGTCTGGGAAATTCTCTCTCTCTCCTTCTATTATGAATGATAGCTTTGCTGTATAGAGTATTCTTGGGTGCAGGTTTTTACCTCTCAACACTTTGAATATCTCATGCCACTCTTTTCTGTCTTGGAAAGTTTCTGCTGAAAAATCTGCTGATAGCCTTATGGGTTTTCCTTTGTATGTAATAGCCTTATTTATCTTGCTGCTTTTAATATTTTTTCTTTATCATTTTAATTATAATATGTCTTGGTGCTGATCTGCTTTTATTGATTTTGCTGGGGGTTGTCTGTGCTTCCTGGATCTGGATATCTATTTCCTTCTCCAGAAAAGGGATGTTTTCAGCTATTATTTATTCAAATAAATTCTCTGCGCCTTTTCACTTTCTTCTTTGTCTGGGCCTCCTATAATGTAAATGTTATTACAGATATTGGAGTCACTGAGTTCCCTAAGTCTATTCTTATTTTGCATAATTCTTTTTTCTCTCTTTTGCCCAGCTTAATTACTTTCCATTACTCTATTTTCTAGGTCATTAATTCATTTCTTCTTCCAGCATGTCGTTCATTCCATCAAGCATGTTTCTCATTTAATTTATTGATCCTTTATCTCTGCAATGTTATTCCTTATCACCGTGTTAATGGTCTCACTGACATCCTCCACACTTTTCTCAAGTCCAGTGAGTAGTCTTATGATCATTGCTTTAAATTCTCCAGCAAGCATGTTACTTATATCTGTCTCATTTAGATCTCCAGTCATGGCCTTTTTCCTATTCTTTCATTCAGGACATATTCCTCTGCCTTCTAATTTTGTCTCAGTCTCTGTGCCTCTTTCTCTGTGTTAGGAAAGTCAGCTAAACCTCTTGCTCTTGAGGGTAATGGCTTTTTAAAGAAAAGGCCATGTAGTGCCCTACGGTGTAGTGTTCCCTGTTCCCCTGGGCCTGGCATATCCAGGGGTGTTGTCATTGTGTGTTGCAGGCATTCTGCTGTTGTGCCCTGGGGATTTTATCCTTCAGGCCTGTCTTCTACAGAGGCTCTCTTTGCCTATTGTGGTAAGTGTCTGGTCTTTAACCTGAATGTGGTGCATTTTAATAAATGTGCTCTGGTCTGCCTGTGAAATGAGACCTATCCCTAGTGACACAGAAATGAAGACCCTGAAAAACATCCAGGTCAATCCCTGTTGACAGGGGTTTGGGCTGGTCTTGTGGGGAAGAGGGCCTGCTGCACTGGGACTGAGGCAAGTGTGACTGGTGAAGGCAGTTCTTCTCAAGTGTGTGGGGATGCAGGACTTGGTATAAATAAGTTATGTAGCAAGTGTTAGTGCTATGCTGGTTCCCTCAGGTGGCTCAGTGTTTATGCTGAGGGGTTGGAGAGCAATGAATGCTGTCTCTCTGGGACACACTCTGAGATAAGCAAATAACCTCCCCACTGTGTGCCCCAGGCACTCTTCAGATTGCTGTTTCCACACTGTACATTTGTGGACTGTGTGCCCACCTTTTTTCCAAGAGCAGCCCCAATGTCCTGTGAGCTTTCTCAGAGTGAAGCATACTGATATTTAAAACTCCAAGTTTCAAGCCCTGCTGGTTGCCACAAGTTATGAAATTCAAGTCCCGTGTTGGGCTCTGTGCTGATAGTGCAGAGCCTGGAGCCTGCTTCAGATTCTCTCTCTCTCTCTCTCTCTCTCTCTCTCTCTCCCCCCCCTCCCTCCCCAGCTTACACTCTGCTTCTCTTTCTCTCTCAAAAAGTAAACATTAAAAATAATTATATTATATATATATATATAAATATATATGTGTATATATATTTGAATTTAAACTAGTACTTCCAATGAAGTTTTAAGATTCTTTGTGGTTTTCATTTTCTGTGTATTTTCTAAATAACATTAGGATTGTGCCTAAGTTAAATAGAAAATAAACATAGCTCTACATCCTTGAATTGAAATATCCAAATATTTCTTGGCTAAATATAAATTTCTTGGCAAGATTTAGACAATATTGTTTTTATTTCAATTATTCACTTATAGGAAAATGAACCATTGCAATATCAGTCTTTACAGTTGGATAGAGATACAAATACAAAT
This sequence comes from Hyaena hyaena, assembly GCF_003009895.1. Lineage (NCBI taxonomy): Eukaryota > Metazoa > Chordata > Mammalia > Carnivora > Hyaenidae > Hyaena > Hyaena hyaena. Next base: position 5,770,518 of record NW_024080658.1, on the reverse strand, counting down.
TTGCTTAAACTGAATTATTCAAAACAGATACTTAATTGAATAGGAAGTCTTCAAAGGTGTTATATAGGTGGAAATATGATTAGATATACTAAAGGTATGTGTTAAGAATATATATTCACATTTATATACATTAATTATACACAAACATAGATACCTATAGTAAAGATGATTAAAAAGAAAATATTGAGAGAACATCTTTTCTTTCCAAGGGAACTATATCCTGTAAGTAAGTTGAATCCATAAACAAAATATAAATCCCTCTTATCCCTTGTGAATTAACATTGATTTTTATTTTCATAAAATGTATTCATATTCCTCATTTTTCCCCTCAGAGTAACTTCTTCATCAACATTTAAAATAAATGAAGTGAAAATGTTAAAAGTATATGAAGTATTTAAGCATTAGTGTAATAAGTAACCATATATTTCAATGAACATACTACATTTTGGATATAGCTATTAGATCTGTAAAGAAGTCATTATGTTTCACTCCATACAATTCAATGAATGGATTTTTGACAAGGCAAATTGTAATAATTCCTTTGGATCCATTACATTTTTTTCCACGTAAAAGCCTTTCAGCCTTAAAAAAAAAAAAAAAGCCTTTCAGCCTCGAGATTATTAGCATCATAGATTCGTATGCTTCTATAAGTGTTGATAAATTGGCAGGCCTATAAGAATACTCAATTAAATTTTTTTCTATTTATAAATGATAAAAATATTAGGTCAAAATATAGACTAAATGCTTCCCAAAGCCCTTAATTTTCATTCTAGTGGTTGTGAGCAGAGGCTAACAAAAGAGACTTAACACGCTGAACTTGTGTGTGTGTGTGTGTGTGTGTGTGTAAATATAAGTCCTTCAAGCATGTAAAATATGCATTTGCTCTGATTTTCTAGATGCATCCTGAAAGAAATATTTACAGTCTGGTATTAAGCCCATCAACATTGTGGGTTTTAATGGAAATGCTGCCCAGCCTTTCATGTACTATTCTAAATAATTAAAGATTTTTAAATTCCTGGTTTGGTTTTTACCATGTAGATACATTTATTCCACTCATTAGCAGAATCGTATAACATAGCCCAAATTAACAAAATGCAAAGAATGTCATCCCAGCAGGAACCCTGGAACATGAAATGGATTTCTATCACTGTAATTTTTGTTAGGGCTCATTTGGGTACCCTCAATATGTTGCAGTAGTTACATTTATGTGCCAAATTCTCTGGCTTAATCTTATGATTTTTCTCCATAACAGGGTAAAAAGAACTTACAAATAACAATGTGTGTGGATAACTGTTGTTTTGTTTTCTTTTGATACTTTTCCCCTATGGGCTTGATTTGTAATTAAAATAAGGTTACTCAGATGGAGGTCTTAAAATTTTCCCCATTCTCTTTTATAGCTTAGAAAAATCTCTTTGTTTCTGAGGACTTGAAAAATCTTTATTACTAGAACTCAGATAAATATATCTTCATTATGACTTATGAATTTCATTAAAACATAGTGTTCCAATTGGATAAGGTGATGTTATTAAAAAACAAACTACGAGATACTAATTTCTAAACTACATGTTCTAAAGGGGAGAATCGAATTTGCCACCCACCCTAAAATATGTCTCTTTGACACAGGGATTATTTTGAAGTGACTATTTGCAAGAAACTGCAGATACAAGAGAAGCTTTGAAAACCAAGTTTAAAATACCCTTTTATAAGCGACATATACATTTATAAAGAAAATCTGCATTTGTAAAGGTGTCTCCTCCAACCCCCCATCCCTGCCTGGTACTGGGAGGAAAAGGATGACTAAATCTCCAGAAATTTATCAGTGAAAAGGCAATGACCTTACCCTTATTGCTTGTTACTATGTTTTTCCTGGTAACCTCCCTCTAATGGGCCTTTCCCCTACATCCAACCCCCAACATCTTTTTGTCATTAGTTGGAGATGGTATTCAAGGTGCTGGCTTGAGCCATTTCAGGGAGTTACTCAATTTTCCTGGGTATCTCTTAAGTATAGGAGCTATGTAGGTTATTAAACCTCCATTTGTTTTTCTCTTGTTAATCCCTTTTTTTATGGGGCAGGGGTAGAGTTGTATCTTGCTCCAGAACCAAGATGTTAGAGGGAAAATTATAGTCTCCTGCCTTAAAGTTCAACCCATATAGTATCTGTTGAGTATATAAAAATAAGAAAAGTAGTCTCCCTATTCTTCCTCTTATTTTTCCTCCTAAAAGTTCCTGGTTTTATTAATTATAATGATATAATTATGTGTGTGCATGTATTACCGTATGATATAAAGAAGTCTTGTAACTTCACTTCAGTAACCACAATTTCCATATTTCTTGGTTTTAGTTATTATTAAACTAGATTTAATAGCTTCTACTTGTTTAATTGTTATGGCTTTTCCTTTCCTGGATTCTTTGATTCATCTTTAGTTGAAAAATTTTGTTGTCGAAGTTGTCTTTCCAAGAAAGATATGCATGTGGGTGCTTTCTAATCCTTCCTCTCTTGAAAACAATTGCTTATACCCAAGGGACAGCAAACAAAAACTGTGAATGAAATCTATTTTTCCCCTGAAAAATTTGTATACATTGCTCTATCTTCGGGTTTTGAGTCCTTCTCTGTATTTTTAATAAATCTTTTTCCCATTGTAATGTGTGTTTTCCCTACTTGGATCCCATTGAGTTCTTTCTTCATGATTAATATTGAATAACTTTACCACAATATTTCCTGGCTTTCTTTTGCCAGGAAATATTCAACTATTTCTTCATGTCAGGAATATTTCCTTAGAGGAAATTTTCATTGTTATCTGTTCTATTTGTTCTGCAGTCTTCCTTACCAATTATAGTTTCCAAGTTATCTTCCATATCTATTACACTATTATCATTTCTATCGTTTTCTTCATTTAAATTTTGTTTTGTATGATCTCTCTCTTTCACTGATCTTCAGTTGATTTTTTATTTTACTGCATAAAATGTGATTTTCTTCCTGCATTGTTTTGTTTCTTTTCAATTTCTCTCATGAATTTTGGTTAACATTTTTCTTTTTCTTTCTCTCTCTCTTTTTTTTTTTTTTTGTATTGTTTGTGTTGTCTTCATCTGAATGTTTGTACTTCTTTCAGTGGTTAATTAGAGGCAAATCACACAGCCTACAATTGCAGAGTTTGGAATAACTTTGTCAGAATATATTTTCTGTTTTCTTGGATAAATCCTTTATTGATATATGTTTATTCTTTTTTCTTATATTATTTTCTTATTTATTTATTTATTATTTTATTTTATTTTATTATTTATTATATTTATTATTTATTATTTTATTATATTATTTCTTATTTAATTATTTATTATTTATTATAAATAAAATAATTCTTATATTATTTTCTTTCTTTAAATTTTTGTTACTTTGCAGCACAATGAGTAGCATCCAGGGAGAACTACCATAGGTATTTCAAAGAGTAGCAAAGAATACAATGTATGGGAAGGACAGGAAAAGCAACTAGGTGATGGTAATGCTACACAGTCGTCTCTAAGTAGAGGAAGCCACTCCCATTTCTAGGGCTGAAGAAGTAAACAGGAAAAAATGGTGTAACCCAGCGACCATAAGTATACTGTCCCTGAGGATGCTGGAATGATACTTCTGTCACTGCTATGACTGGAGATTCCAATGCTGCCAGTGCTGTCACTGTATTTGCCAATCACAATATTCTTTCAAACACTTTTATTCCAGGAAGCCCCAGTTACTTACAAAATACCACTTGCCAGAACAAAAATAACAACAACAACAAAAAAGACTTCTTTATCCTTAACTGTTCTTCTCCTGTCAATCTTTTCTATTGGAAGATCCTAACTGGAACTTAACTGTCAAGGAAACCTTTGAAGTAGAGTTTATGGGTTTCCAATCCTTGCAAATACAGAAGAAAGTACAGAAAGGCAAAGTATAGCTGAGGTCCAACAGACCAAAACTGGCATATGCAGTATCCACACGTAAGTCTGGTATTTCTACCCTTCTGATTGCTGCATATACTTGAATGAGCACAATATGGGGTGAAATGAGAGACTATCAACAGGTGCATATTGTAGTTCTGATCCACAGTTTCAGACTATTTCATTTGGAACATCTGTTTCAACAAAGCTATTGTTTCATTTTCTCTTATGTTTCCCTTCGGATTTTTAATTTTCTCCAAAGAGGTTAGTGTATCTCAATTAGAACCACTTCAGTTACAAGCACTTTCTTTTGGGATTTGATGATAACTGCTCCTCCCTCCCTTCCTCACTTTCCTTTTGCTAAAAGGCTGTCATTGTGGCAGAGAAAACTAGTGCTCCCGAAATATCCAAATAGTCTCCACACAACCCCAATCTTCCTTGCAGATCGGATGAAAGCCATGTGGCTCTTTACAGAGAACAGATTGTGAGCAGAAGTAATATGTGTCACTTCCTCAAAGGACCCATTCCAGATGGCAAAGATAAAAGTGGAAAAGAGTTGTCTGACCTGTATCAAACTTTATACAAGCAAAAAAAAAAAAAATTGTTAAGTCACTGACAGTTGTAGGTTTTCCAATTGTTTGCCTTGACTAATAAGAGCTGATAGAAAGAGCATCTTAAGTCTACGTCACAGCGGCTATTCCAACTGGGTTTTACAGGAATGGTTTCCATTTATGCCATGGGCCACCCACATCCCTAGATTTCATTATTCTAATAAGTAGATCCTTATATAGATGTTCTTAACAACTTTAGGAAAATATTTTTCTGCTTTAGTGTTGAGAAATAATGTGTCAACTCTCAGCATCTTCCTTCATTAACATACAGATTTAATAGTATAGAATATACCCACGTGTTCTGTATTTGGAGTCACCTCCCTATATCATTGAAGATTTAATGATCTCTGTTTTTACCCTTCTTTCTGTTTTTTAAAAGATTTTTAGAGAAGGTAAGAGGCAACTTTCTTCTCTACCTTTTATAACTCTTTTCTGCAATTCTATACTGAAATTTGTCATTTAGTATGATGTGAAATAGACAATGTCAATTTATATGCATGTCTTTCTTAGCCCTCTCCCTTTCTATCCATCCCCAGTAGAAATCCTATATCCAGAAAAGACTAAACAAACATATAAAATCAGTCCCCCCAAAATTGTGGTGAAATTATGCTTAAGAGAAGGGTTGGAATAGTTATATGAGCAAATGAATAAATAAGATATTCACTTAGAAAGTTGGGTAAAATACATTTTTGATATTTTTAATTTCCTTTCCTATCTTAAAAGAGCATTTAAAATATGTTCACAAGCTTTTTTATAAGTCACATGCTCATTGCTCTCGGTAGTTTTCACACAATACACAGAGCAAAAGAAAAGTTACTAGGTTTCTATGGGCAATTTAACAACAAATAACCATTGTAAACAGGTTAAGAGTTGTTTGAACAATAATTGTCCAATAGATAAAATGAGTCTGCTTTAATCATATTATTACATGAAGTCACATTTTTAATGGCTCATTGCTATATTTATGTTAAGTGAGTATATTTTGATTCCACTGGATTTCTGTAAATGTTTTCAGTATTTGTATAGACAGGAAAAATAATAAAAGCAGGTTGGAAATCTAATAAAATATGATGCATAACAAGAAATATGAATATATTACTTTGAGAAATTTGCTTTGGACGCTCTGCATATCATTTCATACTTCAATATTTTCACACTGAAGATATTAAATATTTAATTCCTGCCCCCACTGCCAACACATGCCTGATTTCTTTTTTATCCTCAGATAAAATTTTTCTAGCCACTGACCCAGCACTCACTACTGGGGCATCATCAATAACCCTCCAAATGTTCATCTCCTCACTGCCAAGATTTCCTTGTCACCACTTTATAATTCATCCCATTACTACTCTCACTATTAATTCTTCTTCTACTATCATTATTGAATTCATAGATGAGTTTAGCAAAAATTATTCAGGTGAAATGATGGGGATAGAATCCAAATCATAGTAGATGAGAGTGAAAATGGAGGAAACCATGAACACAAGTAAAAGTAATTCTATGAGAAGATTGGCTGATAAGAAGAGAAGAACCATAATGAGGGAGTAATATGAGATCCTGTGTGGTTGATTTGTTGCTGCTGTTTTGAGAAAGGAATATTTGGGCATATTTGAAAATGAGGGGGAAAAACCTGGGGAAAGGGAAGGTAAACACAGATAAGACAAAGGAAGAGTAAAATGTATGGTTCCTACAAAGGCAGGAAGGAATTAGATCCAGGCTCTAGATGCTACCTCACTAAAAAGAAGAAAATGTTCGTTGGTCTTCCTGGCAAGGAGAAAGAAATGATCAATGCAACTATGAGTCAGTCTCTAGTTGGTGGTGGTGAGTGCAAGGATATTTTTATGGGAGGTTGTGTTACCTGCTGAAAGTGACAACGAGGAGGAGGAAGTGCTTAGGGCATTTAAGGAGGATGGAAAGGGTAAAAAAATGGCCATAGAAGACAGCAGAACAGATATTTCACCAAAAAATGTAGGAAAATGGACAACTAGTGTTAAAACCTCCTTTGAATGCAGTCATTCCAAATTGATAATGGAATCAATGTGCCCTCTGGTATGAGGGCACATCTCCAGTAATGCTTAGATATTCTCAATGCTACCTGTACCGGGTGTTATGAGGAATGGGGTTTGCTAGAAAAGAACTAATATTTTTAATAGTAGCAGTGAGTTTACTGAAATGACAAAGTACAGAATTTGAGTTGGATAATAAGAAAAATAAAGAAATAACTGGAAAAAGTAGAGAGATTAACTCACTACCACCTTTGAAGAGGTTGATAGAGCTAAAGTTATACATTAATTCATCCCTGACTACCTTAATTAAGCAGAATGCTAGATTTTCTATAAAGAATGAGATTAGAGATATAACTTGAACCATTTTTCAAAGTTATAGGTTCCCTTTTACTACCTGAAATGTTTGTTTGAGAGTCAAATTCAGTTTCACACCAAAGTTTGCTTATGTTTTTGTAAGTAGTAGGCATTAAAGAATTGTTTTAAAAATTTTCTGAAATGCATACTCTCAAATGCACATTTGCTAAACAAAAGCATGTTTGCTGAAGTAATTACTAGTTCAAGTTGGGTGGCCTAAAGCTTTTCATCTGAAAGTTCCAACCAGCTCTGATTCTGTACATCAAATAACATTTGGTGTGGGTATATATACACACATATATGGATATCTAATTAACATTATATATGAAGCCACACTAGTAGGCATTCCTTTATAATGAAAGGCACAATTCACTGTTTTAAAAAAGAACAAAAATAAACAAACACGATAAAGACATTCACCCCCAACTTTAACTTCCTTGTATAATTTGATGAAGGTCCAAGGTTATTTTTGTTTTGTTCCAAAATCCCCATGAGCTTCTAGAATAAAGTTAACACTAGTTTTTGAAAAAGTGATTAAGTTCTTCTAATGTAGCACATGCAAAAAATATCAAATGGAGTCTTCACTAGTATATTTATGCAGAGATAATAAAAATATTTCAAATAGTTTAGAAGTTTAAAAAATTTCTTTTCAGGGACACCTGGGTGGCTCAGTCAGCTAACCATCCAACTTCAGCTCAGGTCGTAATCTCACAGTTTGTGGGTTTGGGCCCCATGTAGAACTCTGTGTTGACAGCTCATAGCCTGGAGCTTGCTTCAGATCCTGTCTCCCTCTCTCTCTGCCCCTCTCCCACCTTCATTTTGTCTCTCTCTCAAAAATAAACAAACATTAAAACATTTTTAAAAATAAAAACTTACTTAAATAGCTAAGAACCATTCTAAATTAAACATATTAACTTAGTTGGGGAAAAAAAGGCTGAGATGGGATGATAAGGGAAAAAGTCATTTCTAGATACATCATGGGATGAATTTACTTCTTATTCCTGTCTATGAGATCTTCCTTACTCATGTAAATGTCTGGAAGGCAGCCTAGAGAATTCAACCATAAAGTGTTTTGTGTTCTATCAATAGAATGTCTTTGTCCATTAATTTTTGAATTGATTTCCATAACCCTGCAGTTTGCCAAGGTAGCAATACATAAAGCAAATGAATGAAATCTTGGATACATGTGAAAATATTTGCTGGGCCAGTTAGTTTTCCTATAACCTGTTAACATCTGACAGTGTTCAGCAAATGTGTAGATTATGCCTCTATTCAGTGAACTGGTCTCCATTTAATGATTTGTTTACTTAATGGGAGTCTATTGTTCTTCCAAAGAAATATAATATATCAAAATAATATTTGTTGAGTCTAGCAAAACACTGACCCTCACTGGACATTAGCCAGTTAACAGTAATGCATGCAACAGGAGAAAATAGATAGAATCACATATTCAAGCCATTCGAGTTGGAAGGAACCTTAGAGATTCTCAAGTTCAACCCATTCATTTTATGTAACAAGAAACTGAACCCAGAAGTGTCCAGCCAAAATTTGCACAAGTACTTATAAATTGGACTAGGACCAGAGCTGAAGTCTCAGACTCCACATCCAATAATCTTTCCTCCAGCTGATGAACAAAGCAAGAAAAGGGATCCATTTTTTTGTGACATACTAGCTCCATGCAATCTTACATAGTTTTATAACTTCTTTAACATATCAGAAAACTAAATTTGGTAATTAGAATTAGCACTACAAAGAGACTTTTTATTTTCCCATTCTGAAAACATCACAGATATCATAAATAAAGAATATAAACTTACAAACTTTATTTTTTTTTAACGTTTGTTTATTTCTGAGAGGAGAGCACTTGTGGGAGAGAGCGTGGGAGGGGCAGAGAGAGAGGGAGAAACAGAATCCGAATCAGGCTCCAGGTTCTATGCTGACAGCACCTGACTTGGGGCTCAAATCTATGAACAGTGAGATCATAACCTGAGCCAAAGTTGGATGCCTAATGGACTGAGCCACCCAAGTGCCCCTAAATTTACAAATTTTTAATTCAAAATATTTAGTTTTTAATGCATAGTATTCAAGGTATCATATCTACTCAGATTTTAAATAAATATAGTGGGAAGCAAAAGTGCAACTGTCTAAATGGCTTTCGACTATTTCCTACTTATTACCTTACAATTAACTTTTACTTTTTAAGTTTGAATATTGAAATTCTTCAATATTCAATATTCAGTATTTTATACATTTCACCAACTCCACTATATTCCTAAGTTATTCAGATGAAATAAGAATACCCAATATATCCTACTAATAGGATAACTATACAAGGTTTTAACTTTACTGTCTATTGTTATATGTGCATAGGATTGAATGTCACAGAGAACAGTTGTGAAATATTTATGACTTAAACCTATTCCAGGTTCTGTCCCACTTCATCAATTTTGGGTACAAAGTGAGGTCTAGTTTCATATAATAATGCAGTTAAAACAGCTAAGACATCATCTCAGATAAATTTTGTTTTTTCCTATTGTTATCTTTTGATAACATTGAATTGATACATTCAATAGTCACCTAAGAGTGCTTACTAAGTTCTGGTCATCATCAGTATGTGGGGGGAGGAGGGGGGAAGAATATTTTACCTATCTACAAGAAGGGCCCATAATATTACTACTATTGTTGATGTAGTTACCACATGGGGTTACTGTTGAAAACAGGAGTTGTGGTAACCCAGATTTTCCTGCCTATTAATGACAACATCTAGGTGCACTACACCAAAATATATCACTCAAGCAATTTAGTGCAATGTCTACTTTCTGCTGGAAGATTTCATATCATCTGAGCATTATTCATTACCAAAAGCAAGTACAGTAAAATCCATTTTTACTGAAAAAACAATTGGTGACTGAAGAGCACCATGACACTCTAGAACAGTAGTCTCATAGTGTGTAGTTTTCAGGAAGCAGGGACCTGAGCCTCTTGCCCTAGGGCTGAACATAACATGGAGTCTTCCATCAGTTTATAAGCCTAAGCTGCTAATATTAGGGCTCTTTCAGTTTACCCAAGACCTGTATACATGATCATGTGGATGGAACAGGCAGGGTCTTAATTTCAAATTCATGATATACCTGGTAGTAGCATACCTTCACAGTAAGTCAGGCTTTGGGGTTCAACATGGGCCACAATACAGATATTTCACTCCTGTCATTCCTCAATGCCAACCCCAACACTCTCATTACTTTTTCATTCCCACACTTCACCATTTTCCTTCCCATATTCTTTTCTTTATTACTGTTATCATTTTTATAAGAGTATGAAAATACAATATTCCAATTAAATTTTTTCTTCTCTTGACCTTACTTCCCCCTCAATTTACATATCAATTTGCTAATTCTCTTCTTTGGCAAAAAGAATTGTGGATTCTCAATGTTCTCAAGCATAGTCTTTTCTATTTTTTTTAAACATTCTTTATTTATTTCTGAGAGAGAGAGAGACAGCATGAGAAGGGGCGGGTCAGAGAGAGAGGGAGACACAGAATCTGAAACAGGCTTCAGGCTCTGAGCTGGCTGTCAGCACAGAGCCCGACGCGGGGCTCAAACCCACGAACCGTGAGATCATGACCTGAGCTGAAGTTGGACACTTAACCGACTGAGCCACCCAGGAGCCCCTTCCTTTCCTTTTAAAAAGAAAAAGTATGATCTAACATACTAGACCCTATGCTATGAAAACAAAAAAAAATATATTGTATCAGATAACTTACCTCATATGGATCTTTGAAATGTTCTTTTAAAAAAATAAATAGTTGAAGTTTACAAATACACTTATGGGATTTATCTCTGATGCTTTCTTGGAAATAAAATGGGCAGCAGAAGCTATATCTGCCTCTGCCAATGCCTCATGAACTTCAAGCTCTATTCTTTGTTTTCTTCTTTCAACATTTCCTAATACTTATTAAGAACCTACTATGTGTTTGACCTTATAATGTCCTTTGAGAGTACAAAGAGAAAGACAGCTCCAGCCCTAAAAGATCTCATAGCCTAGACAAAAATGGGCAAACAAACAGCATGTATCACTAGTTAGGTACAAAGTGTCAGAGGAACAGGGATTGATACCTGCAGGATGAATAGGCAATAACCAGGAAAGGTAGTACAGAAGGAGACATTCTAAGAGGGGAGAACACCATTTGCAAATGCAAAGAAAAGGGTAAGGCTGGAAACAAGTGTGTAAGTTGTTTCCTATTTGTAGAGTATAAAGTTTGAAGCAGAAATAGCCATATAATGTTGAGCAGAAAAGAATGGACCACAGCTTGAAAGCCTTCTATACTATGCTACTTTTGATTTTATTCTGTAGGTCAGTCATTCACAAATGGACAAAGGCTCTGGCAAGAAAATAGGAGAATCACATGGGAACCCTTTCCTAAAAACACATGGTTACCATATGTGTTTTGAAAAATGTCTCAGATGATTGATACAGCATCTCCTCCTTTCTACCTAATTTGAAAAATCACTGCTGTGGATTATGGACAGCCATTGATGAATTCTGAGCAAGGAAATGAACAGAAATTTGCCTGATATCCAGATGTATAAGACTTCCATGGACATTGGAGGTCCAATGCCTTGTCCAGTGAATACTTATCTTGTAACTATATTTAGCACTTTGACTAAATCCCCAGGATAGAGCCAACCCCACAACACATTAAGCAGAAATGCAAATATTTTGCAGAAAGTTTCATACGGGAGTGCAGAAAATAATTTGTTCCATACCATAGTAACTTAATAAAAATTTCACACTACATATCTCTATTGCTCTCCACTGCTGTTTTCTCAATCTTCTTCTTTTCTTCCTAGTTTCTGAAAAAGCTCCTCTATCATCCTGGGCAATTTAACTTTCTACCTTCAACTTGTACACCTCATTCAGAAAAACAAAAGCCTGGCAGCCATTATCTGTTTGTCTTCAGTGATTTCTCTTAGTGAGGGGTGAAAACTCTGTTATATGTAGCTTTTCAAATTATCCAATCCTTTTCAAAAAGGAAAGGTTCTAAATTGTGGATATTTTTTCTGTATTTTTATATGTATTAGAAACATCCGGATAATCATTCATTCATTCACTCATTCATTTTCTAAACATTTCTTAAATACTTACTAAATGCCAGTCTGTCTTAATTCATAGCTATAATCTAGTAATATGTCTTGCCATCACTATCTCTCCAACCCATAAGAATGTCCTCATAACAGTGAAAACAACCATAAAAATATGCAATTAACATTTTTTTAAATTATGGAAGCACTATTGTGAGCTCTGATAAAGCTTTTTCAAAGAACAGTCTTGGCTCTTGCATATATATATATATTTTTTAATGAAAATTATCAGACTTCTATTCTCCAACAGCTCTCCTGCTCTCCTGCCTAGAGACAGAGAAACAGAATGTGTATCCTTTCTGCCCTTCTCTCATAAAAATAAGAGACTTCCCCATGAATTACATACAGGCTTGCTATCAGTTAAAAAAAAAAAAAAAAACTTTAACTCCTTTGTACATATGGGGAATTTATTTTAAAAAATCAGCAAGTTCTACATTTATAATTCCTTTGATAATTTCACAGTCTCAATATATAATAAATATATAAACACAGCAAAACAAAGGCATCTATCTAGTTGTAAGGATATTCTTCTCAACCAAAGACAGAAGGTTGAAATTCTACTCATGCCCTGTTCTCAAAATGTTGTACTGCCATTTTTGAAACTAATTTAGTGAGCCTCAGTGTAGGACATAGAGAGAAATTGCATTTACTCAGAACTGGTTCCTGGTGAAATTGTTTAGCCCTCCAACAATAAGAAATTACAGGAGAACATTGAATTACTCCCTCCTCAAATCTAAAGTTCTAGTTTGGGATGTTTTCCTAAAAATATATTAATCTGAAGAATTTCATGTTAATATCTTTTATTTATCTACATGAAATGTTTGAATAATACATCAAAATTATCTTTAAGACAAAGCATGCTTTTTAAGAATTCCCTTCAGACACAGAATACTCTAACATAGTTGTCCCGTTTTTGCATGTGATCCAATTCTGCTTGAAGATAGCAGCTTTGGATAATAGGCAACTATTTCAGGAAAACAGATTATTTAAAACTAGGTTTTAGGGGCGCCTGGGTGGCTTAGTCGGTTAAGCGTCCTACTTTCGCTTGGGTCATGATCTCGCAGTTCGTGGGTTCGAGCCCCGCGTCGGGCTCTGTGCTGACTGCCAGCTCAGAGCCTGGAGCCTGTTTCAGAGTCTGTGTCTCCCTCTCTCTCTGACCCTCCCCTGCTCATGCTGTCTCTCTCTCTCTCTCCTAGAAATAAATAAAAATATTTAAAAAAAAACAAACAAACAAACAAACTAGGTTTTAATGCCAGATCTTTTTATTGTTGTTAAACAAATAAAGATATTTTAAAGGATAATCACATCCATCAAACAAAGGCATTAGAGAAGAAAAACTAAAGCATTTTCATTAAAACACTTTAGAACCCACTGCAGACTTCTCCCAGCCCCTTGATCCATAGATGTACGTATGGTGGAGGTGAAAGAAGTTATTTAAAATTTACTTTAAATGTAAAAAAAAAAGACTGACTAGGTATATGAATTGTTTTATTAAATATAATAAAATCTTATCTTTGTGAAATATGGATACAGTATGTAAGGTTCCCTGGCTTAACAAATAAAAATATAGGACACCCAGTTAAAGTTTCATTTCAGATAAGCAATGCACCAATTTTTAGTGTAACTATACACCATGAAACTTTGGGGACATAATTATATTTTCAAAAATTACTTGCAACAGCCTGTATTTTTTCTGGCAACTCTAAGTACATGAATAAAGCATTGAGTCTTTAAAGGAAAATAATTGGATAAAATGCAAACCTTATGCTGCTTTGATGTTTGCTGAGTCACTTATAAATTGAAAGCCCATCCTGCTCACATCCTGGCATAAGGTGTTTGTGATTAATTTTAAAAGTTTGGACCTAGAGATGTGAGTGTTCTCAAGGTTCATGGAATTTAAGTAGCCAGGATACCACAGACTTCTGTATCTGTTTTAAACTCAAAATACAGACAAACCAGGAAAATCTGGTAGGTCTTCACTTTCCATTATACTTATTCATTACTACATTCTCTCTGAGTGGAGGTGCTGGAGACAATTCAGTATAAGTAGAAGTGCTGAATTAATTTATTTAATGTTCCAAAATACCTGGCCACTTTACACATGTCCTTTACATATCTGATCACTGTTTGCTCTTTACTAGAGCATAGCCCATTCTCTTTCTCACTCCCTTATTTTCCACTTGCCCATATGCCTAGGGCAAACTCTACCCTGGGCTCAGTTACCCCATCAAGCCTCCCCCCATCATTTCTGTTAACAGTGATCTTCCCTATTCAGAGTTCTTCTAGCACCTTACCATATAATAAGGTAAAGATTAAACACTTGTGAAGGTATAAGTACATCTGGATGCACACACCTGTACACACAAAGTGATACACCTTGCTAAAGATAATTTAATATCCCTTTCTACTTTTTCACTCACTTGGGTGGTTTGCAGCGTGAGCATCTATGAAGTACCTGTAAGCCTTGAAAGGATCAGGAAGGAAAGGAAAAGGGATGTTACAAGGTGAATTACATTTGGATCCCATTGAGGTTCTTTCAGAAAAAAAATGTAATAGATGTAAGTTATTTTGGCTATAGGACTAGATTTTTTTTTTGTTTTTGCTTTTTTATTGCAACACTACTCTAAGATTGTACCAAATACGGACCCCCATCTAGAAGATTATTTTCAGTTAACACCCTAATGATAACTAATGGAAAAAACAGCCTTGAATGTATCTTATGCATAAGGTACTACTATTCTAAGTAGTCCACATGTTTCATTTAATATCCAAGAAAATTGGATAAAGTCCTTTCTATCTCCTTTTTACAAATGAGGAAAATGAGATTCAGAGAAGTATTATAAATTCCCCACAGTCACACAGCACTTAGATAAATCCAGCTTAAATACATAGAGGGAGTTTACTATAATTCAGGCACTGAGCTAGATTTGAAGTGTCAACACAGAGAAGGAGTTGAACGGGAAGAAGAGGAGGATGAGGAAGAAGGAAAAAAGGAAGGATAGGAAGAGGAGGAAGAAAAAGAAAGGACAATCCTTGGCCTCCTAAGTCTTCCAGTCTATTAGGAATAGTATACATGCAAATAAGTAAACAATCATATAAAATATTGTACAAAGATCATAAGATAAGATGATTCGTTTTATGGGAGATGAGGAGGAAGAGCAGAAGAGGTGATATATTCACAGGGGTATTATAAAACAAGGATGAATAAAAATCCATTAATATACAAGGTTGTAAGCACCCACATATATATGAAGGTTTATAATTATGAAAGCAAATGATGTGTTGGTAATACTCTAAGAAGTAAAATAAAGCTGGAAACATCTAAGATACCTTATATGTATATAAGGGGTGTTGAGTTGTGACATGGGTGAGATGGGGAACATAATACCTCATTATTGAAAAATAAATCCACATGCTTCCATATAAAGTCCAAACTTCTAAGTCTGATGGTCAGAGCTCTGAAAAAAACTGGCCGAGGCTGATCTTTAAAACTTTACCTTCAAGTGTCCTACAAATAAATATTCTTCTCAAAACATGTCAATCTACTCATTCCTTCAGAAAATATGCCATGCATACTTCCTCCTCCATGCTTTTGGCTATCACTTTTGATATACTTAGAATACACACATGCATATACACAGTGTTCCTTCATTAAAGCTCAACTTAAAAGCTTAAAAGATTCTCTGTGAACAAATGAACAACAGAATCCTACCAGGACAGATAACAGTTTCATGATTATACATACTTAGAATAGTGAAGGATCAAAAATTCCTTGAGAACAACATACTCAAATGAAAATATGAATAGAATTTGGAAAATAGGCTAACATACTTTCTTAGATAGTTCACATGTCAGAAAAATATCGTGTTACCAACCCAAGCCATGTCACAAAGGAGGGCTGATGACCTCAGTTGACACAAAAAGGTCATGAAGGAAAAAGAGCTTCGGAACACTGTAGTTGTTAGTGATTAGACTGGGACTGTCTGTAAAAATCTACCCAGGCAATAAGATGCTAAAGATGCCATCAAGTTGGCCTTTAGGTAGCAGAGGAATAATCAGATGGAGACCGTGTTCTGAACTTTAAGTGACACTGGAGATCCACAGAGATCAGAAATCGTGAGGTAGCAAGTCAGAAGAAGGGAGATAAATATTCCCTTATCTTAAGATTTTCATCAAAACAGCCAGAGTCCCAGTCCTGCTAGATGAATATGATAATTATTACTAACAGTCTGTAAATAAGAAAAGCAACCAATGTTAACTATTTTTTTTTAGATTGGACTTTATATTTTAATACCTTTCACTTATAAAACTATTTGTTCAACCAATTCTGAAGATGAGAGACTTGGGGTGCAGGTGCTAAATATTTGCAAATACTTTCCTTACTCTCAGAGATCTGAATTACAAGTGGGGTAGTGGGACCTTCATTAGTTTCAGTTAAGAAAAGAGTGCTAAATCTTGCTAGTTAAAGGGAGAATAATTTTCTGTCAAAAAAATGTATTTTGAGTAACTAGTAGGTACCAAGCACTAAGTGCTGGGAATATGATGACAAACAATATATACTTGATTCCTAGCCTCACCAAGCTTATAATCTAGCAGGAAAGGCAGAAACGGAACAAGTAATTGAAAATGGGATGAAGAATTCTGAAGAAGCAGTTCATATTGCTGGGGAAGTATCAAATAATGTGATTTAACTTGATACTCAGTTTCAATTCTGCAGGAAGAGAATTGGATGGAATACCAATGGGAAACTCAGTTGGCCTACCCAAGATAAATTGAGAGGAAGCTCAATGAAATATGTGTTACTTTCCTATTTTAGAGTTTAAAGTACAGAAGAAAATACCTCCCTAATTTAGTCTCAAGATGCTTAAGAGAAAGGGGACAATTGGGTCAACTATTAACGCCCCAAGCCCTTATTTAATAGCTGAAAAGAATTAAGACCCAATGTTGTCACATGATGGGCCTCACTACATAGTTCATAAACAGCAGGGCTAAAACTCAAATCCGGGTGTTAAGGCCTCTAAGAGAGTATTCCCTATACACTGTACAAGAGGAAGGCAAGTTAATTTCACAATATTTCCTTGGTTTATATCTCACTCTAATATTTTTGAAATATTTTGGTAGATGAGTGGTCATGGTTACAGGTTTTCAGAATTTGAGGAACAGAGATGAGAATATAGAAGTTCTAAGAAAAGGGAATCTGAAAAGAAGGAACACCCAATATAAGAAAATAGACCTGTGGAGAGAAATAACCCTACTTTAGTCAGGGACACAAAAGGTGTTCCTCTTTCCCTTTCCAGTTTCTCTGACTATGGGGGCACAGAGAGGTGGCAAAAGGTTTGAGCAGATCTTAATGCTTACTCATCATTTCTACCAGCCCTCTTCTGTATCCTTAATATAGATAACTGAGTTTCTCAGGATTACAATCAAGTGTGATTAAAAATATATTCAGAGAGATTTACTTTTTTTTTTTTTTTTTTTTATCAGCTATGACATGAAATCTAAATAGAAATCTGGCCTTTGTTACTTGAAAGCATTTTTCAAGGCAACTTCTCTGGCACTATGTCCTTCCTACATCACATACTTACAACTCAACAGCTTCCTCAGGACACATCGACTGGGGAATTCTGGAGCACGTAAGCCCTTGCTAGGGGTGAGAGTGTGTTCACTGGATGACCTATGTCATCATATACCTTGTTTGTACACTGGTGGAGGCCTTCGTTTGATTGACCCCAAGCGGTCATTGGCTGCTCACCCTGGACAACCCCCATTTATGACCCAGATTCTACTTCCCAGCAACAAAAGGAAACAAAGGGTTATCAATTTAAAGAAGAAGCTTTCTTTGAAGCACTTAATACCAAAGGTGGTATTCAATACACATGCAGTAGGCAAGTTTCGGATCTTTTGTTTGTTGGTTTAATGTTTAACATTTCCTTAAATCTCTTCTTTTAATGGGTTTTACCCTTTTCTCTTTGATCTCTTTACTTCTTTTTCAGAGAAGAGGAACCCAGCCTCTGCCCACCCACCCAATTCACCACCTCTTTCAGCAGCTTTCCCTTTGGCCTTCAAAGCAGCTCTACAGATATTGGAACCCCTTCAGTAATGCCCTCCCCCCAGACTGTCCCCATTATACTTGTCATCTTCCTGATTAACACCTCCAACACTCATCCCCTTTATTAAGTACTTGTGAGAGCTTTGTTCCAAGAAGAGAGTTATGCTTTTGTGAAATTTCTCCCCAAAGCATACTTTACTGACCATCTTTCACCACATTTCCTTTAACAGCAAGCACTATTCATCCAATAGAAAACTCAGATGAGAAAATCATATGAAACCTCCACTTTAGGCACTTTGAGGAACTAACTAAATTATTTCAGACCATAAAGCATTACCTGGTACACTGAAGTGAAACTATGTAAAAGCCCTACCTTCGTTGACTGCTACTTGTTGTTTTTTTTTTTCCTTCACAAAGTGTTTTCACAGACATTATTTTATATAACTCTGTGAGGTAGGCAGGCCAGAAAAGAGAAGGAAACTAAGACTCAGAACGCTGGAGTGATTTGCCAAGTCTCCATCAATTATCACAACTGAATATGGGAGTGCCAACTGGTAAACAGTCCCGGCTTCCTGACTCCTGAGTCTCAAGTCTCCCCTACTTGCTGACCTGTTACCCCCACTGGGAACCCTCCATTCCTTTCACAATGTCTGGCTCTTTGGGGTAGGCATTCTGGGTTATGGTCAACAGTTAGTTCTGATTGTCCACACCTGATTTATACCTGCTGTTAAACGTCCACTAACAACATAGGAGCACTTTAAGCTAAATTTTCAGGGATTTTTTTTTTTTTTTTTTTTTTGAGGGAGGCAGGTCACATCAGCAGTGTAAGCTCCAGCTGCAAATCTGCATGCGTACAAACTTGTAGTTAAGAGTCTTCAAAGATCTTTTCCCCCCGCTCCCACCAAGAGGCAAGGTTGGCACAGACAAGCATGCTTCAGCCTTGTGCTGTGTAAGAGTTTTCGTTCCTTAAAAATAGACCATTCTTTGGGGTATAAATTTTACACGTGATTCGCCTTACTATCTCCTACTCTATGTGGGCCCTCAGCTTTGTTTCCTGTCCCCCACTGATATATGCCTTTTACAACTCACTCTAGATTATCAGTAATTAGAGCTGCCTGCAGACAAATGCCAAATCTAGCACTTGCTTGCACATCTGGACTTAAACATTTCTGGCCACTAAGGACTTCCTTTACTCTACTGTTAGTTCAGCCATGCTTTTAATAAGATTTAATATTTAATCCAGCACTTTTTAGGTGTTCGATACTGAGAGGGTTTCTCTGAATAGCTAGATCTCCATAATGCCAGAAACAGAAGTCTTTGACCCATAATTTGTCATTTTGTCCTTTATTGGCTGCCAGACATGCCATATACAAGTCTCAAGGAAAAATGAACTTGCAAAATTGGCATAGAAAAGTGGAGTTACATTTCATGATAGTGCATGGAAATGATGGAAATGGACCCTGGGGTGCAGGGAGACATGGGAGGCTGTGAAGTCACTGAAATTGCTATCATCTGGAAAAGATGATGTGATCATCAGCCAGACACATGGGTTTAAGCAAAGGAAAGTTTACACATTTATTAACTACGGTTTTCTTTAGAAGGAGAGAGGACCCTTTTTTTTTTTTTTTTTTTTTAAGCTAGAGCAGCAGCTCCCATGGGAATTCTAGTAAAAGTACACTGCAGGAAGCAGGGACCACGGTGGGCCTCAAGCCAAAACAGATTGGGAGCCACTAGTGTAGAGGAAAAACGTACTCATCTCATTTAGAAGACTGAGACAGTCTGATTTTCTCCTTTGTGCCAGGGAGTACATGCTCCCTTAGGGACCAAAACAGAGACATTCCCTCCAGCTCTGCCAAGGTCACCTTTTTAGGCAGATTTATTCTCAGGTGAGGGGAAAGATCTAGCTCCAGCTGCAATGCATTCTATTTGCCTGGCTGCTAACAGATTTGTTTCATAAAGTGGAATTTCTTGCTTCCCGTGTAAGTGGGAAAATTTCCTAAGGGATGGGGTAAAAAAACAATATACAGAAACCATCTCAATCATAAGGTAGACGTGAAATATGTTGGAAAAGGCAAACACCAACTAATGATAGGAAGACAATTGCACCAGAAAGTCTGGTGTAAAACAAATTTACCTACTTTGCATGCTAAGACCCATCTCAAGCATAAAGAAAGAAACCCCCATAAAGGTTAATTATAGGAAGAATTCTAGTGCATCAGTGAAATAAATTCATAGTAATTTCTTTATCTAAGAAATATTTATTGAGCTTCAGCTACGTGCCAGCCATTGTTCTAACAAACATACTAGTGAACACAAACACACATTGCTATAGTTTGTAATAGACTTTAGCACAGGTCTTGTGGATTTCTAATCATTTTCTGTTGCTATATTTTACCACCTTCTGTTCTTGGATTTCTCAGAGCTTTGCCCTTCCCTGTCCTGGATATATGTATGCCCTTGTGGATTTTGTGGCCGAGAATAGTTTCAGCAGGTTCTCAATCTACATGTAACTAGATGGAGGAGAGAGGCCTCCATCCAGCTCCCATGGATTGGCCTTTGTGCCTGTGAGCTTACGGTCTCCCAAAAAAGATGATTCAGGATAACGATTCTGGCACATTATCTCATTAGGCCTCCTGATACTAAATGAAGAAGGCAGTTGAAAAATAACACTCCATTTCACAAGAGAGAAATCTGGGGCATGGAAAGGTTAAATAACTTCTCTAAATCAAACAGCCAGGAATTGGGCCTGGGACAAGGACAGAGATCTTTAAAATTCACATCACATTTTCCATCCCTTACATCGCACTGTCTTTAGATTAAGTTTAAAGAATTCTGGCAAAAAAATTGAGAATATTCAAAGAGAAAAACATGACTATTAAATAGAGCTGCTTATTTCAAATACCACTAAAATTTGGATATTGTCAAAACTAACTCAAGGTACAAAAAATTAATCATTCACATAGAAATGTGTTTTATAAAATTAATTAGTATTTTCTTTAATTAGATAAACTGTAAGATCATATTAAAAATGTTTATGTTCCAGATGTCTCTCCTAATAGTGATAATATAGCAACAACAAAACTCCACAAAATATTTCACAATATTATGTTGCTATCTGAGCTTTTAAAATACAAACTTGGAAAATAAAATGCATAAAGGAAAAACCAGAGGGAAATACATTTGTAAATAACCTGGACACATGAAGAAAAGAGATCAAGCTGAAACTGAATATCCAGCTGTGTAAACACATTTAGATACTTTTTAAAAATCTCAAATTGATGGTGTTCACAAGGCCTTCCCACTGCCAAATCATAGACTTCACATTAATTCTTCTGTGATTCCACATCCTTTCCACACTGCATCAGTCTAAACTGCCTATTTCAGATGGAACCACTCGAATTCCATGAATGTTTTTGTTTAATCAAATGAGCACTGTAAACTGTTGTTCTTGGTCATACACTCTACTCTTAAATAAAAATAAGATTTCTGAAGATGAAAGACTTGGGGTGCAGGTGTTAAATATTTGCAAATACTTTCCTTACTCTCAGAGATCTGAATTACAAGTAGGGTAGTGGGGCCTTCATTAGTTTCAGTTCAGAAAAGAATGCTAAATTCTGCTAGTTAAAGGGAGAATAATTTTCTATCAAAAAAATAAAATGAGGAGAAAAGAGACTTCCCAGAAGATTTCTGGGACTTCTGACTAAGAGCTTCGGGCAAGGCAGTAACCATTCTGGCCACATGTTGAAATTCCTCTTCCAATTACATGAAATTAATGATAAGGAGAACCTATACACTGTATGGCTTTACAGTAGGAGTTCATTTAAACCATCATTTGTAACCTTAATAAGTACACGGACAATACGTATATTGATGAAACTTATAATAAGGCAAATTCACATCTGAGTTCTAACAGATGCAACTGCTTTATTGAATTCAACTCTCTCACCCCAACACCCTGTTTTGGTCAAATGGATGCTAACCTACCAAATCCAGGAAAAAAAAGTCTTATTTATAAATTGCAACAACTTTACTTTGTACATTAATTTGTTGGCTTAGAACTACAACTATTGAAGCTAAATATGGTTGAAGTCACAATATTTATTTACTACAAATTCTGTGACTATCAAGCCTTTATTTTACCTGTTTCTTATGGAAAGTCATGGCCCATTAAATCCATGGTGGCATATTTAAAAAAAAAATGTCCTCAATTAAAATATTTTCTCAATCACACTAAGGTAGGATTGCAAGATCTAACAAATAAAAACACACAGTGCCTAGTTAAGTTTGAATTTCTGATGAACAATTACATACTTATACTAAAAATATTATTCATTTTTTATCAGAAATTCAAATTTAAGAAACTGTATTTTATCTGACAACCTGCTGGAAGGCATCACAAAACCAGTACTTTTAACTACGGAAAATGTGAGATATTAGCCTGAATCTACTCAACCCAGAATTTACCTTCTTAAACTGACCAAAACTCATCTTGCTTCCTTGTCATTTTTATGTTTGTGATCAAAGCAGAGTATGGGATGATTAGGTGAATGAACTTTTGGACAAGTATATTGAATACCTTTTTAAAATTCAATTTTAGTTTTTTTAATGTATTATTTATTTCTGAGACAGAGAGAGACACGTGAGCAGGGGAGGGTCAGAGAGAGAGGAAGACACAGAATCCGAAGACAGGCTCCAGGCTCTGAGCTAGCTGTCAGCACAGAGCCCGATGCGGGGCTCAAATCCACGAAGTGAGATCATGACCTGAGCCGAAGTCAGATACCCAACCGACTGAGCCACCCAGGTGCCCCTAAAATTCAATTTTAAAATCAAAGATGAAACTACATTTCTCCTAAACTGTTAAGCCTTTTTAAATGTGGCTTTAAGACTAATTTTAAGGCCATTATTTTACAAAAAGGATAGTGTTAATGAAATCTATTCATCTTCTGAAAGGCATAAAAACTATTTATTAAAAATTTTGAAGCAATATAAGAAAAAGCAGACAAGAATCTCTGTAATGTGGTAGTATTGATCAAATAAAATGTAAAAGTTTTATGCCAACTCTAAGGGACAGATAGTGATTAAAAAAATTAGTTGCATTTGCATATCAAGATTTTGTCATACACTATACATGTATATGTACTAGTACCAAATTTCCCCCAAGAAACTAGGTTTTGAAGTATCCATGATTTTCTTTTTAATATATCTCATGTTGAGATACTTGGATCCATGTTTTTTAAACATCTTTTCTTAAGAAAGAGCTTTATAAATTAGGCTACAAAAGTCTTTACATTAAGTACCACAGAGTAGTTACAAAATAATTAAATTTAACAGGCAAAAAAATGTGAAAATACAAAACTTATCAGAGGTAAACTAAACTATCCAAAGAAAACATATTATCTGTACAATAATTCTAGTATGTATTATCAAGTGGGCCATTGGTGCTTAATATCACAGCACCCTCAGCGGAGCCTTGTGAAATGCATCTCAGCACCGTTCACTCAGGGGATGGAAGAGGGAAGCATTTGCCCTGAGCTCTCATGCCCCAATGGTCAAGGATAATCATATGAGGCATCAATTCCACCACACATATGGGTTGCTCAACCAGGCATACAATTTGGTTTTAAAATCAAGTCCTGAGATTTTAGACACATATCTACATATATTTCAAAGTAAGATGATTTTTGTCCAGTAATAGGAGTTAGATTATGTAAATTATTAAAAGCCTTTTCCAACTATGATTCTGTAATGAATGTATAGTGAACTTAATCAGTGGAATAAAGAAAATTTTAATTGGCAATTTTCTCCGTTTACAAAACAAACAGCGCGTTGATCTAACAAACTTGAACTCAATAAGACATCACCAAGTCAGCAGCGTTCAGGACTCCGGCCTGTATCCTCCTATAAAGATCAACGATTAGCTCTATGTGAACAAAAACAGCTCTGAGATTGCTCGAGTCCACTTAAGAAACTTCAACAACACAGCCGAAGCGCAAGCCTGAGGATCACCTCCCAAAAGGCAGTGGAAGAACAGCTTTACCTTAGCAGCGTCATTCCCACAGCCAGCACGGCCTGGCGCAGGGGGAATTCCCAGCTAGATGTTCCCTCTCGGAGCGGAGAGCAGGTGAACGACGTGCTTCCAAAGCCATTCGGGCCCTACGTAAAGGACCTTCTTGGGTTTCACCGCAACCAGAAACCAGCAAAGCTGAGACGTACAGTGACAGTTAGGAACAGGAAAGAAGTCAGAGGTTACCAACATCAGCCACGCAGTGGGCGCGACCCACATTCACAGTTACCTGCTCTGCAGACAAGCCCAGCAGCTTTCCCTTCTGAAGAAGCCAACCAGCGACCGCCTGCAGATTTCACCTGGTTTCACCACACAGGTTTTCAAGTTCGGAGACCCCAGCCGCCTGAATCCGTCACTGGTGGCTCGGCTGCCCTCACGCCCAGCGCGGAGTCCGCACAGAAGCCGCTTCAGGGCTCTGCGGCGGCGCGAGTGCAAACTACCGGGCTTGACCCCCTGGGTGACCCCCACCGCACGCATGCTCAGGACTAGCCTCTCCAGCTGTGGGCTGCAGGCCTTCAGACAACTGCTGCTTTGGACCTCCATGGGTGTGTGTGTGTGTGTGTGTCCACAGAGTGCACCCCAACAGTGTGTGTGTGTGTGTAACCACAGAGTGCACCTCAATAGTGTGTGTGTGTGTGTGTGTGTGTGTAACCACAGAGTGCACCCCAACAGCCAAGGCGCCCACAGCTGACCTGTGGCTCACCTCCAGCGGGTAGATAGCTGGGGCTTCTATAGCTGCTAGTGTTTCCAAAGTTGACCCTGGCCCTAGCTGCTGGCCCTCATCCTTGCCACTATGAGGCAAAATGTATAAACCTGTTAGAATTTCTTTTAAAAAAGAGAGAAGAAGAAGAAGACAGTTTTATTCAAGCCCAAGTTAGGACACCTGGGTCTTTCTTCACAAAGAAAAGAGTGCTCTGCTAAGGGAACATTTGGTGTAGGGTCATATACAATTTTTACATAAAAAGTTACAAATTATTAGACAACGTTACAGAAAGTTGGAGACCTTAAGTTTCTAGTGTATGTAGGACTTTAATCTTACGGGAACCAGGGACGTTTCTTACTTTTTCTTATCTTTTGTGTTCAGAAGTCTCCTTTTTGGTTATTTTCTTTAACGAAACAGATGTACAATGTGTGCTTGGGGCAGAAATAGAGCCCATGCTTTGAGGTTTTGCCGAGTCATTTTGACCTCGGTAAATGTTAAAGTATAGCTTCCCTGGGAGCCCAGGAAAAGGGCCTACAAACATTAAAAGTTGAAAATTTCCTTTATCACTACATAGGCACCTGCAGGTGGTCCCCGCAGCTGAGGGTGCTTACACCACCAGCTCTAGCCCAGTCAAGTGGGATTTATCTTTGAAATAAAAGGATGGTTCAACTTAATGCAAATCGATAAATGTGATACACCGCATCAATAGAATGAAAGACAACAGTCACATGAGCATCAAAATAGATTTAGAAAAAGCATTTGACAAAATTCCACATCCTTTGATGATAAAAACACAACAAATTGGGTATAGAAGGAACATACCTCAACATAATAAAGGCCATATATGACAAAACCACAGGTAACATCATACTCAACAGTGAAAGTATTGAAAATCTGGTTCCAAAACTTTGAGTGAATAAACTTAGTGAAAACCAAACTATTGTGTTTCCTGCATAATTCCCTGTAAATTCTCATGAGGAATGTACCTATTATTTTCTAATATAATAGTAATACAAAATTTTAGCTAGTGCTATACACTTACCCTATCCTCCCCAACATTTCCGGGGCATTTCACAGCACATATCATCCCCTGGACTCAATCCCCCCTATTGACCAACCTCCATCTCCTACTTCGAGCCCCAAGTTGTCTTTGAGTATGAATGATAGTTAGCAACTTAGGAATCCTTCATTTTAACATTGCAGATTTTAGCTCAAGTATATGCACAATTTTCTTTCTCCCATATCAATCTCCCCCTCCCCCATGACTTCCTTAGTAATAGGTTTCTTTCACATAATAGCATGCTCAACCCCCAGAGGAAAAATACCCATTATACAACATCCCCAACCAAACACTTTAGGAAGCAGAATAGGATAGTGAGCAAAATAATTAACCAGGAGTTAGATAGCTGAATTGTGACTGTGTTTCTGCCTCTAATTACATATTTGACAGTAGATAAGTCAACTGAACTTTTTAATATACCAGGACTTGTTCAACCCTGATATAGCTTCTATGAAACAATAGTTTTTACTTTTTAAAAATTGCCTTTAGAAAGTGGCAGACATGAGGTGCCTGGTGGCTCAGTCAGTTAAGTACCTGACTCTTGACTTCAGTTCAGGTCATGATCTCATGGTTGCAAGATTGAGACTTGTATCAGGCTCAGGCTGAGTGTGGAGCCTACTTCCTATTCTCTCTCTCCCTTTTTCTCTGCCCCACCCCTCTCAAAATAAGTAAATAAATATGCATTAAAAAAAGAAATTGACAGGTGATTGGTAGATCTCTTTCGCACTGACTGATTTGTTTTCGCCATGAAATTTATAATTTAGCAATGACTAGAAAATCAGGTAAGAAATATTGAACATATAAAATATAGCTTGTTTTCTATAAAACTACTTAAATACCAAAATATAAGTATGGGGACAATGATTATGTAATTATAAATTTTCTCAAAGTTGAAAGTATTTGTCAAAAAATACATATTTTTCTAATGGACTTTAGTTTGCCAATTTACAAAGGCAGTTTCATTTGCAAATTGGTAGATATAACCTGCTCAAATGAAGAGAAAATTCTCAAGGGTGATTAGAATACAATAAAATTAATTTTATATCTAATATATTATTGAGTCTAAATGCAGTTGGTTTTAAAACTACGTAGTAGATTTATCTTGTTTTTAAGTTCAATTTTTTGTGCTATTTAATTGTTTTTAAGTAATCTTTGCTAATTACATGAGATCACGGACTCACTCAAAGTATTTTTAGATCCATACATTTTTAAGCTCATGTTTAACCTCTAAAATTCTTTTAAATATTTATTTATTTTTGAGAGAGACAGATAGACAGACAGAGTGCAAGCAGGCAAGGAGCAGAGAGAAAGGGAAACACAGAATTAGAAGCAGGCTCCAGGCTCTGAGCTGTCAGCACAGAGCCTGATGTGGGGCTCGAACTCATTAACCCCGAGATCATGACCTGAGCTGAAGTCGGATGTCTAACCAACTGAGCCAGACGCCCCTATTATTTAACTTTTTAAAATATTCCCTGTAGTGTAAGCTCCAAAAATAACTCAAACCATATAGCTTGTGAATGGATCTGTTATTACATATGTCACCATACAGCTGAAGAAATATAAAGATAAATAAGATGTAGTGCCTGATTTTAAGGAGTTTACAATCAAATGGAGAGAAATAGACAAACAATAAAAACCCAGAAGACTACATTAATTTAATAAGTATTTATTAACCATTCAATATTTGCTAAGTGCTAAAGAGATATCGACGGGGTGCCTGGGTGGCTCAGGTGGTTAAACATCTGACTTTGGCTCAGGTCATGATCTCACAGTTCATGAGTTTGAGTCATGCGTCAGGCTCTGTGTTGACAGCTCAGAAGCCTGGGGCCTGCTTCGGATTCTGTGTCTCCCTCTCTCTCTGCCTCTCCCCCACTCATGCTCTCTCTCTCTCTCAAAAAAAAATAAATAAATAAACGTTAAATTTTATTAAATAATAAAGAGATATCAGTAAGCAACAACAAACAAATCAACTACAAATATCACTGCCTTCACAGACTTACATTATAATAGAGGGAGAGAAAAAACAAAAAAGTAAAATATATGTCAAGTGTTGATAAATGGTGAAGAGAAAAACAAAAGAGAAAAGAAAAGTGAGAGATGAGTTTTAGGCTGGTCAAGGAGAACACTGACAGGGTCATATTTGAACAAAAACCTGAAATGGGCAAGAAGTTGGCAAAGGCCCTCAACCTGAGGCAGAAACATACCGATTTAAAGAAAATGTTGATGTGGCTGGAGCAGATTGAGCAAATAGGCAGATTAGCAAGAGACGAAGCCAGTAGAGTAATGGGGAGGTCACAGCAAGGGGATCTTTTGGTGATGTAAGTATATTCATGGTCTATTACTACGTAACTATCCCCCAAATTAGCAGCTGAATATAATAAATATGTATTATTTCACAAAGATTCTATGGGTCAAAAATTCAGTAGTCATTTAGCTGGATGCTCTGTCTCAGGTTCTCTCGGAAAGTTGCAGGGAGATATCTGCTGGGGCTACAGTCATCTGAAGGTTGGCTCACTCACATGCATGGTAGCATTGCTGGCTGTTGTCAGGAGGCCTCAGTTCCTGACCAGGTGGGCCTCTCCATAGGGATGCTTGAGTGTCCTCACAACATGGCAACCAGCTTTCCCAAAGAGAGAGGGTGGGAGGCATAAACAACTGTGTCTTGTATACGTGTTCTCAGAAGTCACACGATGTTATTTCTACAATGTCCTATTGCTTGTACAGGTCAGCACTATTTGGTGGGGGAGGAAACTACATAGGGTCATACATACCAGGAGACAAAAATCATTGAGGGCCATATTGTAGGCTGCTAGCTCAGTAGGGAATCTGGATTTGTTTTGAATGAGATGAGAAGTTATCAGAAACTTTTGAGCACAGTATTGGCCTCATTTAAGTTTTTTTGTTAGTTTATTTATTTATTTTGAGAGAGAATGCATGCACACGTGAGCACACATGAGTGAGGGAGGGACAGAGAGAGAGGGAGAGAGAGAATCCCAAGCAGGCCCTCTACCATCAGTGCAGAGCCGAACACAGGGCTCCATCCCACGAACCATGAAACATGACCTGAGTCGAAATCAGAAGTTGGATGCTTAACCAACTCAGCCACCTGGATGCCCCAATATAATTTAAGTTTTAAAAGGATTACTATAGTTCTTAGGTTGAGAATGGACAGTTGCGGGACAGCATGGAACCCAGGAGGTCAGTTCAGTGGTTTTTGTAATACCAGTAAGATGGCAGATTTTATGGGTGGTGGAGATTAGAGGATCAGAAGTAATGAGGCTGTGAGTATAAAGAGGAGGGGAGTCGGAAGAGATCAAAGCTGAGATGTGACTTTGGGAGAAAAACCGACTGTGAAGAATTTTTTAGTGAATTATTGTATGCTAACTGATGTAAAGCTTCCTTGGTGTTTTTACAAATTCTTCAGTAAAATATTTAACTCTAGTGGACTTTGGACTTTTTTTTTTTTTTTTTGAAGGAGTAAAATGTTGATATCTGCTCCAAGTCCAAGCAAGTCTCATGAGCAAAATGTCCCAGAGCCTTCCTTGGGTTCAGTCCACATCTGAGTTTATCTTTATCTGATGCAGAAAATGTTTTCCTGTTTCCCAGTCTCTCTGTTTAGAAATTGGATTCCTTTTACCTTATTTCTTTTCCTGAATTCCTGATTGCAAGTACACATCTGTTTCAGTTTCTCTCTTGCCCCTCTCCTACTCCCAGCCAGCCAGTCTCCTCTCCCTTCCTCACCTAATGCCTTAGTATTCCTATTTCCTCCTCCTAAACTACCTACCTACCCAATGTCCAGCTATACCTTGTCCTAAGGGGCTGTTTACAGTTCAGTGTGACTTCTTGGCCCCTTGTGATCTGCAAGCCACCTCCTAGGCATATCCTAGAGGCAGCTCTAGCTAAAGGAACTTAGGAGATATATGCTACTGGCTAGAATATTTTTATAGTAGTAGCATCATAACTATATTACTTTATATATCATTATTATTATATTACTATTATCTATTATTATTATATGTAAAAGGTGTCAGGTTCTTACCATGTCATACACTATGTTAAATTTAATAGTATTATTAATACATAAAGAAACCAAAACTCAGAGTGGTGAAGTAATTTGCTCAAAGTTACCAAGCAGATGCAGGGTTCCAACCCAAGCATTGTTGATGCCAGAATACAATTGACCACTACCTTGTATTAATCCACATTTAGCCAACTTTAAAATTTAAAAACTTTAATAAATAATGACATTCCTATTCAGATGTAAAAATATTAAAAAGTGCTTATGTTTTGTTTTGCTTTAATAAGGTACAAGAGAGAACATACAAATAGGATTGGAGAGACTTGGAATATCATAAAAAGAATTTCTGAAGAAATTGAAAAACAAGCTTACATATATCACTTTTGTGAGAAAATCCAAAAAGCTAAAACTTAACCACATGGGTAAAATGTAAAAAGTTAAAAACAGACATTCATAATTCAGGTTGTCAGATTTCAAAAATTTCATCTTAGACTGGATATTGTAAACTATACTATGATGTCTTGCAAGAGCATAAAAAAAAGTTTTGATGGCCAGGGAAAAAGTGAAGTAAATTTGAGTATAGTCAGCAAAATGGGAAAACTAAGATCAGGGGAGTTAAAAAGAGAAGGAAGAAGAGGAAGAGGAGTTTATCTAGAAGCTTTTAAGTTCAGGAAGGCCTGGGGAAAGTGGTTGTGGAAACACTATTAATAGTGACAAATTGACATCATTGATTATGAAATTAATGGAAGTAGGAAGAACCTGTCTCCAAGCTTTTATCCAAAGATTTCAAATGTTTTAAAAGAGTCCAATGGTCAATTCTTTCCAAAGAGACTGATAAATTGAACATAATAAAAGCACAGATCAGGACCCTGTCGGCCAACATTCTGGGATCATTATGTTCTCCCCGAAGGATAACCCCTCTACCATGCTAGAAGCCTAAAGGCTGACAGCCACAAAATATTACCCTGTCTCTAATGATCCCAAGGATGATGTGACTCAGCTTCCAACCTACCTTCCCAGTGATTTCCTGTGCAAAGAGAAACCTAGCTGGCAATAAATAACCCATTTGCCCATAGTCGGGGAGGACTAGTTGACAACCAAATGAATAGAGATTATTTTGAAAATAGAGGAAAAATTACCCTTCACCAAGAAAAGACTGATAAATGAGACTCTTACACCGGTCTCAGTTAACCATTTAAAAAATAAGAACAGCCTGGATAGATCAGTTGGTGGTTAGACATAATTTCCAAACCATCTGTAGTGTCAGGCTCTGAAAAATCCACGAGGCACAGGAAAGCAAAAGGTAAAGAAACATACATATGACACAACAGAAAGGCTGTTAGCAATAACTGCTCAGTTTTGTACATTGGGATGATATGATTTCTCTTGGTTTTTCAATTGAGCATGAAAGTTCTTGGCTGAATAAATATAGTTCAAAGAGCCAATGTCTTTTTTTAGCCCAAGTTAAATCTCAGTTATATATGATAAAGGAAGAGTGGCAAAATCTGAAACTCTGATTAACCCATTGTCACCCGTTATGAAATCCAATCTTGTGAGGCAATCCTTAAACCACCCAGTCAGGAGGAGTAAGGTGGTTGGAGGAAACATTGGCTTAGAGGAACTCCTTTGAGGAAGGATATAACCCACTTTAGAACTCTGGAAGCCTATTGCTAATAAGCTTGAACAATGAATATTTTGCAAGTAAAAGTCAATTTAGTAAAATTTCAATTAAATTCTCATCTTTAGAATCAGATAGAATCTATATTATAGGCTTTCTGAATATCAGTAGAGATTCACAATGACTGAGCTTAATCTGTTTCCTATCTCTCAGATATCAAAATAAATTCAGCTTGACTGGAACTCTACAAATATATCTCTCAAAGATTTGACCTTCTGATATAGAAGATGAGTGCTCTATTCAATAGTACATGAATAGCTACATACTCCATATGAAAATCTCCATAATATTCTTGAAGATACATAAAATATGAATGTGTAGTGAATTAAGGACATAATAACCCCCATTATAGCAAAGGATTTTATAATGAGGTACTGGTGAATAATATTACAATTTTTAACAAAGATGATGAGAAACATCTTCACAAATAACGCAAGGCAAGAAAGCGAAGATTGTTTGAAATTTTCCAATCCTGTGCCATCGAACCATTTTTCACATACATACACACTCACTCACACACCACCCAAACCCATGATTCAAGATGTCTGGAAAGAAAAAATCTGAGCCTTTGGGCAAAGAGAATAGAGAGAAATATTAAATGAAAATGTTAAAGTAAAGAAAACAAAGTTGTGACTCTTATACACTATTGATGTAAATATAAATTGAAATAGACTTTCTGAAGGGCAAACTGGCAGTGTTTATGAAAGTTTAAAATGTGTTTACTCCATAACACCCTCAAGGTCCATCCATGTTGCTACACATGGCCAGATTTCATTCTTTCTCATTGCCATGTAGTATTCCATTGTATAGATAAACCACATCTTCTTGATCCATTTGTCTGTTGATGGACACTTAGACTCTTTCCATGTTTTGGCTATTGTTGACAACGAGTGCTGCTATGAACATTGGGGTACATGTGCATCAGCATTTCTGTATCCCTTGGGTAAATTCCTAGTAATGCTATTGCTGGGTCATAGGGGAGTTCTATTCTTAATTTTTTGAGGAACCTCCACACTATTTTCCAGAGGGGCTGCACCAGTTTACATTCCCACCAACAGTGTACTCCACATCCTCGCCAGCATCTAGAGTTCTCTGATTTGCTCATTTTAGCCACTCTGACTGGTATGAGGTGGTATCTCAGTGTGGTTTTGATTTGTATTTCCCTGATGAGGAGCGATGCTGAGCATCGTTTCATGTGTCTGTTGGCCATCTGGATGTCCTCTTTGGAGAAGTGTCTGTTCATATCTTCTGCCATTTCTTCACTGGGTTGTTTGTTTTTCAGGTGTGGAGTTTGGTGAGTTCCTTATAGATTTTGGATATTAACCCTTTATCTGATATGTCACTTGCAACTATCTTTTCCCATTCCGTTGGTTGCCTATTAGTTTTGTGGATTGTTTCCTTTGCCATGCAGAAGCTTTTTATCTTGATGAGGTCCCAATAGTTCATTTTTGCTCTTGATTCCCTTGCTTTTGGGGATGTATCAAGTAAGAAATTGCTGCGGTTGAGGTCAAGGAGGTTGTTTCCTGCTTTCTTCTCTAGGGTTTTGATGGTTTCCTGTCTCACATTCAGGTCCTTTATCCATTTTGAGTTTATTTTTGTGTATGGTGTGAGAAAATGATCTAGTTTCATTCGTCTGCATGTTGCTGTCCAGTTCTCCCAACACCATCTGTTAAAGAAGCTGTCTTTTTTCCATTGGACACTCTTTTCTGCTTTGTCAAAGATTAGTTGGCTGTATACTTTTGGGTCCAATTCTGAGTTCTCAATTCTATTCCATTGGTCTATTTGTCTGTTTTTGTTTCAATACCATTCTGTCTTGATGATGATAGCTTTTTAGTAGAGGCTTAAGTCTGGGATGTTGTTTCCTCCCATTTTGGTTTTCTTCTTCAATATTACTTTGGCTATTCAGGGTCTTTTGTGGTTCCATACAAATTTTTGGATAGTTTGTTCTAGTTTTGAGAAGTATGCTGTGCAATTTTGATTGGAATTGCTTTGAATGTGTAGATTGCTTTGGGTAGTAATGACGTTTTAACTATATTTATTCTTCCAATCCATGAGCATGGGATGTTTTTTCATTTCTTTGTGTCTTTCTCTAAGACATATTATTAAATGAAAAAAGGAAATCCAGAGATAGATACTTAGGTGTGTATCATACTATGATTCAAATCTATCTATTTACATGTATATTACATATATGTAAATACATTTACAAATATATGTGAAAGCATACTTTCAGTGATCACCTCTAGAGAGCAAAGTGGGTGTCTAGGGAAGAGGTAAAGTAAATTTCATTTTTTAAAATTTTATAAATGCCTACATTGTTTAAATACGTTAAAAACAAGTATATAAATGTTATAAAGGGAAATATTTTTATTTTTTCAAGTTTTTAAATTTATTTTGAGAGAGAAAGAGGGAACAAATTGGTGAGGGGCTTCAGAGAGAAAGAGCACGATCAGGGAAGCACATCAGAGCATCAAGCAGAGGATGAACAAGTTGCAAAGCAAAGATAGTTTTGAACATTGGAGAACAGGAAGGTGTTCGGTATTACTGCAATGTGAATTCTTCATTCAAGAACCACCAGACAGGGGGAATTGAGCTAGATGAGTCAGATCATAAACAGTTTTAAATACCTTCTTTACGAATTGAGGATTTACCTGCAGGTGAAGTTCTGGCTCAAACGATTTTAAGGAAGAATCTGATGATTAGATTAATGTTATAGAAAGGTAACTCCAGAAGTGAAGTAGAACATAAGGTAGGTAGAAAAATAAGAAGCAGAAGAAACAGAAGAAGCAGAAGAAGCAGGAGAAGAAGAACAACGTGTCATTGACATGTGACTTGCCTGGTTTCCAGAGCAAAGACCAGGTGAAGCGGAGCTGACTCTGCACTGTGATAGACATGATATATACCACTTGCATAATTTAGTCTAGCCTCAGTAAATCTTGTTCTCTTTTTCAACAATATTACTTATTTACTTTTGTTTTAAAAGATTTCCCTTTGTAGGAGTGCCTGTTTGGTCAGACAGTTAAGCTCTGATTCTTGGTTTCGGCTCAGGTCATGATCTCACTGTTTGTGGGTTCGAGCCCTGCGTTGGGTCCCATGTTTCTGGTGTGGAGCCTGCATGGGAATCTCTCTCCCCTTCTCTCTCTGCCCCTCCTCTGCTCACACTCTCTCTCTTAAAATAAATAAATAATAAAACTTAAAACAACAACAACAAAAACCTGGTCCTTCTACTAACCTGCCTTCATTACAAGAGATTGTAATTGCCAACTTATTTGCCTGCCTTTCCCCTTGAAGCATGTGCTTCTGGACAGTTGGACAGTGAGAACTAAATATTTTATTCTTATATTGTTTTCTTGTACCTAGCTCGGTACTTGGTACCTATAGGTGTTTGAGGAATGTACTTTCAGTACAACTGAGTGGGAAGGGTATAGGTAATCATTCTGGGTGCCTCCTGCCTGACATGTCTTCTCAATCCATGCACTTTCCCTTGATAGGGAAGTGGATTCTCAGACAGAATCAAAGGTTGCTGACATCATAAAGTACTGATCAGATCTCAGCCTCTTTGCCTGGGGCTCTGATCTCCACTTTCTCTGGGGTTAAATTGCAACCTGAATGTGCATTCCTGGATCAATTTGATGTCAAGAATGACTACTACATAGAAACACTGGCTCCTCTGTTCCCTTAGACAATTAAATCCGTGCCAATGGGCCCTGAACTTTTCCCTCCCCATTGGACCACAGGCCTTTGTCCTCAGGGCCCAGCCTAACCAACAGTTTGGGACCATTAGCTCAACACATCTTCTCATTTGAGTACACTCACTAACCATCCAGGACCTGACCAATGTCAGGACTAAACTCATGCTTCTACTAGAAAAACTTGCAGTGATTTTTCCTCAATCCATATATGCTAGAATATCGGAAAGCTTCCTTTTGAGAAGCTAAGCCTAAATATAAGCCAAGATTGAAAGCAGTTGAGCCAGAGTCCCACTCCAGCAGGTCCAGGGGTCCCTGAAGGATGGACGGTGTCAGCGAGGGAGGGATGAGAGAGGCACAAGGTTCTTTCTGGGACCAGCTAGGCATCTTCGCAGTGTCTGAGACTCGACTTTATGATTTCATGTTTGGGGGAAGGCACAGATGTGGCATTCTGATGATAAATTCTTTGATCAGTAAAGATTCTCCAGAACATTGATATGCAAAAGGTATGGGGAACAGCCCAGAGGTGGCATTAGCATAGTAAAGGCAAAAGTTAGTTCTTTATGAGTAGGGGTCAATAGCCTGTTTATCACTTAATGGGAGGTATTAAGAAAAACAGGTCTTTCAGGAAGCAATGTTGCTTTCATAACCACAAAAGAAGAAGTTCCTACAGTAAGTTCCTTCACAAAGTACAATCAGCCCATGAAGACCAGAATGAGTCACTCCGAATATCAATCAACAGGGTGCCTTGGGTGCCTTGGGGGTCGGTGCTCAAGCAGAAACAATTGACTGGGGGTGGATATCGATTGCCACCTGAAGGTAAGAGTCTCTGCAATTTACCTTAAACTCACAAGGAGTTTTTTCTAAATTTATTGGTTCAGAAATGGCTCCCAATACGTTGTGTCATGCTTTCTTACAGATGCTGCCATCGAAGGGACTACATTTTAAGCAACATCTGCATTCCAAAGACTTCAACTACTTTACTTGGTTGACATACTTTAAAAGGCATCTATAAGACTTTGATAACAGGATTATGTTGGTAAGTTCAGTTATTTAACTTGTTTAAACACCAAATCTTCCTGCCTTTGTTGGGTTTCTTACCCAATATTTTTACATCTAAAATCTATAGAGTTATAAAAGTAAGTAAATTCTCTATTTTCTTCACAGCTTTTCTTACCATCTAACATATTTTATATTCTGCTAATTTATATATCTTTTTGTTTCTACTATAACAGAAGCTCCAGGAAGGCAGAAATTTTTAGTTGCTTTGTTCTCTTGCATATTTTTGGTGTCTAGAACAATGTAGCTCTTTAAATCCATTGGTATGTACACATAGAAGGGAAGATGTATATTAAGAGACAGCTAGCAATCTCTGCCATAGATTTTTATTTAGTTAATGCAGGCACATGGCCACACCTAGTGTGAGGAATAACAAGAGTGGTATTTTTTTTAAATCTCTAGTGATTTTCATATGCAGCCAGACCTGAAAACAATTGTTGAAAAGAATGTTGTTTGTCTAGAAGAGTTTCTGATTCTTTCCTTGTCTTTGTCTCCTTCTGTGAAGAATTCCCAATGGAGTTGGGAATGGAATTTGAGGATGGAGGTGAATTCTATTAAAAATTCCTTAAAGGAATGAGTAAACCTGAATCAATTTAGAAAATTATTTAACCAAAGAAATTATGAGCTAGGATGAACCATGATGACAAACTCATGATATTTCTGCTTCTATCTTCTATTTTATGCCAAATATCTTACATTTGAAGTAGGATTAAGGAAGTTGTTTAGGGGCGCCTGGGTGGCTTAGTCGGTTAAGCGTCCAACTTTCGCTTAGGTCATGATCTCACAGTTCGTGGGTTCGAGCCCCACGTCGGGCTCTGTGCTGACTGCCAGCTTAGAGCCTGGAGCCTGTTTCAGTCTGTGACTCCCTCTCTCTCTGACCCTCCCCTGCTCACGCTCTCTCTCTCTCTCTCTCTCTCCTAGAAAAAAAAAAAAAAAAAAGGAAGCTGTTTAAAAAACTAAGAACTATGTTTTGGAGACCCAACCACATTGTTCCTCCTCATCATAAACTTTCTGTTTTGACTTCTGTGACTTCTTTCAAATGAGTTTTTTTTTTTCTAGCCTTAATATTCCAGAAGTGGCAGAGAAGATAATTACATTTGAAACATGATGCAATAGTTAAAAGTTTCTATCCCTACTTTCTTAATAATTGTTTTTAAAAACTTTTATAGACTATAGGGGGAAGAGTATCATTCTATTTTAGCTATTAAATCCTCCCTATTGAATAAAATTAAATATCTTTGGTACCAAGAAGGTATTTTCTATCATGCATAGCAATTATGAATTTCAGTCTACAGATTCAGACAAAATATTTTTTTTCTTTCTCTTTCTTTCTTTCTTTCTTTCTTTCTTTCTTTCTTTCTTTCTTTCTTTCTTTCTTTCTTTTGATAACAGTCTAATATTAGCTCCCATCTTGTTGGTATAGTAGATAGTTATTTTGGGGTTTCTACTTCTAGGTTTTGGAGCTTTTACATACTGCCAAAACATTTGATGGGAAGAAGTCTCAAGGTTCTATCCAGGATCCGCAGATCATCTGTTCTTGAAGTTATGTCTTGATGGCCCTGAAATGATCCTGCTACCTTCCAGCCCTGCTAGAGAATGAAAATATGAGAAACTGTTTAAATGGCCCATTACCCAGACATGCCACACTACCAAGCCCTTCTAAGGGCTAACCATAGCTCTGGACTCTGCTGGGCCCTGAAATACAGAATTCTTCCCTCCAGGTTCCTCTGATGTTTTCCTTTCAATATCTCTGCTCCATCTGTCTTCTATCCAGGCAAAACAATTCATCTTTTGCTTGCTTCATAAGCATCAAGCAAAATCTCCTTAATGAATTAATACGTTTGTAAACCAAAAGCCCTGAAGATACCCTTTTTTCTACTTTCCTTCCCTGAGGCAATGAGTTTACTATGTGCTTGTGATGAGGGAGCATAAAGCAAACTGACAGGCCACAAACACCCCTCCCCTCCTCCCTTCCCCCACCCCAGGTGGAATATGTGTGATATTCAGGCACTCCTGGCTGCCCAAGAACAAAGGAAAGGGGAAAACAAATGGTTAACTGATAGAGATCATAGTCCTGCAGTCCTCCATAATGAAGTGGGAAACAAAGGGCAGAAGGAAATGACAGATAGAACTAAATTTCCTTATAACCTTACAGCCCATTGACAAATACTTGAGTCAGGCAGAGTACAATGTCCAGAACTCCCTACTGTCTTAATGTTAATGCTTTGCCAGAGGGAATAAATCTTAGCTTGACAATAGCTAGGCTTTCAGTACCCTGTAATCTTCTTTAGCATTTGAAAATCTCACTGGAAACTTCTCTTGGGCTTGACCTCACTCTCAACACCATAGTATAAAACCAGTCTCTCCTCATGATACCAGGACACCTTTTTTTACCAAAGACATCTTCAAGAATTCCTTCTTGGTCCTCAGCTCCAGACCCCATAAACCCCACTATCATCCCAAAGACCTTATCACTTGAAGGGGATAAAGTAAAAAGAAGTACAGGGAAAAAAAAAAACAAACAACAACCTTCATATAAACTAAATATTATCCTACTTCAAGAATAGATGGTGACGTTTAAAATAAAACACTATT
The DNA here is from genome assembly GCF_003009895.1 of Hyaena hyaena. Classification (NCBI taxonomy): domain Eukaryota; kingdom Metazoa; phylum Chordata; class Mammalia; order Carnivora; family Hyaenidae; genus Hyaena; species Hyaena hyaena. The sequence continues at coordinate 5,731,579 of NW_024080658.1, read as the reverse complement.
CCCCCCACATGATATTGACTTTTCAGCACCGGTTCTGCATCTAGATATGGTTTACCCATGTCGTAACTCCTAAGAAATATGTTTCATGATTATTTTTCATCTACCTATACTTACCTCCATTTGAAATTCAGGACCTATTGTAAGTATTTAATAAATATTTGTTGAACTGGAATGTAAAACCAATTTCATACAATCTAAAACTAAAAGGCAAAGAAGGGAGGCTATAAGTAAGGCTGGTGGATAGATTGTGCAAAATTTATACTTAATTATATTATCCAATTGGGGATTCAAATGATCAGGAAAATATTAAAGTTTCCACATAAATATAAACTAATCTGAAATGACATAAACACCTAATAAGACAGCAAAGATCGGTCACCATTTTCTAAGTTGGATCTGATTAAGATGGTAGTTGTGTAGAGAAATAAGGATTCCATAGTGAAACAAGTTTGAGAAATGCTGCATAGCATACTTTAGAAATGTAGAAAGCAGATTAGCTTATTTATCTTAAACCCCTGAGGAGCTGTGAAGAAAAGGAAGCAGGAAACTGTTTAATTTTGCTTACAATAGTATTTTTCAAACTTATTTGAGCATCTTCTCTCTCTCTCTTCCTCTCTTTCTCCACACACACACACACACACACACACACACACACACACCATATAATCACCTAGTGAATAAAAAACTTGCATTAAAAAAATTACCTTTGGGTGCATTTGGCTGGCTCAGTCAGTAGAATATGTGACTCTTGATCACAAGGTTGTAAGTTCAAGCCTCACACTGGGTGTAGAGATTGCCTAAAAGTAAAAATAAAAAATCTTGGGACAACTGGGATCAAGCCTTGCATTGGGCTCCATGGTGGGCATGGAGCCTGTGTGGGATTCTCTTTTTGGCTCTCTCTACCCCTCCCCTGCTCACACTCCCTCTCTTTCTCTCAAAAATTAAATTAGTTAAATTAAAAATCTTAAGAATGGAAAATCCTTATAAAAATAATTTTGATGTTAATTTTGAATTCATAGTTTACTTGCCTTCCGATTTTTTTTCTTAAGTTCTTTAGTAACTTATCTTTTACCACAGAATGAACCTTACTCATTCTATTAAGAAACCACTAGTTGAATATTTGATAGGGAAGTGATGTGCAAATACTGGCTTAAAATGCTTGTATTTAAAATTTTATGTATATATTTCTTTATCAAGGCTGTTGTCTTTTCTTTCTCCTGTCTCCTGGTTTCTGTTTTTAGAATGAGTATTCTTGCCATACCACCCTGAATGTGCCCGATCTCATCTGATCTAGAATGAGTATTCTTTCTTTATTTCTCTCTCTTTCTTTTTTCCTTCTTTCCTTCCTTCCTCTTCCTTCTTTCCTTTCTTTCTTTCTTTCTTTCTTTCTTTCTTTCTTTCTTTCTTTCTTTCTTTCTTTCTTTTCTTTCTTTCTTTCTTCTTTCCCCTTCCTTCCTTGTTCCTCCCTTCCTTCTTTTGTTCATACTCACTGACAGAAGAAATACCTTTATACTAAACTATAAAGGATTTCCAACCTATGTTTTTGTGGGTTTTTTTGGTTTTTTTAGATATTTCAAAGTTCATACTTTCCTTTTCTTTTGTTCATACTCACTGGTAGAGGAAATACCTTTATACTAAACTATAAAGAATTTCCAATCTATGTTTTTTTTTTTTTTTTTTTTTTTTTTAGATATTTGGGCAAGATTTTGAAAGGACTATAGGTGGGGCACGTGGGTGACTCAGTTGGTTAAGCACCAGACTTTGGCTCAGGTCATGATCTCACAGCTCTTGAGTTCAACCCCCGCATTGGGGTCTGTGCTGACAGCTCAGAGACTAGAGCCTGCTTTGGGTTCTATGTCTCCCTCACTCTCTGCCCCTCCCCTGCTTACATTCTATTTCTCTCTCTCTTAAAAATAAATAAACTTTAAAAAAAACTTAAGAAGAGACTATAGGAGATAGCCCTGCTTTTCTTTAAAAAAATATGGTTTTATCAACCAAAAAAAAAAAAAAAAAGATTTAGGAATCTTTCAGAATCCTTGTCAATGTGACCAGAAGAAAAAGACAAATCCGCACAACAGTGGACCCTCTTTAGTCATTCATGTTTCACTGGTGGACCAGTATTTGGCTTCAAGTTCAGATATAAGGACCAATTTCTTCCTAGTTTTAGTAATATCTCTTTCCTTATCTTTCTACTTTGGCTTCTGGAGGAGTGAACTCTTTCTCACTCTTTTTCAGTCAAGCAAAGGAAGTGCATCTAATTGGTGAAAACCTGATAGCTATGGGCCAAGTTCCAGGTGTGGGTAACTTTTTCTCTGGCATAGGAAGCAGGATTGGCTTTCTGTCCCAGAGACCACATGGATCTTGTTTTTCTGTTCTCCATATGTAGACAAGTGTCACTCAAATTTTGATGGGCTCCGGAATCATTTGGAAGGCTTAATAAAACAGATTGGTGTGTCCCATCCCCAGAATTTTTTGATTCAGTAGTTTGGGATAGGGTCCAAGACTTTGCCTTTCTAGCAGGTTTCCAAGTGATGTTGATGCTGTGGGCCTTGGATCCACTTTGAGAACCACTGTGCTAGACAAAACAGGAATGTCCTTTTCTTCATTTATTATCCATGTCTCTACCATCTCTGTTCTAACACCTCTTCCTCTGGCTTGGTAGGTAATTCAGGTAAGTCTCTTATTTGTGCAGGTGAGTTTTAAATCAGGGAGAAGCTAATAGCCTCATTTCCTTTTAGGAACTAAGCCAGTATCCTCCCACAAAGGATGAACAGTGAATTTTGTACTTTGGATGATAATACTGACACTTAACCAACGTTTGGCTCATTGTGTCTTTTTTGCAATTGATTAAAACTCATAGGAGAGGTGGAGCAAGTGATTAGCTTATTATTTAGGTTTCCTTCTGGTCCCAACTTCCTCTTCTTCTGTCTTAAAACAACAGATATTCCCCTGCCCAGCTACTCAGAGGTAGGTACGTGTGATTATTCTGCATTTTTAGATTGCTAGGAATTCAAGCTTTTTCTAATAGAAGGTCCTTGTGTCAGTGTAAGATATTCCAATGTCTATCTGTCTGCAGGAAGAGCTTATGGAGACATTCTGCATATAAATGGCAGGTGTTTTCATATCCATATATCATTTATAGTTTGCTGCCACCAGAGCATGACAGCAGAATGCACATTTACCACAGAATATAATATAAAAAGATTTTTGACCAGTTTTCTGGTCTCCTAGTAGAATAATCAAAATTTTTCTCACTGTATAAAAAACAAAAAACAAAGATGGCAATTTCACAAATAATAAAAGAAAAAGCAAAGCTTATTTTTTTTAAATTGAGCTATAATTGACATACAAATATTAGTTTTATTCATACAACATAAGGATTTGATATATGCATACCTTGCTAAATGTTTACCAAAATAAGCTTAATTAACATCCATCACCACCAATAGTTACAACATTTTTTTCTTATAATGAAAACATTTAGATCTACTCTTAGCAACTTTCAAATGTACAATACCATGTTGTTAACTATAATCACCATGCTGTACATTATACTTCCAGGATCTATTTATCTTCAACCAACTTCATCCATCATAAGCCTATATTACATTTGCTAAAAAATGTGGGATATCACAAAGACTGCCCATGTACCAGCTGATTCTGTGAAAAAGGATGGTTATCACTTTTTCATATGGTAACATTAACCAGAATTTTGTTAAAAAGAGTTCACTAGCACTGAAATCGATGTGGTTTTGCATATACAGATTTTATATATACAGATATTCATTACGTTAGTTATACAAATGAAAACTGAGAAGTCTTAATTTTCACACACAATAAATACTCATAGAATTTATTGAGAAATTTTGTTCAGTGTTGTGTTGGGAGGGGTTGCAACAGGGAGAAATCCAGTAATGCTGTGCTGGGAGAGGGGTTTGTAATGTCTTTGTGACACCCAAAAACACCTTTGAGAGTGTCTTTGGGCACCGTCTTGACTGTTTCATATATGATCTTAAAATATACTTAAAGATCATCAGTACAATGTAAATATACCTATATATGTATGTATAGGTCAGTAATGGTACCATTTGGGGTGCCTGGGTGGCTCTGTCTGTTAAGCATCTGATTCCTGATTTCAGCTCAGGTCATGATCTCATGGAGCCTGCTTGGGATTCTCTCTCTTTCTTTTTCTCTCTGCCCCTCCCTTGCTTGCACTCATGCTCTCTCTCTATTTCAAAATAAAACACAAAACATTAAAAAATTTAAAAATAATAAAGGTACCATTTATTTCACGGGGCTGAGTTGGTTTAATTATTCTACACTTTGGGCCTATTTAGAAAACATCTGATGAATTCAGTCATACCCCTACACTGTACATTTATCATCTACTCTTCATCTTAAGTCTGATGATCTAATCTGTGTCTTCCAAGAACCCATTCACCCATAATTTAGGGTGGGGAGTCACAATATTGTTTCCAAGGGAGTGAAAATTGATTCTTGGGGGATGAAAAAAATCATGGCTATTACAGTGGTATGTGCTCCTCCAAAGGCCACAGTGGAAAAATAGATATACATTATAACAGTGGTGTTAAAATTTCATGAGGTGGCAAGGATTAGGAAAAATTCTTCAAAAAGTCTCCTTAGGGCATCAATAAGGAAAAGAAAAAGGACTATGAAACACTGCTCTAATGCATTGCTTTTGTGTGAATGCTAATCCACTCCCAAGACTGTGTTGTTTTTGTAACATTTATTGAGGACTTAATATAATGAATTTGTGATATTGGTATTATCTTTCTGTCCATTTACAGTGAGGCATGAAGAATTTTTTTTTTTAATTAAGTTGCATGGCTAGTAAGAAGCAAAGCCAGTGTTCAAGTTCAGGCTGACTGAATACACAGCCAAGGCTTGCAAACGTATTTAATTCAAAGGTTATTTGAACTCAAATAACTGTAAATCTAGTTCTTCCCCTGAGGTGCGAGCTCTTCTATCCAAAAAGTGACTCTAATCTTAATCTAATCGACTTGAATATTGCACTGGCAACTCAAAATCTTTTTGTTTACTTAAGTGATTTATTGTGCCATAATTGGCATACAATAAACAGCAAAAAATAAAGTATAATTTGTTAAGTGTTAGCAAATTATTCTCCCATAAAACCATGCTCCATAATAAAGATAAGAAGTGTATCTATCACCCTCCAAATTTCCTCAAATTCCGTTATAATATCTCTGTCCAGCTCCTTCCTGAGACCCTTTTGAGCCACAACAACCACTAATTTGCTTTTTGTCACATGTTTACCATTCCCGGTGTCCTTCATGGTTTTTGTAGATCCAGATTTCCACCTGTTATCATCTCCTGCCTGGTGGATTTCTTCTATTTCTTGTATAGCAGTCTGCTAGAGATGAATTCTTTTATCTTTTATGTCTGAAAAGGTGTTCACTTCTGTTTTTGAAAGACAATTCACTGAGTGTAGAATTCTAGGTGACAATGGTTTTTTCCCATTATTTTAAAGATGTTGTTCTACTTTGCCCTGCTCATGTTGTTTCCAGAAAGTCTATTGCCATTCATATCTTTGCAATTGTACATAATTTGCCTTTTATCTATGTCTATTTTTAATATTTTTTGTTATCAGTATTTCAATTAATTTCTGTATGATGTGCCTTTGTGTAGTTTTCTTCATGTGTTTTGAATTCATTGAGCTTCTTGAATATATAGGTTTATAGTTTTCATCAAATTTGAAAATATTTTGCATGTTATTTCCTTAATATTTTTTTATTTCTCATTTTCATCTCCTTCAGGGATTCCAGTTGTACAGCTACAAGCTTCTTGATGTGGTCTCAAAACTCAATTATCACTCTTCTTGTTTAATCTATTTTTACTTTGGTTGCTTGTGCTTTTGGTATTATATCTAGAAAACATTAGCTGATCCAAAAATCATAAATATTTATACCTAAGTTTTCTTCTGAGATTTTTAGTTTTAGCTTTTACATTTAGGTTTTCGATACATTTTGAGTTAATTTTTGTGTATGGTATATGCCTCAACTTTTTTTTTTTTTTTGCATGTAGATATATGATTATTCCAAAACTGTTTGTTGAAAGACTATTATTGCCGTCATTTAGTTGTATTGGTACTTTTGTTGAAAGTTATTAATCATAAATGCAAGGGTTTATTTCTGGACTCTCAATTTTATTGCATTGAGTCATTTATCTGTCCTTATGGCACCACCTCACTGTGTTGATTTCTGTAGCCTTGTATTAAGTATTGAAAATGGAAAGTTTAAATCCTCTAACTTCGTTTTTTCTCTTTCATAATTGTTTTGGCTGTTCTGGATCCATTGACTTTTCATATGAATTTTAGGATCAGCTTGTCAATTTTGGCACATAAGTCAACCTCAATTTTGATAGAGATTGCATTGAATCTGTAAAACAAATTAGTATTGTCATCTTAATAATTTATGTTCTTTCAATCTACAAATATGGGTTAGTTTTCCATTTATTTAGGTGTTCTAATGTTTTTTATTTTATTTATTTATTTATTTATTTATTTATTTATTTATTTGAGAGACAGAGAGAGAGAGATAGAGCATGAGCAAGGGAGGGGCAGAGAAAGAGTGACACACAGGATCAGAAGGAGGCTGATCAAGGTGGGGCTTGAACTCATGAACCATGAGATCATTACCTGAGCCTAACTGACTGAGTCACCCAGGCATCCCTATTTAGGTCTTCTAAGAAAGAAAGTATTTTATTCTTTCTGACACTATGCTATTTTAAGTCAAATAGTTTGTTTTTTAAATTCTTTTTCAGGTGGTTCATTGCTACTATATAGAAATCTCTTTGGTTTTTTAATATCTTGTTTCATAACTTTGCTGGGCCTACTTATTAGTGCTAATATATTTATTATTTTATTTTTATTATTATTATTTTATAAAAATAAAAAGTTTTAGTGGATTCTTTAGGATTTGTTTTTTGCACCAGATCATGTCATCTGGTAATATAGATAATTTCACTTTTTCCTTTCCAATCTGGATGTTCCTTATTTTGTTTTCTTGTCTAACTGACCTAGATTGAATGTACAGTACACTGTTGAATAGAAATAGCAAGAGTAGATAGTCTTCTCTTATTCCTGATCTTAGGGGGAAAGCATTCTGTCTTCTTTCACCATTTAGTATGATGCTAACTGTGGTTTTTTAGATGTATTAGGCTAATGGGATTCCCAGTCTTCCTAGTTTATTCAGTGTTTTTATCATGAAGAGGTGTTGAACATCTTCAAATGTTTTTATGACATCTACCACGATGACAATATAATTTTTGCCCTTTACTCTATTGATGTACTGTATTACATTGACTTATTTTTGTATGTTGAATCACCCTTACAATTCTTTTTTTAAATATTTTATTTATTTCTAGGAGAGAGAGAGAGACAGTGCGAGCAGGGGAGGGTCAGAGAGAGAGGGAGTCACAGACTGAAACAGGCTCCAGGCTCCGAGCTGGCAGTCAGCACAGAGCCCGACGCGGGGCTCGAACCCACGAACCGCGAGATCATGACCTAAGCGAAAGTCGGACGCTTAACCGACTAAGCCACCCAGGCGCCCCTCACCCTTACAATTCTTGAAATAAATTCCACTTCATGTTGGTTGCAGCAGATTCTTAACTGGTCTGTCTTCTTCCCATCTCAACCTACTTCAAGCCATACTACCTGTTAAAGATATCTGTGTAAAATGCAAATCTTATTCACAATATTTAATAAACTCCCGTAATTTACCTTAATGGCCTTTGGCTAAGACCCAAACTCAGCACAGCAGTAGATACTCCTTGACCTGACCTAGCAGGCACTCCAGACTGACTGCTTATCATTTCCTCCCTCCAAGCACTGTGAACTACTTGTCATTCCTCATCTATACAGTATTCATCTCCAAGTTCATTCCTCTGCACATGTTCCACTTGGAATGGTTTTCATCAATTTGTCTAGTTAATTCCTAATGATACATCAAACCTGATTTCAGGTATATGCTTCTCCCAGAAGCTATTTCTCATATTCATTCTCCCAGTATGTAATAGATCCTTGTCCTCGGTACTCAGTTTATCTCAATCATGGTATATATTGTGTAATATTAATATTATTTCTTTATATGGAAGTTTCCGAGGGAGACTGTGAACTCTTTGAGGAAAGGATCATGCCTTAATAATCTCTTAAATTCTGACCCCTAGTATAGGTCCTGACCATAGGATTTGTTGGTATTTAATACGGAGGAATAAATATAATGCGTACTTTAAAGATTTGTAAAATTCCTAAATACTTATAATTAATTCCATTGCCTGTACAGAAATTCTCAGTAACATTTATCACAGTCTTAAGTGAGAGTTTGTATGTTATACATTTAACATCCAATCTCCCATGAGGGCAGAAAACTTTTCTCTATTGTTCACTACCGTATCCTCAGCACTTAGGACAGTACTTTCATATACTTGTTGAACACACAAAGGAACAAATATATTATGATTCTTTTGCATGAAGGAATTATAATCAGAGTATATTTCTAAAATAGATCTTACTTGATGGAAGTAAAGTATGAACCCTCTGGATTACCTCACTTTTATCTTTTCCACCCTCAGATTGGCTGGTTTTAGCAGACTTGGCGCCCTAAAATCATGTAGTTTGACATGAAATTGGAATCATCTAATTTCACACTTCATGCATTTGCTCTTCATTAGTTAATAATAACTTACTTCAGGTCCCGTTCTAGGTAATTAGTGTAAAGTAACTTTTTAGTGTATGAGATAGGTATAATTTTTGTGGTAATCAGTAGTGCCTTGTCACTGCACAGTTCAGCCTCTTTCTTGTGCACGTGGTAAGATTGCACTCTTGGCTTCAGAGCTGCATCTGGCCAATGATTTATGAGGGGAAGTGAAGTGGGTCATTTCAAGGTGAGTGCACTTGCTGAAGACAGCCTTCCTGAGCTCCTTCCCCTCTGGTATGGTGACTGTCAGTTTTCCAGACAGTGACTGCTGTAGCTACCTGGGTCCCTGCATATGCGTGATGTGGAACAGAGGCCCCAGCTGATCTGTGATGAGCATGTAGTATTAGCAAAAAATAGCCTTTTGTTGCTTGATAAAATTCAGACATGAGGGATTTTACTGTAATGCGTCCAGATCAGCATGACAGATCAAGTTATTGTCCTTGTTTGTAGATGAAGAAACTGGGGTGGAGAGTGGCCAACTGAACCGTTTCCATCAGACCACCAGTGTGACGTAGCCCTGTGGGATTCCGATCAGGCAGGCTGCCCACAGAATCTGCACTCTTAACCCTCTGCTTCACTGCTCTGCATTAACATTAGCCATCTTCTGGCTGTGACACTTTTCCTCATGCACACGGAAACACACAGCTGCGTATATTCAAAAGGAGAAGTGGATAATAGCATAAAGAACTGGTTTAATAGGGCCAAACCTCAGAGAACCATTTTTCTCTCCTGATTGAGTGCTCTGTCATTTTAATGGGACAATCATAGTTTCACAAATCATTGAGTTAGGACAATTTCTGGGATAATTACCTTGTCAGTTAAATTTAAAAATATTGAAATTAAGGTTGAAGTTTGAAAATTATTCACAGCTTTTGCTTTTTCCTTATTTTAGAAAACCACCAATAATGTCCAGAAATACATAAATACTCTGATACTGTAAACCTGAGATCAAATGAAGTGTAATCAATTTTTCACAGTGGTTAAAAAGGCCCATGGAGAAAAGCATGGTTCAGCTGCCTCAGAGGCAGGGGCTTATTATTATAGTATAAAGTCACTTCAGCATATTTGCCAAAGTAAATTATTCAAAAAAATTAGTAAAAATGAAGTCCTTTTTTAAAAAAATGACCCTTTTGATGCTTATAACATTAATACACATAAAATTCCTAAAATTAATTACTCTGCTTTTACAAGAAGAGATATGAAGTTGCTGGTATTACTTTCCCTACAGAAGAGCAATACAGCATGAAGCCCCTTGGGCTGCACCGTCCTATGCAATAGCACTAGCCACATACGGTTACTTAATAAAATACAAATAAAATAATCAATTGCTCAGTCATACACTCAGCCACATTTCAACGGTGACTCTTGTGGAGTGAGGCAGACTACAAGCATGATGTGAGTGAAAAGGGAGGCATGTGCCAGGAAGTCCAGAGGAGGGAAATTTTCAGCACCCTGTTCAGAGAAGTTATGCTAGAGGTAATTTCTGATCTGAGTCTTGACAGTTCAGTAATGAGAAAGATAGGCAAATAAATGTGGGAAGCACCCTCATATCAGAGGCAACATTACAAGCAATGATGTGGACTTGAAAAGTCCTTGATGTGTTTGTGAAATTAGAACCTGTGTTTTTAGCAGGGAGTAATATGTGATGAGCTGTCAAGACCAATGGGGGCCAGGCACTGAAGGCTGTACAGTGCAAAAATCTTTGTGTTTTATTCTCTAAACTAAGCAAGCAGGAAGCATGAAGGTCTTGAAGGAGGGGAATAACAAGGGCAGCTTTGCATTTTACGGAGTTCACGTGGCAGCTGTGTGGAAACTATATCAAGGTAGGAGACTATGACCCTGAACCAGAAGAAAGATGCCTCACTGGGGGCAGAGATGCAGAGAGTAGGTGACAGATGAGAAAACTGAACAGCAGGTCAAATCAGCAGGTCTTGGTCAAAGACTGAACGCAGGTGTGAAGAAAAGGGAGCCGATGGCTCTCAGGTGTTTATTACTAGGGTGTTAGTTACTGAATGGTATCTTAGAGGAGAGACTGTAGAGCTATCCTACTACAAGAAATGTTTTTCAACAAACCTGAATAAATATTGGATGAAAGAACTATGAAATTACCATGTTAAAAAACTGACAACACCACATTTTCCCCTGGGGAAATTTGTCTATAACATATGCCTTGGCCCAGAAGGTGCAACCCACCTCCAGACTCCCAACAAATCTCAGGGATACCTTTTTTGTTTGTTTTTTTGTCTCCTTTCTATTGCCTCAAAAAAAGAAAAGTTGGTAGAAGCACATTAGAAAACTTCTTTGATTCTGGTGAAGCTAATCTGTGAGGCCCACAAATGAATAAGTCAAGCTCAGGCTTGGGTTTGGCAGTTTCTCATGTGTACACTTCAGTAATATAGATTCCTGATCCTTACTTAAATACATCCAAACCTTGATCCTTCACAATTTAATCAATGAGTGTTTATTTAATGACTATTAGGTTTAAAGTAGTTTCAGTAGGTATTAAAGAAATGAAGACAATTCCAAAGACTTTGCATTTCAAAGTATTTTCCAAATGTTACTTTTGTTGTTGTTAAAACTTTTTCCCCTAGTAGACATTTTCAGCGTCATTACCAAGTAATTACTAGATACAATGTGAGGAACTAAGAAGAATAAATGAGCTCTGTCTTTTCTGATCAAGCATTAGTCATTCTAAAATATTTTACCTCCTCTTCCCTTCCCTGCCCTCTTCTGGTAGATATAAAAAGTTTTTCTGAAATAGACTACAGGCAAGTAGCTGGAGAAGAAATTGTCTGCAATTGGTATCTGTAACATTATTCCATCACTTAAAAAATAATGGCTAGAATAGCAAAGATAAGTATAACAAGTAGTGGGTGGGAAAATCATTTTGATTTCCCAAGAGAAATATTGAAAATATCCTCTGCCCAAAGGGGCATTTTTGGTACACTCTGCAATGCTTTGGAAAAGAAGGAAGTGATAGTGATTTATAAAATATTGAGTGAGAGCAGAAAGGCTTTGTCTGAATTTTAGTATTCTGTGATGCTTCCATGAGATATCACTCACTTCAAAATGTTAAAAAATACCTATTTATGTTTCCCCATAAATATGCTTGGAATACGTGAGTTTTGTGTTTTTATGTTTTTTTTTTTTTTCCTTAAGGAATTTCTTATAATTGATCAGAAGCTAGAACTAGGGATCTTTCCTGAGTAATCCTGAATGTGGTGAATTTGATTTGAGTTATAAGTCTGGAAAATCAAATCAAATCATTTTTTATAAAAAGTACACTTATGTTGTTTTATATAACTAATTCATAATGCAACTCATAGGGAGAAGTAACTTTCATTTTTGAAAAGTTTATACTATGGAAAGATGCAAATGTTTTTAATTTTTTCCAGATGCTTCTGTATTTGTTAAGAAAAAAATAACCAAATTTGGAAATGAGGCAAAAATAACTGTTTCACCTTTCAAGGTCATACTAAGCATGATCTAAAAAGTTTGTTGTCATTCTATTCTCCTGGAGAATATAACTATTTATTATTACTATTTTACTTCTCTATAAAGTTGCCTTATGGGAAACTGATCAGTCACAATGATTTTCCTATCCAATAATGAAGACAATCTGAGAGGTTATGAACATTATTGGCAAGTAAGACATGAACCATATTGTGTGTAATTTGGCCATCTTATTCCAGCATTCTTTCATTCTTTCTTTTTGTCTTTCATATCCTTTTTAAACCAGCTTTGTCCTATTGCTGGTTTCTTCACTAAAGAGTTAATTAGAACTTTTACATGTGTTCACCCTTCCTGTGAGAATTATGTTTTTGTGGCTCATAACATTTTGAAAGTTACATTCTGACTGTGTAAAAATGTAAATAATGATCTAGTTTTAATTACCACCAAACCCATTATGATGGAACACCAGACCTAACTATCCCATCTGTAAAGATACTACCTATAACCAACAGAATTTCTAGAAATGTTTGTGGACAAGGCCAAGTTGATTTACATATCCTAGGAAATAGAAAATTAACAGGTGCCTGGGAAGTGCGGAGCTCAATTCTTTACATGAAGGGATCTGCATAGGGGACCTGAAGAGCCAGTCAGCTGACAGCCAGTCAGGTTACTGAAGGATGGTATAGATTGCCCTGGTGGTCTGCTTTTATAAACTTTGCATGTTGGGTAAGGGGTAAATGGCTGATTATATGTAAACCGACTTGCCGAAGTATTACCATGCATTTATTTCTATTAATAAACATAGTCCATAAATAAACATGCATTGAGGGGGAGAATCACAGTTTAAAAAGGAAAATGAAGAGCGTCTTTGATGGCTGATTGGATCCTAAACATTAATTATTAGTACCTCAAGTTTTTACATAATGGGAACTGTTTATAAAACTTTTCCAAGAATTCCATGAAAACTGGCCCTGAAATAGAAGCCAGCATGTTAAAACAATTTTTAAATCAGTTGTTGCTGTCATCTCTCATGTCTTTCTTCCAAAGAAATGTTTTTAAAAACACAATCTAATGTATTAATGTTTATAAAATGTTGAGTTATATTTCCTTAGTTTACCTTAAAATAATTAATTGTCAAAAGTCATCACGAACAGTGATATGTGTCAATAGGCAGTACTCTTTTCTCTGGGTGTTGATACCTTTAAAAATGGATTTCTATGTAAAAGAGCATTCAATAATTGAGTTTATCAACAGAGCTGCATATTGATGTTTGTCTTAAAAAGAACAATTCTTGTTAATTATAAAACATTTTAGAGTTTGTTTTTGAGGTTAAAATGGTTGGGGCAGGAAAGCTACAAGGAGGAAGTTTTAGTAGCTTCAACACTTGCTCACAAGTGAGCGGTCTGGGAAGGAGACATTCAGGAGTAGGCCTTGTGAAATGATGTGTTCATCTTTAACCGTAGTTAATTGAAATGCATATACGTCTATTCAGTTTGTTAAGGTGTTAAGGCCATGGACTGGAATCAATGGAAATTGCACCTGGGTGTTATACCAAATTTTAGTTTCAGGAAATCATGTTTAAAATGGCCAGGAGAAATCTAATGTTCTCAAAAGCAAATGACAATCCATTTCCTTTTGGACAACAAGATGCTAGTGAGGGAATAGGGTTTGGAAGGAGAATAGATGGCCAAGGATGTAAAGGCAAGTGAGAAAGTCTCCCCCCTGCTTTTGCTGTGGACAACTTCAACCAAAGATATCAAGAAAAGCTTAACTTCAGTCTTTAAATATGACAGTGTCAGGGAAATTAGGGTCAGTTAGCACCAATTCAGAAAAAAGATTTTCCATTGCATTTGAGAATACTGAAGTCTCAGTTGCCATCATTGTTGGTAATGTAAGAGTATTGAGCAATCTACTCCATGATTTTTGGTAAAAAGGCATTTACTACTGCCTGTGAGGCAACTTGCCTTACCTTAACATTTGCATGCATGTAGGAAGGGTGAAAGCTGGGTTACAGAGCAAGGACAGCTGGTGCTGGCAAAGAAAACTTGCTGATAAGATAGCATTGACTGGGTGCTTGGGTGGCTCAGTTGGTTAAGCATCTGACTTTGGTTCAGGTCATGATATCAGGGGACATGAGTACGAGCCCTGCATTGGGCTCCACGTTGACAGTGCCACGGTCAATTTGGGGTTCTCCCTCTCTCCTTCTATCTCTGCACCTCCCACCCCATTCATGCTTTCTAAATAAATAAATACATAAATGAATGAACAAACAAACAAACAAACAAACAAACAAATAAAAATAGCATTGGCTGATTACTGGATTAAAAGTTAAAGAACAATATATTATAGGAAAACCCAAACCACTTTCATTCTCTAAAATGTCTGTGAGTCACTGAAGTTCGCTTTACTTGGGTTTTCAAGTTTTGGTTTTTTACCTTATTAGATATCTAAGGAAACATACAATTCCTTAATAATTTCTTATAAGTTTAAGTTGCACTGTTAACAAATGCTAATGCCCTTCCACTGAACGTATTAGATATATTTAAATGTCATATCTGGAAAAACAGAGAAGTTTCTCCTAAAATTCAATAAAATTTTATTAAGATAATGGGAAGACTTTTGATCAAGGGTACTAAAACGAATGAATTGAAATGTAATAAGGCAATGTTCAGAAAATGCCCCCAAGTGAAAAAACTTACAACTAAGCAACCTTACACTTAATCAACTGTACTTTTGTGGAATAATCGAGGGTGTGCACCAAATTTAAACTCTTTTGTGTCCTTTATACGGCTTGTGCACAGTTCTGAGTCCAGAATCGGTACCTTACACGCATGAATTAATTCACTCAAAAAAATCAATTGCAGTCATAAGGAAAACCTGATAAAAACCTGTGTCTTATTGGGTGCACTTTCAGGAAATGGTATTAAGAGAAACTAAAAACGCTATACTTCCTGTGGTGTTCCTTATTAGCATAACAAAATTCATGCTGTCTTTGAAAAAATAGAATTAAGAAAATGAGAAATAACATTTTGAACTAAACAAGATGAGTATGTTGGGGCAGATTTTTACAGAAGCAATTTTTAAAGTGAGATTCAAATACCATTTTCAGTTACATGACAGCTTTCTGATTTTATCCAAATATCCACAAGCCATTGGGATATGATGAAACAATATTGCCTTGTCTAATGTATAAGCTGCCTTGTTTCTGAATGAAATGCTTTGGAGTTCTGAATGGGGTAATGAAGAGAACAGTAGTGCCACAGGAAAAACATTTTGTCAAAAAAAAAATAAAGCTATTGGGGACTCCACTATCACAGCCACACATGTACCAACATCTGTGTCTACGCAGTCTGCTTTGCCAACTGTCACTATGAATGTGAACTGTTTCTTTTCTAAAGTCACCTTCTCCACTTGGGCATAAGATTCTATCTCCTTCCACTCATTCACCTATCAAAGAACATCACTCCAGCTGTTTTCTCCTCTCTGTGGTAAGATGAATAAAGCCCTCCTCACTGCACCATCCTCCTTAGCAAAGGAACATGTTTTTATTCCTCCCATTCTAAAACAAAACAACTTTTGATTGATTTAACATCTCTTGCCAGCTAGCATTCCTTTTTCCAATCCCCTTTGTAGCAAAGCTCCCTAAATTGTTTGTATACCGTTTTCCAAATATCTCTTCCTATTCTCTTTTAAATGTACTCCATCAAGAGGCCCAAGCGTGGCTCAGATGGTTAAGTGACTGACTTTGGTTCGGCTCATGATCTCATGGTTCATGAGTTTGAGCCCTGCATCAGGCTTTGTGCTGACAGCTCAGAGCCTGGAACCTGCTCCAGATTCTGTGTCTTCCTCTCTCCTTCTCTGCTCCTCCCTCATTTATGCTCTCTCTCTGTCTCTCAAAAATAAATACATGTTAAAAAAAAAAGTACTCCTTTAGACTTTCCCATGCATCTCTGCAAACTGCTTTTGCCAGTGCGCTGCTGACCAGGGCCAGCTTTACGGGCATATGCAAGCTGGCAGGTGCGCCAGCTCCTGAGCTTCACTGAAAACTGATGGCACTGTCCTGAAATTTCTGAACAAGGGGATCTGCGTGTTCAATTTGCCCTAGCCCCACAAAGTGACCCTGCCAGTGACCATTTTCCTACTTGACCTAACTGAGGCATCTTCTCAGGTCAATTGCCCCCGGCTTTGCGATACGTTTTTGTTTCCTTGGCTTTTAGGATAACTTTCTTTTGTTTTCCTTCTACCACACAGGCAGCTTCCCCCTCAGTTCCTGTTCCTAGTGTCTCTTCATTGCCCAGATTTCAAATACTAAGTGTATTCCCACCTCTGTTCCCTCCTTAGATTATCTCTGCCAGTCTCATGGTTTTGAATACTGTTTGTATTCATCCATCTAGTCCATTCTCCTTCTAAGATGATTTCTGGAATTTTAACTGCTTTTCTGTCCCTCTTAACTCTTGCAGGGATGACTAAATTAGGTTCCAACCTGGTTTCCATGCTCCTATCCTTGTATCCTCACCTCTCCTATGATTTATTCCATGCATAGAAGATAATGGTCCCATTAAAACACACATCAAACAGCAATCCTCTGTCCATAACAGTAAAATACCTCCCTGCTTCAGACAGAATAAAAGCCATACTCCACAGAGTGGCCTACAATGTCCTAAGTGATCTGATCTCCTCTTACCTCCATACTTTCACCTCTGAGTGAGTTTCTACATACTCTCCCTCTGGTTTACCTGCCTCAGTCACACTGGCCACCTTGCTCTATCTCAAACTTACCAGATATACTCTCTCACCTTGGGGACTTTGCGTGAGCTGTTCACTCTGCCAGTTCCTCCTTTAAGTTTTGGCTCAAATGACTGCTGTACTGCTGGTTAGCCTAATGAATATGGCATCCATCCACTGCACTGCCCCTGAACTCTGCTTTTCTTCTCTAGTGCATGCCTCACTTTCTAACATGAAACACTATATATATTTGTTTACTCTGTGTGTAAGTTTATTGTCTGTCTCCCTTCCATGCAAATAGGAGTTTTGGTCTGCTTTCTTTCACTGAGGCAGTCCAAATGCTGGGATGGTGCCTGGTACATAATACTCAATTGATGTTTGCTTGTATTACATGGCCATCACCAACAAACAAAAAATAATGGCAATGATAATTTCACTAGGCAGCTATAAAAAATAAAGTTATAGAAAATAAGACATGATAATGGTATCAAGTTGATCTTTGTAAACTAACTGGTGTCTTTATGCTTTTTTGGATACATCAATTCTTTGATATGTGTGCTATATAGAAAGAAAATATCTAGGCTGTAGAGTGCCCTAACTCTGAAAACTGACTAATGGGTAAACATGATGAAGGCAGACATTACTTTCACATACGAGGTGGTATATGTTCTGAGAAAAGGTCTGTGATGTATTTATGGGTTTGGTTTCATAACTGTTCCTGGGAAATTGCTTACAATTTAGTGCTTTTGCAGTTTTAATTCAGAAATTCACCTATTTATAGGAATAATTTAACTTCTATTATAATTTTTCACTAATAGCACTTGCTATACCCCAGTCTCTACTACTTACCTGAAGAAAAGAGTTAGTATTTTGTTAATGTTTTGTTGTTGTTATTGGACAGAAAGTTGGGAGAAGTGGTTGTTACCTCCTATATAAATATTTTAACACTCATGGAAGGTGACTTTCAGATTACTGACATTCTAAACATACTACTATTTTCCCCCTACATATTGTTTTTTTAATATAATGTATTGTCAGATTGGTTTTCACACAATACTCAGTGTTCATCCCAACAAGTGCCCTCCTCAATGGCCATCACCCACCTAAACATATTAGAGAACAGTATTATAAAACCAGGAATGAGGGGGTAACTGGGTGACTCAGTAAGTTAAGCATCTGACTCTTGATTTCGGCTCAGGTCACGATCTCACAGCTGGTGAATCTGAGCCCCTCATCAGGCTCTGTTCTGACAGCAGGGAGCCTGCTTGGGATTCTGTCTCCCCCTCTCTTTGCCCCTCCTCCACTTGCTCTTTATCTCTAGCTCAAAATAAATAAAAATGCACTTCAAAAAAATCATTAAAACTAGCAATAAGATTTCATCATAAAAATTGCTTTTTTTAAAGAAAGTCCTGAAATTATTCATTAACATTATCACTATAACATGAAAAATCCCCTCCCTTCTTCTCATCACCTGTTACGCTTTACTTCTGCTGTTAATTTCACTCAAACATGTGACAATGGAGAGGGATACAAAGGCATCTTGGACATTACTGGACATTAACTTTAGCAACTTTTAATAGTTTGGGGAATTTCTTTGTTTGTACCGGTGCGGTAAAAAAAGAAAAATTGTACTTGGGGTTATAAAGATGGAGAACAAAAGTACAAACTAATTAGCAGAATGCTCAAAAAAAAAAAAGAAAAGAAAAGAAAAAAAGGCGGCTTGTTTGTCTTCTGTGCAAATGTTTTTCGTCTTAAGCAAGTTTGGCTCTGAAAGAACGAGGCAGGTGCTGCTGCCACGGTGCTTTCGGGTTTCCTGGCAGAGCTGGAGGTGCACTGGGACCGGAGACAAAACCCAGAGGAACCACAGCTAACCTCAGCACTTTGCCCAATTTCCTCCCTGCCAGTTACCAGAGTTCACTATTGTTCAAGCTCCAGGGGTCACACGTTGCCTGTCTCGGGGAGGAATTTATTCTGAACAAGTGTTTTGCTTGGCTTGCAATATTAAAAAAAACAAACAAAAAAAAAGTCAGTCACTGACATTAAAAATTAGGAGATTTTGCATCAAATTACTTTTGTCCAGGTTTTCTTAAAAACTGAAAATCTCCAACAGCAGTCAGCTTGGCACTGTTCTTAAGTGACGAGGAAAGGCTACCTTTTATCCAGCCCTCCAGTTCCCAAGGTCTCCACCCAGCTGGCTCGCCCGCACAAGCTACTTACTTGCCTGTTTCTTTTGTGAAGCTGAGTTTCTGACCCCTGCTCTACCCTCACAGAGATGGGAGACCAGAAGGTGAGACTTGCTCTTCTTTCCCCTCAAACAATGGTAAATAGCTGATGCTTAAGGAGTTCTTTCTGAATGGGATTCTGACAGTTCCGGGGGAGAACAAAGTTGTCAACTTTATCTGAAAAGTAGTCCGTGATAGAAAAACCAAGTTCTATATAAAGAAAAGAAATCACATTAAGTGTTATTACTCCACTCTTATCTACAGAATGTTGCTTCCAGCTGTGAAACAAGCTTATTACCATTATGAAAGCCCCCCCCCCCCCCAGTCTCTACTCTGCTGTTTTCAAAACAAGAGAGAAGAGAAAGAGCTGGGAAAAAAAATAAATAAAAGGATTTGTTAATTTAGGCTCACAAAAATTAGAAGTGAATATTGTGTCAGGAGGGTAGATACTAATTAATTCAAAATTTTCAAAACAAATCTTCTGAAGCCTTAATTATTTAAATACTTAAGTCCTGTCCTTTTTTTTGTGTTTTTCTCTCTGGTTAAAAATACTTGGGTGGGGGCACCTGGGTGGCTCAGTCTGTTGAGCATCGGACTCTTGATTTTGGCTCAAGTCATCATCTCACAGTTCTGGAGATTGAGCCCTGCATGATCAAGCACTGCAGTTAACAGTGTGGAGCCCTCTCTCAAACTCTCTCTCCCTCCCTGGCCCCCTATCTGCCCATCCGCTGCTCACTGGTTCTCACTAACTCTCTAAATAAATAAATAAACTTAAAAAAAGAAAAACAAACACTGGGGTGAAATTACCTATGTCCTTTTCCTACCTGGATTTCTAACTGCTTTTGCCTCTTCCCTCTTTCAAAATCATCCTTCAGGAAACCTCCTCTGATTAATTTCATTTTAAGCAAACTATGTGTGTAATATATTAATATAAACTTATCGAGATTATCAGGACTTCATATGTGGGTACACTGAAATGAATAAAATTAAACTTCAAAAGCAGGAGTTTTTACATATTGTAATATAATCATTACCCAATACTCAACATTCAATACTTAATAATTAATGTTTTTGAAATAAACACAATTTTTATTGTTCATCCTCAAGAAACTAGTATATATTTTTTTCTTTTCTACAAGCTCTATTAATAAAAGATTAAAGAAAAAAAAGCAAAGCAAAACAAGTTGAGAGAATCCAGGACTTTCAATCTTAGTCTTATTTTTGAGAATGGTGATTTGATTTCACCATCTCATCTCATCAGAGACTGTCTATATGTCACAATGGTTGTGTTTCCTATTGCAATGTGGATGAAAGTGAATCCATATAAACCATACCAACGCCATTATATATAACTGGTGGTAAAACTTTATTATTCAAGTTTAGATGTAACAGACATCTTTGCTGCCTGAAGATTGTTTGCATAAGAAATACACCAAGAACATGTTTGTGAGTAGAAATGAACATGCACTATGAAAACAAAATTAAATAAAACAAAAGAAAATTCCATGTGTTGTAAGAACAGACTATTATAGCCAACATTCTAATATTCAAATCAGGACTACAAATTGAATTTTTTCTTAGCAACATGAAGTCATTCCATATGAAAGACATTTTTTGCTGGTGAATATTGCTGTAAGTTAATTTTACATTGGCATTTTGAGATGTTTCCCAACCCCCTCCCCCCCCCCCCCCCCAATTATCCATGTTGTCAAATAGTCCACCCTAAGGAATTTGGCATTTCTTATTGTGATATTTGCCTTGTTGGTAGCCATTAAGAAACTATGGTTTTATCAGCCTTGTAATAGTTTTGCCTCTTCATAGTCAACACTATAGGCTGCCTGGTATGATATTTACAGCTCATCTTTAAGAAACATGACCCCAACCTTTTCTGGCCCTTGGGAACTGAGAGTTTAAATAAGCCCCTTGGCCATATAATAATACTTGGCACTCTCATGGTGCCTTTCAACCAAGGATCTCAAAGTGCTTTACAAAACAAGTACTACATTACCAATATTATTATTATTAATATTATTATTATTAATATATTTTTCCCATTTTACAGGTGAGGAACCTGAGGAACAAAAAGAAAAAGTGATTTGCTGCAGGTCATATAATGAAAAACAACCAGGGGTAGAATCAGGATCCAGTTTGGGGACTTAGGGTCTTGAAGGACCATCTTCTCTGATGAAAGCTAACATTATTTCCATGTAAAGTTACTCTAGCTTTTCTCTGGTGTAGGACTGAGTGAAGCTTACAGCTCTACCTTTCCTTTCAAGAGAACGACACATTATCCAGTTTCCATGTGTGGATCAATGTTGAATTTCACATTTTTTCATCCCTGACTTCACACACTTCTGCCCTAGCATCTTTCAGAGGTCTTAATTACTACAAATAATTGTGGATGATTTCTCAACAATTGCACTGCTATCAGGAATGTGTGAATCAGCTGTCTATGGAACAGTAATGGAAAACCAAAAGGAAGTGCTCTCCAAAGAAGCTATCCCTCTGCCCTTGGCCAAGTTTGTTTTTTTTTAGAAAATAATTCAGCCCCTCAAAGTCCCAATGCAAGTCTTTCTACCTCTTTTCATTTACAGCTGCCTACTGATAGAATTCTGCCTGATAGTACGTACCTTTGGTTAGCATATTTCATTTCATATTCTGGTTGAATTTCAATTCCACCATTTTCTCCGGTGATCTAGGGACAGTCGGGAAGCTCTCACCTACTTGCTTACCAAAGATGCCTTGTAGTTTTTGCCATGATCCTCAACCCAAAGACTGTGAGCTCATGTAAACTTTAGGGAAAAGGCCGGCATACAGCACAAAAACTGACCACCAGCTTCTTTACTCCGTGTTTCCACCACTGGATGACAGATATCCCCACTCTAGAATTGCGTTAATGGTCACTAACTAAACAGGCAGGCAGTTCAGAAGTCTCAAGACAGGTCACCTTGTGATGTTTTGCAGCCACACAGCAGAAGGCTAATAATTATTTTAATAGCAGTATTGACACTCTTCAATTTATTGAGAAAAATGTATATCCTCAGGCATTTAAAAATATATATACATTTAATATTTTTGGAGCTGTATTTGCATTGGATCATAACAGATTATGTGCACATGTGCAATCATAAACATAATGTGCTACCACAGGCTTCAACAAAGAGCTGTTAATGATAATCACCTTTTTCTTCTCATTAATATTACCTTAGAAAAAGAATCCCCATGCTTGTTTTTCTAAAATCTACCTTTACTAAAAGAGAACAGTTTAGAATAAAACATCACTATCTTAAAAGTTGATTTTTTAAAAGAACATCTCAATATGTCATGTAGAAAGAATGGGCACACTCTTTTCCTTTTGAACTACAGAGTTAACATGTTAAGGTTTAGAGCTCCATCCTTTTCTTATACACTTAGAGTCCTGTAGTGTCTCTCTATCCACATCCTTCCAAGGTGGGCTGGCTCGGTGGGCTGGCTCATGATTTGTCTATCCCAAACAACAGTATGAATATACGGGTGAGAGAAGAAGAAAGAAAGAGTAAGAAAAGGGAGAATGAATGCATGAGCTGGTCCTGACCTTAAATTTGACCTGAAGCTTGATTCAAAATAGAGACAAGTAATTTCAAAAGACTTACAGTTTTTCAATGGTATACAATTTTAGCTGGCATATAGTTTTCATCATAAGGGAAGCCTTTTCCAAGAGGGGAAAATCCTAAATCATCTTGAAAGTCCTTAAAAAAAAAGGATAAGTACCTAAATAGCTCATTTAAAATCACATTTTAAGGCAAAATCATTTGGAAACCTTAAAACAAAATAAAAATAACAACAAACCATTTTTGTAATATAGTTTGTGAAATGGAACAAAGGCTTTCAGAAGTCAACAAATAAAGGGTATTTTAGTGTCACAATAAATTTTCATCTTTTTTTAAAAAAAGCCCAACCTCTTCTCCATCAAAATATGTATAATAATGAAAACAAAAATGAAAATAAAATAATCAATAATAAAAGAATATGGAAAGAGATCTATCATGTCAATGCTATCCAAGAATATTCTACTGAAAGTAGACTGACCATAAATATTCCAAGAATAGTGATATGTATTTTCCAATGCTAATCGTTACTACTATGTCTGTCTTGAGAAAACAAAAATCAGTTGAAAAAAAAAAAAAAAAAAACCAGAAGGAATACATGCCAAAAATGAACAACCTGTTTGTGTCTGACACACTGGAGAAATTGTTTATCTAGTAGCTTTGCCCAAAAAGCCATACCTGTAATATTGCCCATGTTAACCAAACTTCTGGCGTTTTACTGATTTGAGCAGTCCACATGTAATGTTGCTTAAGGATTGCCACAGTGCACTTCGTTACTAAGTCCTTTTACTAAGAAAACAAAGTATTGTTTTGTTGTTTGGGAAATCTCCTCTCTTTCTGAGATCTTTCATGGCCACCTCTCAAGTCTGCCTGTACATTTTGAGATGCGTTCATCGAAATTCCTAAGAAAGATAAATTCTCATCACATAATTTGAATGTTAGAGCTCCTCCCTCCACCTCCTCGGTTCAGTTTATGTGGATATCAGAGCTGGACAGGTGAGACCAGAATAGGGCCCTTTAAAAATGAAACTGAAGCTGAAGGCTTAGTCCTGATTTCTTTTTTCTCTGTCTCTTTCTCTCCTTTTTTTTTTTTTTTACATGAAAACAAACAGAAAAAAATGCAAGAATGGAAATGACAACACACCAAAAAGACATTTTAACTTCATTCACTACGACAGCCACAAACTGGTTGAACTCGACCTGTCATCCAACTTTAAGAAACAAAGACCTGGCGCTGGGAAAAAGAAACAAAACCCAAACAAAACAAAAACAATAACATAGCGACTGGGAATTGTGTAAAAATGAGTGCAAATGCGGCTACAGAACGCAATAAAAACATCAGTCCTGCGGTTTCCAGCAGCACTTATCAAAATAATTTCTGAAATGTTTCATCTGAAACATAGACAAAGCAATAAAAAGAGGATATATGTTTATCATGTTAAGCATAACAATGTGAGTTAAGAGCTTAAAAATTAAAAAAAAAAAAAAGAAAAGTACTTGGAATGAATAGTGCTACCCT
Organism: Hyaena hyaena; assembly: GCF_003009895.1. NCBI lineage: Eukaryota > Metazoa > Chordata > Mammalia > Carnivora > Hyaenidae > Hyaena > Hyaena hyaena. The sequence continues at coordinate 5,707,338 of NW_024080658.1, read as the reverse complement.
TTTTTTCCTAAGTAGGCATAAAAATATTTTCATTTCCTTCTTGTTTTCCATACCATTATATCAAGAACTTTCATTTGTTTCATGTTACCGTTTACAACTTTAATGCGCGCACACACACACACACACACACACACACACACAAAAGATATCTACCGCAATAGAAATAGTTGCTTCATTTCCTTGTTTGCTACATTTGCAAATGTAAACAGCTAGGCAGAGCCAGAACTGACTCTAATGCATGATGGAATATCTTTGTTGCATACGTACACTGTAGAAAATAATTATTCAATATGTCAGGCACCATTATTTGAAATGTAATACATTAATATTTACTAGAAAAATAAGTTTTTTTTTCCTATTTGTTCTCCCAACTTCTTTAATGAAATAAGTTAATCTGACAGTGCATCCAGTAGCTTGTAATATCTTCTACATCTCCGTGGCAAAAAATAAACTACTGGTTGGGACAATATAATGCAAATTATTAAAGTCAGTCCTTGTACATACATCCTTGTAGCAAGCATTGAGGCTCGACTAACAGCACCTTTAACCAATTATTTAATGTTTAGTTATTTAGCCCTATTTCCCTGAGCAGTTATGCTGAGGAGTTTTCCCTTCATGGATAGTTTTACAAAGCCTGAAGTATTAAAAGTACTATGAAGATATACTTCTAAGAATCCTATTTAATGCTACTTAACTAAACCTGTATAAATCTAATGAAGGGAGTAACTGGTACATATACCAACTGTCAGTCTGTGGTAACGTAACCTTAGACGCTGCCCGGCCACAAAGTTTGAAAATTATATTTAACCGAAAGAAAATAAATAAAATACAGCAGGTTACCTTATGCAGAAATACCATGTATTCTAAACAAATTAAGCCCATGGTCGGAACTTTTATATCCATCTAATCTTTTGAACTGAGGGGGATCCCTTTAGTTATGATGTGCCAAGTGAGATTGGTGACCAAGAGGAGGCTTAGAAAAACAAATCCAAACTGCTTCACCACATACAAGATAGAAATATCTGACTAAAGAAAAAAAATTACTACGTAAGCACTGAGGACACTGTTTTTTAAAAGGCATATATATTTGGAGAAAATAAACCTAAATTGCAAACAAAAGGACTATTTTTGAAAGGAGTATTTGAACATCTAAAGGACAAAAATATCAGAAGAGGGTGTGCATGTGTATGTACAGGCAGGGCTGGCCAAAATCACGGTGCCACCGTCTGTCACTTTCCTCGCTGCTCTCTCACCAAGCCTAACCACAGCTCACATTTCTAGGTCTAAGTCCAAAACATGGTCAATGAGAGGAGACTGATGTAAGAGACGCCATTTTCCTTTCACTGCCCTGGAGATTAGATTTCTCCTCATCTGCCTAGGAATTCATGATGCTTCTAAATTTAGGCAACAACTTATGGGCTTATGAACAAATGGACCAATGGCCAGCCCAATACTGCATTAGTTCATAATATGTAAACCCTTTCCAAATGTGAGATAGCTTTGATCTCTTTCTTTACAAACATAATAAGAGTCTGGTGATACTTCTTATGGACCGTTTCCACAGTACCCATTTGCCAAGATGGTTTTGACTTGCTAGCTTCCAAAACATGACTATTTACCATCTTCCTTTTTTTTTTTTTTTTTTTTTGTTTCTCACTGACCATTTGTCTCACTTTTTAACCTTGGTAACCTACTCATCAAAAGAAAGAATAAAAGAAGGGAATTTCATGTTGGATAAGGCAGGCTCTATGAAGTATTTTTTTAATAGGTCTTCATAAGACATTACAAGCTATTGAATTCCCATCAAGAAAACCTATTTCTATTTAATTGTGCTAAGTGCTAAGGTTTTACTCTTTAGGTTTTCCATTTTTTTCCGCTTGTGCATTGTTCCTATGCAGGCCCCTCTGGATATGCGTTGTGAAGTCATATTTGTCCGTGCAAAGATGCTGGCATATGCTGCACTGGAAAGGTCCACTGTCACCATGGCAACTCATATGCAAAGCATACATCACTTCATCCAGAAAGACAATGCCACAGTGCGCACATTTTGTTGAAAGTTCATCTTGAGTACTTCTATCAACTTTCTCTGTTTTTACTACATTCAAGGGACCTTCACTTTTTACATTTGATGGTGCCTTTGTTTTCTCCTTGGAGGCACCATTTGCAGTTGGCCCAGGTCTGGAATGCTTGATCGCCAAATCGAGAGGAATGTCATTGTCTGATCCAACAGCTGAGAAATGAGGAGGCAGATTGAAGGTGGGATAAGGCACATAGTTTTGGCAAGGATTTGGTAGGCCAGGCACATGACTCAAGTAGTGCGGATTCCCAGGAACAGAGAGCTTATATTTACTCCAGAACCGCAGCCAGTCAGCTTCACTCTGGAAGTCATTATGTACAAAGGGAAGTCCGAAAAGGGGGTACTGGTACTTTTCAATAGGGCTGCCTGGTGGTGAATAATTCGGGTGTTTTGCAGGTCTCATGTACTTTTCTATGGGACTGCCTCTCTCAGAACTTCCTTTCCCTTCTGATACGGATGAACTATTTCCTGGGTCTCCAGTACTTTCCTGAGGACTTTTTATCTGAATGTGCAAAGGTTGCATCCTTTTGTGAATATCCAGAGTTTGGCTGACCAGTACTGGCTGCTGAGCAGAATGGCTTTTAGTCAATGAACCCTGGGCTTCGTATTTACTCAGGCTAGGAAGCGGAATTTCTCTCTGGTGACCTTCAGTTAAATGATCTTCTGACCTCCTCTCTAAGGGGCTTCCGTTGACCTGCTCCTCACTGCCACCCCTCTGCTGTTTGTTGAGCTGCTCAGCCTGAAGTGCCTCTGGGTTAAGGCGCTTTCTTGTCCTTCTCCTAATAATCTGCTCACCGTTGTTTTGTTTAATGATGTTTAAAGGCCTGGGAGTCTGCAGAGAAAACACACACACAATACATAAAAGGAAAAGGTTAAAAAAATACATTAAAATGCATTAACCATTCCTCACAAATATGAACCGCACTTAAGTTCAAAGCAAGAGTAGACTTTATGTTATAGATTTACTAAATCTTCTCCTTTTGCCCTAAGCGGGATCAGAGGGAGTAACCAAAGCACACTATTTTAGCCTAATTAAATCATGTCCAACTTCGCAGGGAGGACTGAAAACTTTAATCTACTTAAAAACAGCTTTTCCAAACTCCATAGATTTTGGAATTGCATCACTGAGTGATAAAACTGTGTAGAAAGTTACTTGAAGAAATGTGATTTTTATGAAATATTCCTCAACTTCTGAGTCATGCACTAAGATGTCAATACAGGAACATGGGAGATAGCCTTTATTGACAACTGTGGAAAAATTATACATTGCTACAGGCTGACATGGGTTCCCTCATTCGTATGTTAAAGCTCTACCCCACCATGTGCCTGTAGCTGGAGAGATGGTCTTTAGGAGGCAAATAAGGAAAGATGAGGACACAGAGAGAAGACGGCCTTCTGTAATCCAGGAAGAGAGCACTCCAAACAGGACCCAATCACACTGGTCCTCGGACCTCAGACCTCCAGCCTCCAGAACTGTGGGAAAATATATTCTGTTGTTCAAGTCATTCCACCTATGGTATTTTGTCATGGTAGCTTGAACTGACTAATATATGCATTCTTCTAAATAATTGCAAATGTGAATACAAAGCTATTAAATATCACAGCACAAATAATCAAAGACAAATGAGGAAAGACATCAGGTAATCAAAGCCATATCCGTGGGAGACTTTTTTTTTTTAACCTCTCACTTTTATTTCTCCTTGTTTAATAGTATTTTGTATATATAATCACTATGGAAGATTTTACTTGTTAATAGGTGGAGTGTTTGTTTTCTGGTAAAACTCTAAATTCTTTTGTAGCTTTGGTTCAAATACCTGATATGTCATTTTACTCTGTGCCTAAGCATAGATGAAAATTTAGGGAAATCTTTAAGTGGGCTTTATATATATATAAAACTATATATATATACATATATAAAATTTTTGAATTATTCCTAGAAAGAATGCACTTGAATGCAAGAGAGTATCTTTTACATCTTAAACAAAATCGAAATCTAAATCCTTTTTAGAATTTTTCTATTGTCACAGAGGCATTTTGAAGGCATGATAACACACTTGTTGCTGACAATTCAATTATTGGTTTCAGGATGAAAATTCTACATCCTTTAGATATACCATATTCATTTGTTCAGAATGTTTATGTTTCTAAAGAGCTCATACCTCTATTACCAAAATATGCAGCATTTAATCTATATCTTGTAAGGAAACCTGAAATTTACACGAATACCCTTTTAAAACCTTTGTAACTTCTATGACAGTCTTTGACATGAGATGTGACCATAACTTTTATGTACTTAAAATTATGATTTACAAAAACCTCAAAACTGAACACGTGTCCTTATAGAGATGAATATTAAAATAATTATAAAAAAGGGTTTACTTTATATCATAGTTGTTAAATTATCATAACCTGAAGAGCAGTAGTGTAATTAATTCTTGGCCTATGACTGGCCACAATTCAATTAAAATCATTAATGTCAGTACTCAAAAATGAAAGCTTATTGCTGTCTTTAAATGGTGAAGGCGAAGAAAAAGTAAGGCGATGTGGTGGTGGTGGAGAGAATCTTTGAGCTAGCTATACGTAATAACTAAGGTTTTACAGTTTACCACCAATTAGTATTGTTGGCAGCATGCGTTTTTTAAAGAGTGCTTCCAATGGTCCATTTATGAGGACGTTTTGTCTAAAACTGTATTCCCTGTAGCTGTAATTTATTCATTGGCTGTGCTAAGAGCTATGGTAAAATGCCAAACAAAATGAAAAAGGCAGAGGGAAATAGATTTCTGTTTACTAAGTGGGGTATTCCTATTTTTAAAGGCAGTTCTTGTCAGCATATAAACTTTCTCAACTAAAAAAAAATCCTTCGGGAAGTCACACGCATAGATAGATGGGGGAATTTGTACGTTTAAAGTTTATTACAGGATTCTAACTAAAATTTGAGAAGAAAGGACCGGAAGTACCTCGGGCGAGACACAGAAAGAAGCCAGCCAGAGATTTTAAAACACAAAGCATCTTCGCACCTTACTCTATCTGGGATGTGTGCCGTTGGACCCCTCAGACACCTCATTGGAAGAGGTCCATGGGAAGAAGGGAAGAGGTTTTACTTCACATTTGCAGCACCACTCTTCGGAATGTGCCTGACTTCCAGCCCCCAAAGCAGCCAATATGACACTTGCAAATTCTAAAGTTAAACTGAATATAAGCACTCTTTCTCTGGCCTATATTTTATATGAGTCCCCCCTTTTTAAAAAAAAAAAAAACTTACGTATTTTTGAACTTTTAAGGTTTCTCTTTTCTGCCTAACCTAATTTCACCAAAGTCTGATAACCACTAGTTCCACTATCTGTTACACAAAGTTCCCCAAAATCAATCATTTTCCTCTTCTATATCAAAAGAAGCTTAATGCATCGCTAATGATCTCAAATGTATCTGCCCATAACATCTAAGGCCATTTCACCATAAATCACATGTGTTCTCAAAGTGACTGTACTAAACTCTGCGGGAGCAGGTGTTGTGAGCCAGGGAATGGTACACATCACACCATAGACCAGGCTGCTTTATAAAGCTTTTCCTCAAATAGTCTAACAAGTTCTTACCGAGTGAAGCTTCTGGTAGAGGCCACACGCGTTGCATACATATCCACCATTTGCATTCTTTCGCCAGAGAGAGGTCTTCGTGGTCAAGCAATTGGCACAAAAAACACCCGAGCCTCTACGCCTCTGAAACGGGGGAAAAAAAACACAAGGTCAGAGGTGAGTCACATGATCAGTGGAGTTAGACCAAATCAACCCAGGAGTTTTGTCTTTAGACTAGCAACAATGACAGTATAAAACCACACTGCCCATAATGAGGTCAGGTTCAATTGTGTTTAATAGGCACCACTGATTTTCATTATAATTAACCCTACAGTGATGGATGAGGTGTGTGCAACACCAAAGGCTTTTCACAGAAACAGCTTTAACTTTTTGAACTTTGCGTTTTGTGCCTTTAATGATGGCTCCTAAATGCTGAACCCTAAAATATACCTTTTAAAAGTGTCAAAACAAAAGTCAAAAGACAGAACATGGCAATATGTTTAATATACTTTAGAAAGGGGGAGCACATGCTACCTGAGCTTTAACATACAGTCCGGCTTCCAAGAAATGTGGACCATTTAAAATGAAACCTGATTTGTGTTTTTTTGTATGTCATTCATGGAACGCGGGTATGAAGAGAATATACCACACTCAATTCCAGTTTTTGGTTTGCAATTGTAAACTTTGAAAGAGAACACCGTCCATCTCCCAAAGCTGAGGGGGCCAGTGTAAACGTATGCCAATGACAAGTGTGTTACTGAGAACCCTTATGAGGTGCCTGGTTCACCCAGACAACACAGTCCCATCAATGGCTATTTATTTTATTTGCCTCCGACTTGGAAATCACAAGCGTTTCCGAATACAAATTGATTTTAGTGGGCTGAATTCTGTAATCACCAGATTCAAAAATAATCTAAGAATATTTAAAAGTAGATAATTAGTATTGCTTGTTCCATTCTTGCCATCAAGTAATGATTCCATTAAACTCATTGAAACAAAAGTCAGGCTGTGTTTGTAGGTGCAAATGCGAACAGGCAGGAAATGAAATGCTCTTGTTATGAAAAAAGACAGCCTGAACTGTAACTTTGCTCTCCTTTCTCTAGGAAGCAAAGCCTTTTAATGATAAAATATTCATGTTAGATAAGGAGTGGAAAAAGTCTTGCTGGAACCCTATTTTATTATAAATTTAAAATTACAAATACCATAAGTCAAAATTTCAGGGATTCATAAAATTTAGGCAATTTATTTAACTTGAGTCCATACTGTAGATGAGCGGTATCCCTGCCAAGAAAATACAATGGTTATAATTGTACTCTGATACATTTCAAATGGAAAGCTTTCTGCAGACATAATTTTGGCTTCAAGACTGGAACACTTTCTTGGCATTGAAAGGGCATTTGATTCATCGGGTGTTTCACAATGTATCACTAAAAAGACCTGGTGAGCAGCCAGTTCCCTATAGGGTAATTTTTCCATCCAGATGCAAGTGCTATCAGAGGCCCTCGTCAGCTAAACTAATTATGATCTTGCAATTGCTGATGCCTGCTCACTCTAACATTCGACATCCTCCATTAATCATCAATACAAGGAAAATGAATGAAACGTAAAGAAATGAGGGCTGGTAAGCTGCACAGCCATAAAAATCTGAAATGAGAGCAATAATTTAACAAGATTGGGGGAATGTTTTTAGTGCGCACAAAGTCAGGCTAACAATTGCCCTTTTCAACCAAGAACACGATTTCATTAGTGTAGCAGGTTGTGCTACTTTAGGTGATGTAATAAAAGCTAGATTTTTCACAAAGATAATCTCTGGCTCCCCCTTTTCTCCCTCTTCGCCCAAGTCAGGACCAGGGTAATACATCACGGTTAGAGCGACAGCAAATGTTGGGTGTCAGTCCACAAGTCCCAGACGGGACCTACTGCAAAAGCAGAGACGGCTCCCTCCTGAAAACCAATGAACTATTAGATGCTATGTTTATCAAACATTCTGGGGCCCCTTTTATCTGAAGTAGGTTGGGGAGCCTAGTTAGGGTATAATTGTGAAACTTCCCTGGGGCCATGCCATCTTTTTCCTAGATCTAAATAACACGTTTGGCAAATAAACACCAACTTGATCCACATAAAGGCAATGTAAATGTCCATTTGGAAACTAACCCACATATATGGCTGAGGCTCAAATGTGAATGTGTAACCATTCACTCCAGCCTGCTTTTCTTTCCTTATGTCCTGGGTGCCTGACACAGCATGCCAAAGTGGGTGTAATCCTGGTTTCAGAGAGCGTTTCAATCCTTGCACAATTTTGTGCTTAATTCTCTTGCAAAGAAAATGCGCTTCATTAGTTAGAGGGAAAGTCCTAAAATTACAGCACTGGTTTCCGCAGGCATATCTTGCTTTAGGCAGCACTTATGCTCGACCAAAGAGGTATATTTTAGGAAAACTATACCTTATTTTAAAGACATCCGGGGTATTCTGGATTCATTTACCCAGAATCAGTACAGCATGGAGGTTAATCAAATTTTGGAGTCAGACTACTTGCATCCAAAATATGGTTCTGCCTTTTGCCAGGTGCAACTTTAGGCAAGTCACTTAGCCTCTCAAAGCTTCAGTTTCCCCATCTTTAAAGTGTGAGCTTCTCTAGGATGTGGGCAAATGGATGCAATTACAATGGTGCCAGGGATGTAGCAAATACTCAATAAGTTAGCTCTTTGCCAAACAGATTCAATTTTTTTTTTTGCAAGAGAAAAATACTTTTTTACTTTTGTTTGCATCTCCTTAATCTACTTATTGACCATTTAAGAGATGCTTAAGATCTCTGGTTGAATATTATCAAATGTATTTCATTTGTGTCAGTCTTATCAAATATGAGAATGGAAAGTTGAGTCAGAGTGAAATATCTAGGTGTTCACACCTAGAATTCAACAGGAGCATACTTGCGTGGGGGTGGAAAGTAGGAGTGAGGTGAGAAATATTTCACATATTAAGTTACCTCCCATCTACATAAATTTATCACTTTGGTAAGCACTATGCAACTTTATTTTTGGTGCACTTGGAGTTTCTGGAAGCAACAGAGATTGTGGGATAAGTGGACAGTATCCTTAGCTGTGTAACCACAGCTGTCACTGTTTCACCTCTCTCTGAACTAGAACTTAGCTGAGAGCCCTGAGGTGGCCACTCTGTGTGTAATGTAACCTGGGTGGGCACAATAGAGCATCTTTTTCAGGTTATCAAATCCTTAGCCCAACCAAGTGTAGCGAAGCAGTCTGCTGCCAAAGGAAGGCAGAATAGAAGTCGCTCTTGCCCCACTTCTTAGGAACAAGCTTGGCCTTGTTAAAGGGAAAGAAAAGCACTGAGGACTTTATTTCATTCAAAGTTTATCATGCATGACAGAGTTTTAAAATATTTTTCCATTTTCCTTTATACTATGTTTGTTAAGGACAGAAGTCACGGCTCTTAACAGTCATCAAATATTCTAAGTAATAAGCACCTAGGACAGTGCTCTGTCTGGAGAGGCTCAAAATTAATAAGTTGAAAATAATCTACTGGAACTAAAAGAAGAGGAGAGAGCAGAGGGGAGGGGAGGAGAGGACAGGAAGAAAAAGAAAGAGAAAGGGAGAGAAATGAATCTTACCTCCTATTATATTTTTTATCATTATTGGTCACTCCTACTTTGAAAAAAATGTTTAAAAAGTATTTCTTTTATACGTCTCCCATTTGAATTGACAAATTAACCTTCAGTTGGGCAGAGATGACTAATGTTATAGAAAAGAAAATCAAGAGAATTAATTTTCCAATCCTAAATTTCACACTTATTTTTGAGGAACAGTCAAAACCAGGTACTTGCGAGGTCCTAAGGATACAAAATCAGGTAGAACAAGGCTCCAATTCTCCTTTATATACATCATGATGGTCATATGTAGCTGATGGCTCTGTATGTGCATGTGTGTGTGTAAATAGTAAGATTACTTCTCCTTTTCTACAAGCTGTTTTTAGAAATCAATAATAAAACTTATACTTCCATGACATTATTCAACAGAGAGGAGAATCAAGCCACACAAGGTCACTTCTGGATAAGACATGAGAAGAATCCATAGCTAGGGTATGATAGCAGTGGTGTAGCCGAGGGATGTATTTAGCAAGATTCTTCCCCTGCTCTCAGGGCAAGGGGAAGCTGCACTTTTGTGTATACTGAAAGTCACAGGAGCCACACATTCTCTGCCCTTGGCCTTCTCTAAGTGCCTCTTCTACTTCTTTGTGGGCTTAACTGAAGGATAGAGTGAAGGAAAGTGGGCCCCAAACCCAAATCAATAAGAGTGTCACTTCAAATGAGAATTTCTAAAGAGAAAATTCTGGAATCAACAATCTGAGGAACTGACTTTTTTCTAAACTTCAAGTTTTATAGTTTGCCTGTAACTTTTTGATCACATTAGTGTGCCCTATATATAATTTTTGTTGGTGAATAGTTTCCTGTGTGAAAAAGGAAAGATAGTGACAGAAACAGTTAATTCTAAGGACTTTTGAGGCCAGCTCAATGACTGGCCTAGCAAATGCTTTTCAGTGATAATTACTGAGAATTCTTTGGGATCACTTGTTTCAATGTATTATGACCACAGTACTGACTTTCACAATAGCAATTTAGATGATGACTTTGGACAATCATTCATGTTAGGATTTGAAATGAAAATGACACACCCGTCTTTTAATATAAGTACACTTTAAATCCAACATAATTATTTTTCTTGCTTTGAAGTGCACCAAGAAGTATAAAGGAGAAAATAACTAATCAAACAAACAAACAAGTTTAATTTAGGTTCATAGTTAATCATTGTGTGGTATCACCATCATTAAATTTTTCTGAAAGCTTCTGATTCAAGTTTTGCTTCTGAGGGTCTTAATTCTTTAGTCAGTGATATATCAGTGGGTTGAAAGTTGGCACAAGGGTTGGTTACTAAGCCCCGATGTGACTTAAGAAAAAAATGAAAAGTTTTAAATTGGTTTAGCTGTTTTAATTGCTTATATTATTATTTGAAAATCAGCCCAAAACAAACATCTTAAGGTTTTCAAATTTCATTAACAAAGAATTGATTTCATCTGATTAATAAGAAATATATTTGATTGAATTGTTCATTCAAGTGGCTTAATATACAGAGACCTGGATATCTGTCTTCAAGATATTAAAGTCTCCATCAATGAAAAAATTTGTTGCAGAAATGGTCCTTTATATTAGTGCTCTATGGATAAGAACTATACTGAAACCATGTAATTACATAACAAGCTTTGATAGGCAGAGTATTTACTCACATGTTTTATGGTTTTATGTCTTAGCCATTTTAAATCGAATCAATCTGAAATTTGATATACATGCTCTTAGTGCAGGTATACCTCAAACAGTTTTTAACTCTTTAAATGATTTCTGTGTTTATTCTATCAAGAATCTTTTGTGAACTTCATTTTAGGGACATGTACAGATGGCTATAATAGAAACTTTTGGTACAATTCTGTAGTAATAACATTTCAATGATAAATTAAATCAGCTTGGCTCTGGGAGAATTACTGAAGGTCTACCATGTGCCTGGCACTATGCTACAAATGGGGGTTATGGTGATGTATGTGACAAATATGGCCTGTAAACTCTCTGGGTTTCCAGTAGAATGTGCTAAAAACATTACTAATTTATACAAATTATATGGAAACTTTTCTGAAGAAACCAAAGTACATTATCAGTAAACTGTTATGTATGTATATATGTATGTATGTATGTATGTATGTATGTATCAATCTATCTAAAGATTTTATTTTTACATAATCTCTACACCCAACATGGGGACTTGAACTTACAACCCCATGATCAATAATCACATGCTCCATCACCTGAATCACCTGAGCCAGCCAGGCACCCCAATAAATCTCTTTTATAGGCTGAAAGTTATCTACTAATCAGAGAGCTTACTCTTTGTACTCCTTTACAAAAATGGGTAATAGTCTAGTCATTTTAGAAACAAGTTGATACATGTTTATTATCCCATAAGTAACAATATCCTATAATAATAGGATAATAATCAGTAACACTGCCCTATTAACTACCAAAAAGTTGATGTTAAATAACATATTTATTATTATCATGTATCTAGTTGACATTCAATAATTATGAATAAATGATGATTATTATTTTAGTCATTATCACTGTTACTACCAATCAGTGACACAGAGAGCCATCTCCTCCTCCTTTTAATCTTCCCCAAGAGAGGATTAATCACTTATTGATTACGTATCAGTAGACCCTATGGAATGCACAGAATGCACCTAAAACCACTTAAAAACAGGTGGTGGGTTGCAACAAACACCTTTAAATTAATAGCCAGAATTTTACCCAAGCACAGGCTACCCAGTATTTTAGCAAGAGCAGGGAAAAAAATGATGCCAACACAAAGCAATAGTTACCAATATCTTGGCTGACTTTTGTTCCAAAAAGAATTGTGAAGAATTGTACAGCTGAAATGGGTTGCACAGCAAGTCTCTGCCTGATTTAAAACAGCCCTCTTTGCCCTCAGATTTCTTGCCAGAAAACTGAAGAGACTCTACAAGGTTCAGCCAAGCACCCATCTTACAATCATCCTATCTCAGAATTTGGAAACGAAACCTGTTTACCCTGCTTATTAAATTCACTTCCTCAACACATCAGCAATGATAATGGAGACCAGGGTAAACTAAGTTGACATCCCTGGCTAGGAGCGATAGAACCACCTCTGTTCCAGGACATGAGGCAATCCATACTCGAGTAATCCTGCACTGTACCCAGGTATGAATGTGCCTAAGACTTATCGCACTGACACATCACCACAAGGGAGCTGCCCTACGTATCAAGAAATGCTAGTGTGCCAAATACATGAGTTCCATTTCTTCAGAGGTATAATTGGTGTAGATGGATAGTAGAAAAGTCAAGATTTGGCCATATATGTCCCACATTCCAAATTATTCATACGATTCTTCAAATCTGCAGAATACAAAAGTTTGAAGGAGTCCATCTCCATTCTTTGACTTACCCCATATTTGGTAAAGGAGCAGCCAAATATCCAGTGTCTTACCCAAATTACATAACGAACCAGGACCAGAGGGGCACCTGGGTGGTTCAGTCGGTTAAAAACCTGACTCTTGATTTCAGCTCAGGTCATGATATCAGGGTTCGTGAGACTGAGCCTCACGTCGGGCTCTGTGCTGACAGTGTGGAGCCTGCTTGGGATTCTCTCTCTCTCTCTCTCTCTCTCTGCCTCTGCCCCTCCCTGGCTTGTTCTCTGTCTCTCTCTCTCTCAAAAAGAAACTTATTTAAAAAATTTAGAAGCAGGACTAGAAAAACAGATCTTTGGAGTTCTACCCACACTGTTTCTGTAATAATGTTCTGCCTTTAGAGCAATATGTATTTAGACAGTTCAAACTATGCTTGAAAATTTATGTCTGCACTGTCTTTTTTCATTCCACGTGAAAGTCATTATTGTCAAAAGAACTACTCAAGTCTTTCACTGCTTCTATTTCTGCCACTACGGATCCATTTTCACATTCAGCTAGTACAGTCATTGGAAGAGTTTCTCTACAGGGACTTTCTTCCATGCCAGCGCCAACAGTTGACATTGAAAAGGTAGAAAAAAAGGCCTTTGCAGGCACAGTTAAACAATTTTAGCACCTCTTAAGCAAACTTCAGCATGAGAACATAGTTGATTCTATTCTAATAAATTTATTGCACATTTTACTTAAATAGTATATTTTGTAAACACATTTACTATGGAAATTATTCACATGAGACAAAAATAAAAATCTTAAATGATCATGATAAAGAATAAATCTGTTGTCGAAAAAACCTAAAGTTCCATGAACTTAAATAAAAACACAGAGTTGTTTTCTGTATTACCTATGTGGGGTTGCATTTATAATAGGTAATGATGATGATGATGGTTATTTTGAAAGAAACAGAAAATACCACATAATAATTAGGAATTCTCTTCTTATGGTGCCTGGCTGGCTCAGTCACTGGAGCATAACTCTTGATCTCATAGTTATAAGTTTGAGCCCCATGTTGGGTGTAGAAATTACTTAAAAAATAAAATCTAATCTTTAAAAAAGGAATTATTTTCCTATTAGCTAACAGATAATAACTGGTCCATAAAGTCTTTCTATCCCCACAGCATTCACATGGTTCTTCAATGGTCCCTAACATTCTTTTGATAAAATTTGTGATACTCTCCCCAGAAAAAACAAATATGTCAACTATTTGTAAAATAAGTTCAGGCTGTTCAAAAGAATGTCCTTCACAAACTGTATCCAAAGATTTCATATGGATCTGAATGACTGCAGATCCAAAGGTTACGAACTCCTAACATATATTATCCCAGTTTATATCAAAATAAATTACCAGGTGTTATTATTCTCCCACTTTACTGATGAGGTAAAAAGATTGGGAATGGTTGACTTACCTAGTCTCAAAAAATCCATCGTTGTCTCTAAGTCTAGTTAAAAACACAGCATTGTATTCTAGAAACCATTTCTGAATCAATTATCTGATAGAATTCTCTTGCTTGACTACCTTTTGTTCTTTCCTTTTTTTTTTTTTAAGTAGGCTCCACACCCAGTGTGGAATCCAACATGGGGCTTGAATTCATGAACTTGAGACCATGACCTGAACTGAGATCAAGAATCAGACAGACACTTATGTGACTGAGCCACTCGGGCTCCTTTGTTCCTTCTTTAATAATCACTATCACACATCTAAGATTTCTCAAGACTTAATATACGTAGGATTATATACTTTAGGCTTAGTTTCATTATCTGACCTCTTCACAAAAATCCTAAGAGACAGGTATTATTGTTGTTGTTATTGTTGTTATTATTCCCTCCACTTTACAGATGAGAAAACGGAGGCCCTAGCAAGGTTTTTCAGTTAATAAATAGTAGGGCTAAGATACAAACCCAGGTTTCCCTCACTTAAGAGTCATGGTTCTTAACTATGTTTCAGACCCTATTACTGAAGATATGATTGGGGAATTTTTACCAAAAATATTTCACCATAGCTTGGCTTTGAAGAACGCTTATCTCTTCAAACCACCCTATAACAGCTGATTAAAATTATGCAAGTTTTGAAGTACCAGAAAGAAATGACTCATCCTTCATCAGATATGGCAACGATCTGTTTTGAGGTTGATAGATACAGTCATAGCCAGAGGAACACAGTGTTTGGCTGATGGAGAGGTAGTGGTAGGGAAGGGGGATGGGTGCAGTACACGTGTTTTAATCCTGCCATCTCAAAAAAAAAAAAAAAGGCAAAAAATGTATGTAAAATAGGCTCTGCTTAAAAGCAGAAATGAGTTGACACCATTGACTTAGCTCCTAACAATGCCAGTTCCATGGGAGGACAGCTGTGAACCAGAATCGCAGTTTTTGCATTAGTCTTGGCTAGAGATGGGGCAGGAAAAATGACACTGGGTTTTGACAAGTTCTGTAAACATACGTGTTCAGATAACAATTTACTGGATTTACTTTATAACTTGTATGTTCCATGGCAGAGGTCTTTTGCAATGTCTGGTATCATCACTATTCAACATAAAACACTGCTAATTCTGAAGGGTGAGGTTATTTTAATAAATTGCTCAGATTTGGATAATATGAAAATATTTTTAACTATTTCCCCTTAAATATTTTCCCTAGTATTATATATAAAAGTATATGTTCTTCATCAACCTATGGAGTTGACTTTGGACTCTTCATGTGTGATATAGTTTCCATTTCATTACAGAGCAGCGAAGACCAAAATATTCTGAACTCTAAACACTTTTTACAGGCTATCAAGTTGAGAGGATATAGTACAGATCAGATGTTAAAACATAGCATGTAGTCTGCTCAGCAGAAGGATGGTAATTGCCGCTTATTTCCACTTAACAGCATGCAAATTATGGAAATACAGTTAAATATACTGAAGTTTGAAACAATTAAGAACCAAGTTAAAAATCTGCAAATGTGTGTCAATAAAAGACTCTGATACCAAATATGCAATCTGGACTAAATATTTATAACGTATATTGGAAATACTTGTACTATGGCATCCTCCAGGATTTAAATACACAAGGTGGGAGTGGGGGAGTAAGAGAAATGAACCTGAACTTCACTTAATTTTGAATCTATAAATAATTCTTTTAAAATATTATCTCATTTTTACTCAGGTTTGTATTTCCTCAGGACACATGAAGTTATAGGTATTTTAATACACCTTGCCAATGGTTACAATAAGTGCCTACTATTTTATGTCACTGTTCAAATTGAAGATGTATGTTTAAATGAGAACTCTGTGCCTGCTATCAGTAAAACTGAGCTTGAGCAGATAATTTCATTACAGAGGCACTGTGCGGGCAGGGAAATCTAAGCTGAGTCTTAAAGTTTTAATAACATTATTTTAAAAAGACAAGTTGAAATTATGAATTTCCTTAACAATAATGATGTAATTTTGTAATAACTGAAATCTTTCATGGGAAAACTGCTTCTTCAGTAATTCACACAGTCAATTACACAGGGAAGTACTCTGATAGGCTGGCCCTCTGTCACCCGCCCCCCCACCCTACATTCAAATAGCTCACGTACACGACTTCCTTTTCCATTACCAACTTGTCTGCAGTACCATCTGTAAAAACGAACACATACCTTGTGCTGCCAGTTTCTGCTTTTGCACGTCCATTAGTGAGACTGGCTGCAGCTGCTCAAGAAGAAAGCAATGATTGTCTCTGCTTTTATATATATTCCCCCTCCAGTACTACCATATCAGCGCAAGGCAATACATCGTTTTAAGTAGGCAACTGCACTTAATAACCTTACTCAGACCCAGTTCTCTGTGTGATCTGGAGTTTGTTAATCACACTGTATCACATACCAAAGCAAGAACTACCTCATCGCGTCAAGCACTCTTGAGACGACCCCTCAGTCACTCCTACCAAAAGGAACAGTTAAAATCATTTCGTACTGTGACATTCTGTACACCGAGTAGAGTATCAGGAAACCAAGACTGAGGCCTGGCAGCAGCACATCCTGAGCCACAAAACTCCCGGTAAGTGAGGTTTTATTTCACGAGAGGGGCTCTGAAAATAAAACACAGCAGCTAGCTTTACTAATACGTTATTTTCCCTGCCCTCATGCTTATTCTTCCGTTAGTATTATTTTGTCCTTAGACAAACATTATCAAACTGTTCATAATCTTTGCAGAAGTTACAAATCTATCAAAGAAATGACCCCACATTACTTTTTAAAGTGATTTGCCTATAGAAAACAACATTTCTCCCTATTGTGGGAGTATTATGGAGGGAAAAAAAAAAAAAACCCACCAACAAATACCAAGTTCTTAAAAATATTTCAAAAAACGATTCATAGAGAAGTTGAAATTACAAGCACACACAAAAGAAAGAGATCAAAAACTGTTTTCTTTTCCTGTGTTATTCCACATTAATAAATTTATGCAAAATATACCAAAATTACTCTTTTTCTTAAGAGGTATTTTGCTGTCAGCTTTGGAACATCAGAATGCCAATTCTGCCTTAGCTTCTCATACATTGAATTATCTTAAATCATCAAATGGCTCTCTGCTTTCTCAGCCTTTAGGTGTAGGAGACAGAGTGCTGGGTTCCAATTATTTACATATGCAAGTCACTCGCAGGGGATCAGGGCTGTTAAAGAAAGAGCCTATTTTTCTTTTAATCTTTATATTATTGGTGCATTGCACATAGTAGGCATTTAATTATTGACAGCTGAAGTGAATTGACCTCTATCAGAAGAGAGGATTCTGCTAATTTCAATAAACAGACACTGTGTTAAAATATATGTGTATGTATACATACATACATGCTATGATCACCAGGTTATACTTTAAGTAGAAGTTTATTCATGAAATCTATATGGCAGTCATCATTATAAAAAACAGGACTTAAATTGAAAACAGTTTCCCTTTTGTGAAATGCAAAATAAAACTAAAAAGTTATGCACCATATTTACACTATGTATTATATGACAGGGAGGAAAAGAAATGCGACTTTGCTTAAGCTTCTGAGAAATCTGTAAAACTAGTAGACATGGCATATGCTGATGTGTATATTTGCATATGGATACATATACAAATGGATCCACTGAAACATTTCAGCACTGACATGTAGTGAGATGTTGCCAGCTGCTTTTATTTTCATTAAATCAATATCACATTTTATAAAGGGCTAAAATACCAATGACGTTGTTAAATTAAAGAAAAAAAAATCCCACGAGTTTCCTGGAGGGTTGAGAATAAATATCATTAACTACATGTACAAAAGCCTAAAAAGGAAATGAGTAACAGACTAGCTAGCAGAGTGTCTTAAACGTCAGCCTAATAATTATTGATTTTAATAGGTGAAAATAAGTATCAATAACTTGTGATTTGTTTTTATTACTACGTTAGAGTCCTCTCAATTCACATACACACTCAAATAACACAAATATAATTATGTATAGAGAATATAGAATGCTGTGCTTAACATATATCAGGAACTCAATGAGCATTCAATCCATCCTTTCTCTCTTAATTTCAGAAGATACTATCAATTGATATTAGATTTTAGAGGACACTGAATAACAAAATAAGATTTTGGCATATATATCCACATATAATTCAATTGTCTATAGCTACATAATTACTCACATATGTTTAAAACTTAAGCAAAGAAGCTCATATTTATTTTATTTTTACAACATGAAGAAAGTATAAATAGTGATCCTAAAACTCTCACATATGGGTGACTGCCTTAAAACTTATCCCATCAACTATGAATATCTCTCTATTCTCTTTCTCTCTTCTATTCTTTGTTTTTTGGACTGTGTTCCAAAAGACCTTTAAGGATTTAATTACATAAATCAGTTTGGTGATGACTTACTTACTTCCATGAGATTCAAGAGTCTATCAAAGATACACATCTCATCCTTACTAGAAACTGGACAAGGAATCAGTATCTTTTGGAATTGTCTAGAACATAAAGGAATGCTTGGTAAGTCAAGTTCCCTTATGAATATTACTCATTCTAGCCAGTGTTTTTCTTTTCATATAGTGTGATCACATAGATTAGTATGTTATCATAAAAAATGACAGTGGATATTGAATTCATAGACTATAGAAAGCTGATTCCCTTAGATTTATATGGATCAAGATGTAGGAACCTTTGTTCAAGAATTAATTTTGGGTGCTGGCTATAAATTTATATCCATAAGCAACCATTTGGAATTTGACATCTTTTATTTTATTAAGTAAATATATACACACGCATAACACATCCATGTGCACACAAACATACATTTAAATTAAGATGCACATATTTATGCACATTTCCTTTTTTTAGAAAATCCACCAGTTTAATAATTTGAAAAATTCAGAGGGATAATATTGTGTATTAAGATGTTTACTTAAAAAAAAAACAAAAAAATAATAGTTCTTCTCCAATTAAAGGTTATATCTGACTAGAAAATATCTCTGATGAAGTAGATATAAAAAGTGTAATGACAGAATCAATAAATCAGTGAAACTTAAGAAGCCAGCAGGTAGCATTTCATGAAGAATGAATAATTTATATGCAATTAAAAAACATTTGCAGATATTACATACTCCAAAGCCTGTGTACTCCCTGAAGGACAGGTTAAGGAGTGAGATCTGCTTTAAACTATCTCTCTTTTTCTATCTATTTTCCAATATTTTATTTTACTAATTGCACATATGTATGTATATACTTAGTGTGCCCACATGTATATTTCTTTAGCAAAAGAAAAATGGAAATAGTCATCTTCCTTTAAACTCATCCCAAATGAAGGCAATAATTCAAAAATAAACAGAATAGACAGATTGGAACCAGACTAAAATTCAAAGCAATTCACATTTGCCAAAAAAAAAAAAAAAAAAAAAAAGTTGAGAGTAAAGAGAGCCTTAAACATAAAAGTCCTAACTTTTAAAGAAGAATAAAATCCCCATTAGCAGAGGTTTGGCTAATTAGTCAATCTAATGCAAGGCTTTTATGTTTGTAGGTTTACAAATTTCAGAAAATGACCAAATTATTCCACTTATACCATTAACTTGACCCCTTCCAGGATTTGACCTTCCTAATAGATTTGTTTTACAAGATATGACATGTTGAACAGCTGTGCTATTCTTTCTTGAACTTGACTTTTTTTTAAAGCATGAAAATAGACTGATTTACTAAAACATGAGTATTCTTTGGTAACAGTGGGGGAAGGGAAGGATCGGACATGGAAAAATAATGTGACTTCCTATCTGAGGGAGTCATTTTAAACTCAGAGAACACTGAAGTATTACAAACATTTGTGGCCAGTTAGATAAATGACGTACAGAGAATTTGAAAATAATTACTATGAATTGAGTTCATTAACATAAGGAGATATGATTATTAAAATGGAGAAGAAATTCGTTTGAATGTTCTGGTCTTCAAACCCCCTACCACTGAGTGGATGTGCCTATGTGCTTATTGCAAACTGCAGGATGTTCCCAGTCTTGTTAGCAAGGCTCTCTCCACAATTTTACTTTTTTAAAACTAAATATAAATCAAGATGAAGTTAGACAATTTCAGGGAAAAAGTTTTCTCAATTTCTTACAGGGCAAATAACTTGCAGGCACATTGGGGATTTTAATCTATGCTAAAAATACCTCGAGATAGATTATACTTAATGTAGCAACTAAATAAATAGTTTGATTTAACCGGAATACTGGTCTTACTCAGAATCCTCTGGATTAAAAGAAACACTGGATTTATAGATGATGTAGGAAAGGGTAACTACACACGTTTAACAATCACGGCTTCTACCCTTACTCAATTCTGTATCAAGTTTAATCTTGCAGAGATACTTAGGCTTTAGTGTTATTTTTCTACCTTGGCTCCACATGGCTTCTTGACTTAAGATTCTGTAAGTTACTTCAGACACATAATACACTGTAGCACTGTATTAAAAGTGTATATGAAGCTGTTCTTAATATCAATTATATTTTTATTATATCAATTATCTGCTTATCTGCTTGCTGCTTCTGATAGGTCGACCACTGTCTAACACAACCCAAGCACATTGTTACTTTTACAAAAAGTGAAGGCATTTGGGAAAAAAAAAATCAGACAACTCTGTTTCCAGTGTCTAGGGGATAATTGTTACCTTTCTCCTTTTCAACTTTAAAAGAAAGCAGTGCCTATTTTGCTCAGGGCAGCTGTTTAAAGCTCCTGCTGTCAGAATCTTTTCAATTTGAGTAGATTTAGGATTATTTAAAAATGATTACTGGATCTTCTACTGCTCTTAGTATGTGATCATCGGAATGTCCACGCACGGCACAGTAATGAACCCAGGAGATACATATTCACACTCACCTTTACACACACACACACACACACACACACACTTTACATGGGTGATTCTAAATGGTTTATTTTTATTTAAGAATTTTTAGACAAACCTGTGATGGGGCATGTAATATTGGTAGTCTGAGATATAATAAAATTTGAAAAATATTTGCTCTTCTTCTTCTAGTTCTGAAATTCCAATTTCCAAACAAATTCTGAAGACTATTCAACAGAGGGACTTCAAAACATTCTTTGACATAATTTTCCTATGCAGTATGCTGTTGTAATGGAATCCCTGAACATTAGCAGAGAGGTTTTGCTCCAACAGTCATAAAGTAACAAAAAGCATTATTTTGAGGATATATTTTTCAGCTCATATACCTTAAATGATTGGACTTGCTTTTATTATTAAATAAATATATAATTTTTAATTTGGCAATACTGGTATAATTTTCCATTACAACTATAATTAAAATTCATTTTTGTCCAAGCCATAAACATTCGTTTCCTTTAGCTTCCTTCTAAGTTGATTTAGATTTTCCTTAGCAACCAATGCACAGCCTTCTCCACCCCTTTATTTCTTTGAATGTTTACTACCTGTTGAAATCTTCTTGGCTTGCAGAAAGAGCAGACAGGAAAGGAAAAAAAAACCTAATAATCTAAATCCCTGATATTTAATCAATAAAGGATTTTCTCCCTTAGGAATTCACTGCCTTATAAACTCTGACTCTTTTCCTCTTTCAGGAGCAGAGATGAAAATTCTCTGCTTCCCACAAAATCAAAACCTCAAGTCACTACAACACACTGAAGAGCATAAGAAACATGCTCTTACTTAGCAAATGATTATAGGTTATGCATCTATAATTTTTTAACACAATTGCTAATCACTTGCTATTATACAAAGATGACAAGACCTCAGAGTCTAAACTCACAGTTCTTCCAAAGTTTGTCAGAGGTATATATTCATAATATTCATTATACTGGTTCTCTCAGTGATAGAAAATCTACTTTTCTGGAGGGTAGATCTCACTTCTGAAAGAAAGCAACATTTATTCAGAGTAATGCTGATGAATAAAATGGCAGAACCACCTTGGTAGTACCCAAAGGTGACAACAGATGTGACCAACCATCAAGGTGTGGACAGTGACTGACAGGAGGCTGAACCAGCACCGGCTCTCGTTCAGGAGCAGAGTTCGGGACCCTCTAGGAGGCCAGTTGCTACGCTTTGCTGCTGGGTGGCATCGCTCCCAGGGAGTGCTCAGGGAGTAGCTAGGGCACCTGGCGGATCTGGGGCCTCCAGGGGACTTGGGGCTGATAGCTAGTCAGTCAGGACTGAACAGGGCTCACCAGCGTCACTTTGAGTAAAAGATGTAACTAGCGAATCCCCAGCATGATCTCACGGCTCAGAAACTGGTGCTGATCATTATTCTAAAGCCTCACAACAATGTTCTCTCCAAAGTCAGCAAAACCTGAATAAATTGGCAGCTTCCTCAGGTGGTGGTTTTGAAAGTCTACACTCAGTTGGTAATAAGTTCTGGTATGTTTATTTATAAACGTCTTATTACTTTAAATTATCACCTCATGTAAGGAAAGTTCAGTGCCTTTGAAGTGTTTATAATTTTGAGGGGAGGTAAGGTAAATATACATGAAGCAATTGCAAGAATGATGCAAGAAAGCAGACATGTCTAAATCCTAAGATTTTTATGAATCCTCTACTTCTAAATGTTCTAACAAATGAGCAATGTGAAACACACGTACACACACACACATACTTGCTCACTTTCTCACATACACACTCAGCTAATAAGCCCATGCAAGTAGGTAACAAGACTCAAATTCACTCTCAATCATTACTTGTCACTGTAAGTTTTAGTTTCTTTCCATTGTTTGTCAGAAAATACAACCCAAATTAGATTAATATGAAGACAAATCTGATTCCTACAAATGAAAAACCAGGAAACACTGATTTTAGGCACTGTTTAACTGAGATTCAAATGCTATCATGAGAGCACAATTTCTCTCCCTCTGGAATATCTTCCCTCTGTTCTCACTATAGTCTCACCCACATACCTTCTCCCTAGATGGCAAAATGGCGGTTGGACATCTGGTTTCATATATGTGACTGAACAGGGGCAATACTGGGTCCTCTTTCTTGATAGGGCCTTGTTGGCCTAACTCAGGTCATGTCCCTGTCCTACTATGGCCAGATGGGACCATATGGAATGCCTGGGGTGGTTTATCAGGTTTATACTAGTTTCTCTAATGTGAGTTACAAATTACTTGGTGATCTTACAAAAATGAAGATTTTTATTTAGTAGGTCTGAGATGGGACCTGAGATTCAGTATTTCTCATAAGCTCCCAGTTTGTGTAACAGACAACAAAGGCACACAAACTTAAGTTCTAACTCTGGGGCAAAATCAGCTTCATCTGAACTAGATGAAATGAAGTGAAGAAGGTATGGTTTTTAAGAGAAAACTAATGATTGTTATCAGAGGTAAGATGTTAAAAAAAAAATCAATACATTTCTCCTAACACACACACACACACAATCTTCTGCATGTTATCTGCCCAGAAGAGGGATCTTATAGTAAGTAAAAGATCTGTGCTGACAGTACCATTGATCACATATGAGTGGTCCATCCATGCCATCTAGTATTTTCTATGATTTGAATAATCCTTGAAAGAACCCATCGTTATCTACTCTTCTCATGTAACTCTCTTGGAATAATTGATCCATGTCACTTTCTTCTTTCTACAAAAGCCACACTATGAGAGGTAGTATAACGGTCACTATACTGACAAGAGTCTGTTTAGAAGAACTTGGCAAAATGCAAGAACTATCACAAAAAGCAAGGATGCCCCCATGACAGGTGTGATGGTCAACCACTTGAGATCCAATCTATCCCATTTCCTCAGTTCACAATGAATATACAGGGTATGCTTGGAAGGTTCACAATAAAAGCCCTTGTGGCCAGCTCACATGAGAACTCTCCTTAAGGTTTATCTGTACTCAAAAGACCAATAGAGTTTTTTAGTTGTCACAGTGATGACAAAGGTAGCATCTGATTTTTTTCTGAATGCATGTTCTTCCTACCCAGTGTCAAATACCAAAAAGTATTTAATGAGTCAATAACTGTTTCCATTAGCACATATGCCAGAAAACTAAATTGTAGACAAATGTATCACCTTTACCTTCCAGAAAGGCTGAATTACTACATTAACCAGAAGAACAGTTTGCCTTCTCTAGAATGAGGTATCTAAATGGATTGGGGAAAAAACATACCTACCTACCTACCTACCTGCTGCCTGCCTGCCTGCCTGCCTGCCCGCCTATCTATCTATCTATCTATCTATCCATCCATCCATCCATCCATCCATCCATCCATCCATCCATCCATCCATCCATCTATCCCTTCTGATCCTAATGATCCTATGTCTCGCCTTAGTTCATATATACACTATAAATGTTAGTTACTATCAATTTCAACTTTTGCTTTCTTCACATTCTTAAAAAGTTAGTATACTCTTTTGTTTGAATTCTACATCCCTGGGCATGTCTCTAGTTTGTCTGGGCTATAACTGGGAGTCAAAGGGAGCATGAGACTACTTTCTACAGTCTTTCTAAGGGAAAGAAAAGCTATGACTCTCATTTCCCCCTAAGCACTGAAAGCATCTTATAATCTAGTAGGTGAATGTTAAGTGTCTCATAACAGAATTAATGCTAAAATATCAAAACATAGCATGCTTTCTCTATATCAAAGTGAAAGCAAAACAATGTCATCCAAAAGATGTACAGTGTCTAAAAAATAGAGAAGTACAAGACTTCCTTATTGCCCAAAGCACATAAATCTAGTGCCAATAAGTCTTACCTGCACAGGATTGCATAAAAACCAAGGCCACGGCACACCAGAAGTAATAATCAGTGATAAGTATCTGTTGTCATTTCCTTATTTATTATTACTTAATACCATTCACTGAGCATCTACTCAGTACCCGGCACCATGCTGGATGATTATGGTCCCATAGCTATAGAAGACACGACCCAGGGCCTCCATTTGCTCACCAACTATCAGGGAAGCCATATAAGCAAAGACCTGTGAAGTGCTCTATTAAAGCTATCTATATTGACAAGGTATATGCTTCAGAAAAAAAAAAAAAAAGCAAATGGCCAATCATTTTGAAGGGTCATGAAAGTAATGCACATAGAATGTCTTCTGTTAGGCCAGTCACATAACAGAAGTTTAGTAAATTAGTAAATTCTTCCTTCCTTCTTTATATATTTACACAAAAGGGGTGGGGTGTAAATAACAAATGATCTCCACGTCTCTTCCAGCTCTTGTATTTCAGTAATAGTTCATTCTTTTTTTCCAGATGACCAGGAGGAATCCCATTGGCTTTGAGACTCACATTTCCTCTCTCCCTTTTCTCTTCCTGCCTTCCTTTCTCTTTCTCCCTCCTTCCATTCTATTTTCCCCTGTTTGTTTTTTCATTTATCATTTTCAGACTATTCAAGTTCCAGGAACTACACACTGGTGATTCTAGGAAAAACTGTATTTTGCAATAAAATAAACACTCCAAGATCATCTCATACAGTTACTAAAACATGATCCAATATACAATGACTGGTGATGGACTGATCCAACCTAACAAAATAAGTATTCGTAATAAAAGTGAACTAATGTTAATTTCATTCGGGACATTTATTTAAGTACTTAGTAAAATGCACATCCCTCTAGGTTTGTCTTTTCGTTGTTCTCTGAGGGGAAGGAGCCAAATGGTCTCAACTGCATATGGAGATAGCATTGGATGTGTTTCTTTTGCTAAACTTAGACAGTCAACAAAGTGCCTGAGTGTAGGAGTGTGGATGACGAGTACCTTACAGCTTCAGTCATGCCTCTTCTATAAACTAGGAATCAGTCTATTCACCCCTGGGGCATGGAGAAGCAGTCAGTGAGTCTTTCAAGATGGTGGTGTTGTGATTCTCATTTCCTGGCACAGCACAGTGCTGAATGCAGGAAACTGGGATTTGGGAGACTCTCATTCTAGCACGGTTCTACCTAGCATTATTGTTTTCACTGGAACGAGTTACTTCATTATTCTCTTTTACTATTTTTGCCTATTTTAGAAAAGAGTGGGTATGATCGCTGCGCTGCCATTTTTAGTGATGGTGGCAAGATAAATTAGAACACGTGATGTGGATATGAAAATAAAAGCCACATTGCAAAGTCAAGAGATTTTAAAGAGCATCAAATGGACAGAAACTGAACTTGTTAAAATGGCAAAGACAAACAGAGCAAAGACACGATGGAGTCATTAGTTTTTCAATTGACCTGTAAGTAATTTTCCTTCCATACTATCCTCTAGGACAAATGTGGTTAACTATGTCATGTTCTTCAAGTCTCTACAAAGTTTGTTTTAAAAGTAAATCACTGGTAAAACTGAAATTTATTTTAATAACAAAAAACTGCATTTAAAGAGTGTAGCTTTTCCTCATTAGCCACAGGGGACATTTTGTACCCTGTATACGTTATTATTAGCACTTTGCAGCTAACAAGCAACTTTTAAACACCACTCTGCAACAGCTGTAAAACTAAACCTTCCCGTCATTGGTCCTTTCTGCTGAATGTCCAGACATGCAGTGTTATGACATGTAAGAACATCCACCCTAACTTCCTTTCAACTGAGAAAGCTCAAGACGGTAGAAAACGGGGATCAACAAGAATCCACTCCCTTACTGTATACAGTATCTCACTCTCTGATTAGAGCCCATGACACACTCGCGGAGACAGCGACAGCTGTTTTCTGTCTTTTCATTCCCTTCTCCCATTAATGTTATTTCACTTGTGTTATGGGCTGCACTTTAGATCTAAAAAGAAACATTTAGTTTTATTTGAATGTTTAAATGATTAATGACCCTCTAGTGTAGTTGTCTTCTCATAATTGCCACGGAGTGAGTTGCCATTTACTTTTAAAATCCAGACCTCTGTGTACTGTGGAGAGCAAATGACAGCTTGGCCACTGGCCGCTATGGACAAAGTTCATTTTTTAAACTGCATCAATTCCCCAGAATTCTTTGTGGACCATTTCTTAAATTTGGGGGTCAAAGTCTAGAAACTCTTATTAGGGAAAAATCAAGCTATTGCCACCTTGTTCACCAGAGGAGGGTAGGTGTGCACGTGAGAAGTGGCAGACAAAAGGAGAGAGAGGCTCACATCAATAGGCAGGACAGTCTGGATGGGGCAAGACTCCGTGTTCTTCAAAAGGAGGGCAATTTTGCATTTCATCTGAGACCAGGGCACAGCTGTCCACCGAAGGGGAAGGAAGTAGTTATGTGCACCTATCACATAATCAAGACAAGGTGCCTTTAAGTCATACCAGGACCACGTGATTCTTACACTCTTGTATTTTCCACAGCTAACATCCTCCTATCCCAGTGCGAGTCAGAACAGCAGTCTACATAAAACACAGGACTCCTAAAAAGATTGTTTACATTTATATAATGGAAAAAGATATGATGTTTGCATCTCAAGGTTTCAGCAGTCAGTCTCATAATAAATTTGTATGCTCTCTCTCTCTTTTTTGGAAAATACATTAAAAAATAGATTCTAAGGCACTGCTGCAGAGTATATTCAGTATAACAAAGGGTAACAGGCAGTAATGTGATAAAAATGGACATTGTCAAACCACAGGGCCTGAGATTCACCTAGATAGCACTGTCAGTTTGTTGTGTTTCTCTTTTTACGTCTTCTGGCTAAAATGTTTTCTGACTTTTGTCTTGGCCAATTTTGGGCCACACTGAATGTTAAATAAACTATTATTTAATCAAATGCAGGCATATTAGTCTCACTCCTGCTGACAACTTCAATTAGAATATTTTTGCTTTGTTAAAAAAAAAAAAAAACCCTCATGATCTTTAAACTGTTAAGGCCTCTGCACAACATCTGGTAACAATTTTTGATATATCCAACCATCAAACTTGTATCTCCGTGAAGTGGTTTATTCAAGATTTGTTTTAATTAGGCCGCCTTTCTAACTTCGCATGGCTTTCAAAAGACAGAATCACTCAGATGTTTTAAGCTGTAAACTTACTGAAAGGTTCAGAGGCTATAATTAGAGATCCACCAAGGTGGACTATTTCTGTTTATTAGCTAGATAGCCAGGCTAATTCAGTTGCCTCTTGGAAAGAATAATAAACTATTTCTAATTTTAGCATGTTAAAAAAATGTGTAAAAAGCTAAGGGCTCTTCTTCAGCACCTTACTCTTCTTGCTGGTGCTTATATCAAAAGCATTTGGGTCCAACTTTTCAATAGGAACCCACATTCCAAATGTATATTTCTCTACTTGGGGAGCCCAGTTCAGTTTTAAAGTCTTCCATTTATATTAAGCACAGGTTAGAGAAACATATCATTGTGAAGACAAGATCACACAAAAAACCAGCACATACTTGACCAATAAATACAAAAATAAATCTACTTCTAGATTCATTTCAAGAGGGCATCTTCCCTCTCTCAACCAGACCATCCGGTAAGCCGCTGTTTCAGTAAGAAATTACACTTACCTTGGATGGTCTTTTTTAATATATTTGCCTCTGTATAAACCGTTGGGAGTATAAAAATCTCCACTCATTAATTTGCATCACAGGCACAGATTAAAGGCAAAAGTAATGTGGAAACTTAAACTATTTATTTTATGAGGTAACTATTTAAAAATCCACTGGGAAAATAATGAAAAATGGCCTCATTATTCCTCTTTTTTGGTGAACCAGGCTTCATGCTACCAAAACAAGTCTCCCAGCTCTGTGGGGTGTGTGTGTGTGTGTGTGTGTGTGTGTGTGTGTGTGTTGAGGTTGATGGTAGCCCGTGGCTTTTCTCCACAAGTTTTTGATGTTACTCCCTTTGAAGCACTAGCCCAACTTTATAGCTTTGTATTATTATTAAACTTCTTCATAAACACATAGGGTTCTCATCGTGGTTTACAAAGCCTAGGAATGGACCCATCAGATCATTAATATTTTAATCTTTTGGGATAAAACTGACTGAAAGTAATTCTAGTGAAATTCACTATTTAGTCTACATGATGCAATGCATGTGAATATTTGGAAACACTTGGAGAACTGACTTCAAATGTCATATTTAGATTCACTGCTATTATATAAACAGTCAAATTCTCTGAGAAGATGACACAGTGTAGGCAGCAACAAACATTTTCACCCATTGATTTTCTGAAGGAAAAAAAATGCATCTGCTTTTCTATTTTTGCTCACAAGAATGTGGGAGAAAAGTATGAATATTTACCTAGGATTTGAAACTATAGACACTTTTATATTTAAAATTCTCTAATTCTGCCCATGGCAAGAAAAAGGGGACTTCATCAATACATATGCATAACATACATATGACTTCAAAGGGTTTTACTGTAAATCAGAAATATCTTCCTGGTAAACATAGAGTTCTATCTGGGCAGCAGGTGTGTGTCCTTTTTGTTTAATATTTGGGTTTGTAGGGCACTGGGTGTCTCAGTCAGTTAAGTGTCTGACTCTTACTTACGGCTCAGGTCATGATCTCACAGTTCATGAATTAGAGCCCCACATCAGGCTCTGTGCTGATAGTGAGGAGCCTGCTTGGGATTCTCTGTCTCCCTCTCTCTCTCTGCCCCTCCCCTGCTTGTGTTCTCTCGTTCTCTCTCTCTCTCTCTCTCTCTCTCTCTCAATGGGTAAATAAACTTCAAAAAAAATTTTTTTTGTATGGGGGGGTAAATCACACAAAGTTGTTCAACAGGGCAACAAATTAGCTGCCAACCTTTAAAAATTGGGTGATCTCACATAAAAACCCATGTTTCTTTCTAGGTTTCATAAACATTTGCAAAATCTAGTAGTACAGGGTTCATTTTTATGTGAGGCAAGACATAGCTAAGGTGGTTGCAACTGACTCTTTAAGAAGCTTCACTCACCACTTTACCACCTGACCTCTGAGCCTGGACATTTTACACAAGCTGCTTGGCTCCCAGAAGCATTTAATTTTGCCATGGTAACACTTAAGTCCTTTGATATTAATTATTCTAGGCTTTTGCTGTCTGAGCTGTCTTTGTAATCTGCAGGTACTGGAGTCTGCCTGCCTGGGTTTAAATCCGATCTTGACTAGGTAGCTGTGTGACCTTGAACAAGTTGCTTCAACTCACTTCATCTGTGAGAAAGAGATAATAATGGCACCTACCTGACAGGTTGTTTTGAGGGGTAAAGGGGTTAGTTCAGTGTTTGGATAACGGTACGTACTCAATAAATGTTAAGTTATTATTAGTTCTGGTTTCAGACCTTGGTCCTTTCTTCATAATGATACTCAGGAATCCCACACATCCCATAACTGGCTGATACCACCAATAGGACAAATATCTAAAATGCATCTCCATGCCTCATGTATCTGTATAAATACTTTAACTTGGATAGTTTTGTACCTTTCTAAAATATGCACAATGTGTTCAATAGAGATCTAAAATATGGTCTCCTATCTCTCCAGACGTTTCAAGTTCCTCATCATTTGGAGAACAACATGACCTACTTGCCTTCCTTCTTCCCCCATCCTCACCCTTTTCTCCATTCCCATGGGATCACACATCGTTCACTTAAACTTTGTACTTGTCAGTCTTTATTTTCTCTGCTGGAGACTGTGCTTTCTTACCACCATGTCCAGTGTCCAGCACAGTACCTGCAAACAGAGCAGGTGCTCCATACACTCTCATTGATTGCATGAGCAAACGAAGGATGCATCCACCTAATCTAAGTCCTTCCTATCCATTGTTTTTAGGACAAGCTCACCTGGTTCTTTTATCTTCTCTTTCAAGATCTCTCTCTCTCTCTCTCTCTCTCTCATTCTGCCATTTCATTTTGATAGTAGTTCTCATATTTATAGTATATCTTTTTCTATAGTGTTTGTTAGCATGGCTAGTTCTTCTACCAAACCATAAGCTTATAAAGGGTAGAGAGCATACTTTTGGAGTCATTTTCCAAAATGCTTTGCAAATCATCAGCACTGAAGCATTTGAATAATGGTTTGTTTCAAAACTCAATGGCTGTTTAAAGAACATCCTCATTTATCCACAATTGGTTTCTTCCCTTCCTCATTACTCGGCAGGCTCCACTCTCCTGAACTTGGCACCAGCTTTGATGACTTCGTCCACCACATCCCATCTTCCTGGCATCAGTGTTCTTTGTCCACTAGAGATAGCTCTCTGCACCCACACTTTTGCCTTTCAATCCACCAAGAATACGATTTCTAGATTGAGTTTCTGAAGAAAAAGTTAATTTTATCATTGTCCTGTTCATAATTTCCATCTTTTCATAACCCAGCAGGTAAGCTCCAAAGTCCATTGTTCCATATTCTTAAGGCTCTTTACAATCTCAGTTAACTTCCATCACTCCTCCCTGAACTCTGTGGTCAAACTAGTTCCCTCCAATTTCCCTCAAACATAATACAATAAAGCAGGTGGATTTGAAAGAAAACAAAACAACGCCACCCCCAAAACAGGCCTTGCACATTCCCAGTTCAGTGCATTTTGTTCTTTCCCCTTCCCCAACACTCTGAAACCTGTGTAACCTTCAGAGTTCAGCTCAAGATTCCAGACTTTATGAAGCTTTAAATGTGATCTTTGGTTTCTAGCACTTCTTTTAATAAGGAAGCTCCAGGTAACTTGCTTGATTCCTCTCATGCTGTCAAGCCTACCTCATCAGCTAGATGAATGGTTTATACTTATTTACCCTTTTCTTTAGGATCCCCCAAACCTCCCTTCAATGAGTCCTTCTGAACTCCTTCCCTACTCTAACCATGCACCCTCAATCATATTCCTCTTTAATTTAGTTTAGACATATGGCAGCCAAATTGCACTAAATTTCCTTCCTTGTTTAAGGAAACAAAAAGAGCCAATGAGGAAATCAAGTGTCTGCTACTGTATTCAAACTGTGATGTCTGGAAGGTAGGATATTATGACTTTCAACTGCTCAGCAAAACGTAGTTCAGTAAAGAACCGAGAAGAATTAAAGGGCTTAATTTATAAACTGAAGAGAAGGAAGCTACCAATTTAACCTGATGACAGTTTTCTTTCACAACATTGCTTTAACAAAAGGCTGAAATCCTGTATGGAGAGATGGGAGTTACTAAAATACTACATTGGTGTTGCACTGCCACTACAAATTTAAGAAATTTTCCTATAAGTATCAATGCATAAGGGTTTTAATATAAAATGCAACCTGACATTAACCATAATCTCACTCTTGGATACATTGATAAAAGGATGGATAAAACATATGATGCATGTATTTATCATGATGGTTCTCCCATTAGGGAAATACAATTCTTTCCTGTCAATTTTTTTTTCTTTCAAACACTGATTACTTTTAAATTCTGACTTTGGGTAAAAGTACTATAACATGACCAAGTGGCTTCCACACATTGGATTTTGTGTCAGGTTGGGTATGGATGTGAGGGTTACAGTTTGACGCTGCAGCAAAGTTGGGTTTTTTTAATAGACTTCACACAAAATCAAGGATGCGTAGAGTGGGAATGTTCAAAACACTCAGGTAAATGTTTTTCAAGCTATTTTAGAATCACCACTGACATAAAAAGCAATGTACCATGTATAAATTACTAGTGTGTGTCCATTACTCTCTGCTTTGCCCACAAGATAAGACTTTGTTTTCCATCAGACCAAAAACATGGCTGCTTCCCCCGATCTCACGCTTTCACCTGCACCAGCTGCTTCCAATTACCTGCTTCCACCTGCAAGGCCCCTCGAGTTGTATTGAGATTGGTTCCTGCTTCAAAAACAAGCAGGAAAGTGACCTGGGCCTAAGGCAGGAGGCTGCTTCAGTTAGAAGCAAGAGCCTTGCATCAATTTAGTTTCCTGCTTTTTTTTTCCTCCTCTGAAACTGTTGGTTCCCCACTCCTGGCCTGGTTTCTGTTCACTCAGTTTTCAGTCCCTGAAATGAGATGGGTGCATCCATCTTCGCAAGTTCAGTCTTCCCCTGCTCCACCCACCACCTTTCTAGACTCCCCAAATGCTAGAACTAATTTAAAAAAATTTTTTTTAATGTTTTATTTATTTCTAGGAGAGAGAGAGAGAGAGACAGGGGAGGGTCAGAGAGAGAAAGGGAGTCACAGACTGAAACAGGCTCCAGGCTCTGAGCTGGCAGTCAGCACAGAGCCCGACGCGGGGCCCGAACCCACGAACCGTGAGATCATGACCTAAGCGAAAGTCGGACGCTTAACCGACTAAGCCACCCAGGCGCCCCTAGAACTAATTTATAGATGATGAACACAAGCCTGGAAAGGTTAGGGGGATTACGAAATTTCATTCTGACGAAGACAGAATATAGAGTGGACCTCACGTGATTGCTACTTCATACAGTTTAGCCTAACAGAATGCAGTTTGTTATGAAGCTACCAGTTCCGTCTTCCTTCCTACTTTACCCTGACTGGTGTGTCCTGATGCTTCCCTTCCTCCCATTTTCCTATCTGTTTTCAATGCTTCACCTTGCTCGGATCTTCAGGATAGCAAATTTCTTGATCTAGAATAGTGTTTCTCAAAGTGTGGTTCTCATACCATTAGCATCAGACTCATCTGGGAGTCCCTGTTGAAAAAAAAGTTTTTGTTTTTGGTTGTTTTTTTTTTTTTGTCCCACACAAGACCCACTGAGTCAGAATCACTAGTTATGAGGTCCATGAATCTATATTTTTAACAAGGCCCCCTAGTGATTCTCAGATCAGATCTGACTCATTTCTTCTATCTAGTCTTTTAGCTGCAGTTACACTATGACCTTCTGGCTTCTGCTACAAGTTTTTTACCGAACGTATTTACCACATCTTTGTCCCACACTTCGTCCCAGGTATCTTAGTCTTATGATCACTGCAACATAAGACAAAACGAAATTTCCCTGATTTGCTACTGGATTATTTGAAGGTAAGAGAATTCCTTGTGTGGGAAAACTGTTGAGCAATTCAGATTTTCTGCCCATGTGTTGTTCTTGGTTTACTTGATTTTTTTCCCATTACAAAGCAAGTATTTCTAAAGAATGAATGTTTCCTTTATGCCTTTAAGAAGCTCACGGGCCTGTGAACTTTTCTCCGAAAGACAGAAGTAATGAAAATTATAATAAAATATGCTAAAAGTAATAAAAATTA
Organism: Hyaena hyaena; assembly: GCF_003009895.1. Taxonomy (NCBI): domain Eukaryota; kingdom Metazoa; phylum Chordata; class Mammalia; order Carnivora; family Hyaenidae; genus Hyaena; species Hyaena hyaena. The sequence continues at coordinate 5,673,144 of NW_024080658.1, read as the reverse complement.
TGCCCAGGTGTAATGTGAACAAAAACAATTACCAATCAAACCCAGTTTGGATTTCTACTGGATTAAACCAACCCGTTTAAACTTTACTGAAATCTTAAATATTGACAGCTTTCTTTTGGGGAGGGGCTGTCAAACTTATAATCCCGCTTTAGAAATGATGTGGTATTCTTAAAATACAAGTATTTTAACTGTTAACTTTGGTGATTAAATACTTAGAATGAACAAAACTTATGTTCAATGTCACCTGCTATGAAATCACTGTGCAGAGATCTGAGTTCATGCGTTTGCTTTCATAATTGTTGTCAAAGTTAAAATGTATTAAATCTTTGAAAACAGAAACTTAAAATGTTTCGACTTTCTAAATCACATAAAAGAGAATACATTTTATGCTTGCTTTGCAAGCCTCTGATGTCTCTTTCCTTTCAAGTACACTAAATTACTGACTTGCCATGAAGACTAACATAAAAGGACCAAGCAAAATACTGTTCACTTACCAAAGAAGATATATAGGCTCGTTATAATAAAGTGCAATTAATTTTCATTTATGTAAGCTAAACAACAACAATACTAGTAAGAACGGCCTTAGCCATGCTCCAAATCTTCATTTCAAAAGAGTCCAAACAGAAAGCAGGTTCACAGAATTTCATTAGTGTGTTTCTTTTTTTCTACCAACCACATTGCTTGTATTGCTTTCGACATTTTCATTATTCTTGTGATGTTTGAGAAATGACAAAATTAGAGAAGAGGAATCTGATAAAGATAAAGCATGGCACAAAAGCTATAGAGATAATTGCCTTCACAAATCTAGTGCAGTTTTCATCTCTCCTAATTAGCCTCATTACCATACTTTAAGACAGACTAGCAGTCACTCAAGACCCTGTTCTCTTCTGTCAGAACAAGTGCTGACAGCCAAATGGACAACATATGGAAAAGTACCCTCTTTCTAGCTACTCTTCCATGCACTAGGCCTTTGGCAGAAAACGTGGCCAGAGAGTTTCCTGAAATCCATGCCTCTTAATAGGTGTCTCTAAAAGCAGGGGTAGAACAATGTACCTTGAGTAGCTCTCTTCACCCCCACCTTATCACAATTTGGGGACTTTTGGTCCTACATTCAAAGCATTCTCTAACAGGAATGCTGGCCATTTTCGAAAAGCACAGGAAGTGTAGTAGCATACTAATTCTGCTAGACAACTTCATATTTTTGACCTCTTCATCGTTCCACAACTAGAATGGAACCCTCACTTTTGGATACACTGCGGGTAAGTTATCCTCAACATAACTGTGATATATCCTTCAATTCTTTAGAGACTAAATATAAGACTTTCACTGATCACCCTTTGAAAGTGAGTTTTAAATACTAATTTTAAAATGTCAAGTAATTCTGGAGTACAACGTATCTGTCAGTATCAACTCGTTTGCTGGAGGGAAAACATTATGGAATATATAAAGTAAAGAAAACATTTGGTGACCGGCTGGTTTTTTTTTTCTTTTTCTTCAGATTTTGGGAAGCCTCACCATAAACCTTCTAACAGGTTATTTCTAACTAAATTACTTTTTACAAAGCACATTTTGATAACATTTAAAAGGCATGTTCAACTCATAATATTGGAAAAGGTAATTATTTGAGTGCATCAGTCATAATATTTATAGGATTAATTTCCTCCATTCTAAGAAATAAAAATGTTTCAGTTACTTATAATTTAAACAATTTAGCTATTAAGGACTCCCAAAGATCCCCCTTTTTGGCCCATTTGTTTATATAATCACAGGTATCTTTCTTTTTCCTGATCACTTTTCCAGTTCTTTCAAGATTTTTGATAGATTTAATTTTGCTTTTGCATTGCAAAACCTATGATGCAATCTTGGCGGCAACAAAATCGGGGAAATGGATTTTCTGCATTTTGCAGTTTGGGGAAACTAACTGTCCGTTCAGCGTGACTGAAAAATACCCCGAAGGCCAATATTTACTAAGCATGGCGCACACACACAGGAGCCTTATTAAAAATCCACGACAAATCTCTCATTGCAAACAAATCCAAAGGCTTCAATGCTTCTGCAACTGTCTGAGTAATGTTGATTCTGACAGCAGAAAGCTGCTTTCTTACCAATCCAGCAGCCAGCTAGAGGTCTGCTGGCCCCATCCCAAGATTTCATGATTTCTCGTCTGTATTCTTTGCTACATACCCCTCTTGTCACAATCTACCAGAGATGAAGAATGTAACATTAAGGTGAGGTTTTCTTATCTGCCTCTTTAATATTCAAAGGAGACTGGTAAACATCAACTTGCTGTTTAACTTATCATGCCAATAAAGATACACGTAATTCATGTCGGCTCCCATCACGCTATTGGAAGAAACATAATGGTCAAGGCAGCATTCCCAAATAACAGGAAATACTTTAAGTTTCACACATAACACTTTAAAAATGCATGCTGCTTTCATGTCACAGTAACACGCGATTTAAGGTACACACAGACACACAGACACACACAGACACACACACACACACTTGCAAGAGAAAAAAGTGAGGACATTTCTTGTGTGAAAAATAGAATGTATAGGAACACGATGAACTACACACAGGCATATCATGTGCAGAGCTATTAGGCTGGGTGTAATACAGAGTTTTGAGAAGTCCAATTCCAGTGTTTTCTTACGACAATCTGACTACAAATGTAGAGAGTGATTTCTGAAATCTACTTCTTGCACTCACCTATGCTGCTTGGGAAACATCTGTTCTGATCGTGATGTGTAGCCAGAAACTGAATTCCAAACCCAATGTGATGAGATGATCAGCATTCAGAATCCTGTGTCTGCAGGAGCTTCTCTGAAGGGCACAGGCCTCACCAACCATCTGAAATTGCTTTTTTGAACATGCTTTTCATTCTTCACGCTATTTAACTCTCAAATGCCTTACATTCCATTTCCAAAAATTAGATAATACAATTAAGTGCCTATGATTTTGTGAGGACCACTTAAACAGAATCACTGGTTAATGTTCTGACTCTTCTAAAACTAACTTTGAGCCCTGAACTTGAAGTAACAGGACATATGTTTCTCTTTTGTACCTTTCCGTTTTATAAGTTTAGGATCTTGTGGCTTGGGAAGATCTGTGTCAGGAACTTCTTTTTTTCCTCCAGACTTAGGAACTGTAACTCATGTGTCACCCATGCATCCCCAAACACCAATTACACATGAAAAAACAGAGCCAGGAAAAGTGGTTGCACACACATGTGCCTCCTTCTTGCTTCCCCCTCAATAAAAACAAATTAACAGCAGAGCCTTGGGACAGATTTTTAGTGTTCACAACTTACAAAAATTTCATAGATCCATAACACATCCTTTTGGGAACACAGCAAGTTATAGATGTTCAAGACCATTACGACAATCCACAAGACAACAGAGATCACAATCAGAATTCTGATGACACAATATTGATGAAATTTTTCCTGTTATCCCCAAAGTGTACAAAAGCTTGGTGTGGGTGAACCACTATTAGCATCCAGCAAATTCCTCTAGAGTTTATTCTTTTTCACACATTTACTTTAACTTTTATTTACAAGGACTGCATCCTGTGAAAACTTTGCAGAGAAGTTAAAAACTGCATTTTGATGTTAACTGATGTATTTACATATGCCGCGCTCTATTTAGGTCAATGATACTCTACAGGTAAACCCCTGGCATGCTGTTAATTCACAAAGTGATCCTAACTGCTTCTGAAAAGCGTAAAATCCAAATTTGATTACATGCACACTTAAGTGTACTCTCATTCACTACTTGTTTCTCACTCATTCCAAAATCATTCTCCCCCTCCAAATAGTACATTCTGTGTACCAGACATTGTGGCAGGTACATCGTTTTGCATTTTAAACGACTGAACGGGATCAAAGGAGGAAAAGTGACATATCTCATGCACGGATGCCACATGTCAAACAAGAACGGGACTGATAAACACATGAAAGAAACAGACAGCAAAAAACGCAGCCACTTTCACCAATAAACACTAGATCATTTAAGGGAAGTCCCTCCAGAGTTACTGCTTCCTGATTGATGTAATCCTAACCACAGCCTGTGGTCCAAAAATTGCCAATCAATCATGTATACATTACAGGAAAAATTGGGTTAACATGTCTTCATGCTGGTGTTTCAATGATGTTCTGTTCAACCCTGGCACAAGATACCCTTTGCAAAAACGCAGCCTGGTGGTGTATCGTTAGTTTGTTTTCACCTCACCATTTTGTTATGATGTATAGGCAACGAGCCTCCTGTGGCCTTCCTAATCTGAAAATGAGCCAAGAGAAAGAACGTGCTCAGAAGTGTTGAAAGAAAGGCCCATTCTGTGCCCAGGGAACTGCATCTAATACAGGAAATGAACACAAGTTTGCTGTAAGCTGTCCAGCTTCTGAATCAGCTGTTCCCTGCTCAGAACCCTTTTCCCTCCCCTGCCCCCACCTCTAAAACCAAGAGCTAAAAGCCAATATTAAAGTTTTGAAAAATGTGTTTTCTTCCTCTTCACCCGTGTTCTCTCAAAGCTGTGTAAATCTAACTTGAATGGTAAGCGGCTTTATTTTAACAAGTGTGAGTTATCAGAGTTCGCATATCAAATTAAACCCAATGAATTCTGGACTTGTTTTAAATTTCAAGCCAGAGGCCCTAACTCCCTGCATTTCACTTGGCGGCTAGCCAGACTTAGTAATAAAGTGCTAAGCAGAAGACAGGAAATACTAGAGAAGTCGAACAATGTTATGACAATGTTTATAACTTTTACAGTCAGGCCTGGTTGCACATCTGCACAACATCAGGCTCTGGTCAGACCCGCAGAGAGGAAACCATTCCTTAGCTGGCAGCGTTTTGCTCCAGCCAGATGTTATCACTTTACTGGTATCTTTTCACCAAACAACAACAACAAAAAATATATATATATATTATATAATTACATTTCTGAGAAGGAAATGGGGGAGGGGGTCTCTTGTGTGGAAGAAACAGTGCCTCAAATTAATTCTGTCCCATAATTGATTTATTCTGATAGATCTAAGGCGGTCCTCAGACAATGGCATCTTTCCCTTTGATGTGATAACGTTCAAACTGTTTTTTTCATAGAGGGGGAAAGAAGCCTTGTTTGATGCCATACACTGAAATACAAAGGAACTTCCAAGTATCACGGCCTTAGCTTGCTTGGATGAGGCTCAGATGTCTGTAAAATTAGACAGTCACCTGACAAGTATTTATATAAATGAGATGATATTAGTGGTGTTTCCTTGAACACAGATGTAACATAAGAATTTATCATTTTAGTTGAAACTGAGGAAACTAATGTCTCTTTTACTTAAATCATTTCAAGAGCCTGACATATAAAATGTCGCATCACCATTAATAATGCTCTAGGTAGATCGGTATGGGAATACATTTTTAACAAACCTAGCTTTACATAAAACCAAATCAAACCAAAAGAGCTCCGTGATCATTTGGAAACTAGGATTAGCAATAATATAACTTTACGTGCCCTTCATCCTCAATTCCTAAAACTAATGTTGGACATAGTCACACATCAATTCAGTGTTCACTGGCCAAAGAATAAGCAACATCAACCAAACAATAATCCCCTCCACGACTGCAGATCTGTTTCTCAATATCACTAACAGAAATGTCTGTATTTGCATGTGTGTGTGTGTGAGTGGGCGTGTTTGTGTGGGCGTGTATAGTGCCTCAATGCACCTGTCCTACACCTGCCTTCAGACACTTTATCACAGGTCTCAGACTAACTTGAAGGCCAGTTCAAAACGTGAAACACACTGTTGGCTTAGCATACTGGGAAAGCCATGTCAACTTTATCAACAATAACTATGAGAGAGACGCATTAAAATGAACATGGTTTTCAAAACACCGTAAGGAGCCATGTACCTACTGCAGGGTCAATTAGAATAGTGTCAGTTTCCAGAGCACCCAAGCTATAAACAGGCAATGAATTTGGATGAATTTGACTAGATAATACCTATGAATTGCTGTTTGCGCTGGGATAATTTTTCTTGTGGTATGTACATTTGGCCCCGCCCACACAAACATACTTGAAGCCTATGGAGGAGAAAATACTTGTGAGGGAATTTATTCACTTGGCCATTCGACTGGAGTTAAGATGAAAGAGGATGTTCAATCCAATGGTTCCCAAACTCCTGTTTATTACTGGTATCACCTTGGTTACCTTCAAAAAGTAAAATTTCTGGGCTTTATCTCTAGATCAAGGATTCATACTGGTAAGCTGGAATCTACAGGATATTGGACACTACTTGCCCACTTTTAAACCTCCCCACCTCCAAAAATTTGCACTGTGTGTGCACTTAACATTTGTCCTGAGATGCACCACACAGCACATCTGTTGGGCTGAACAGGGCTGCTGTGCTGACTATATATTCAGTATTTTGAGCATGGCGTTGGGGAGAGCCATTCAAATTGGCTGGCCTAATTCAAATAGTTTTCTAGTAATGTTTTGAATTATTCCTCTTGTACTACTGTACTTCTATGCTATGATTGTTTGTCTTTTCAGTTTTTCAAGTTTTTTGGCTTTTATGCAAAGTAAGCACCACTGTGTATAAGTTGTTTTGACATATTTAATTCCACAAGAGAATTCTAACCACCAATTCTTTCATCAGCATCGACACCACCGCAATGATAGAATGCTCTATTGCTTAATATTTTTCTCAGAGCCCAAGATACTGATGGTCGATTAATCTCAATCTGCTACATTCAACAGTGATATTACTATCACTGTACTCTGATGGATTGAATTATTTGTAAATCCTGTAACACTCCTCATTAATTAACTCCATGGATTAGATGTTTGCCAAGTTAAATTTTATATTGTTCTCTTCACGAAATTCACAGAATTAACTTGAAATATAGAACATTTTCAAAAAAGAATTCTATATAACAGGGTATAGGACATTAAAGGATCCTACTTTCTAACAATTGTTACAACTTCTGAAATCTTTTATAACACAAACATGTCACCTTAAAACTGTATACTTTAAAAACATTCCTGGGGTGCCTCGGTGGCTCAGTCAGTTAACTATCTGACTCTTGATCTTGGCTCAGGTCATGATCTCATGTTTTGTGGGATTGAGTCCCAAGTCAGGCCCCGCACCTGGGATTCTCTCTCTCCCTCTCCCCCCACTGCTCTCTCTCTCTCTTTCAAAAATAAATTAAAAAAATATTCCCCTTCCTCTAACTTTTCATTATAATCCATTACTAGATTATTGGTTGACATGTGAGTGAGGTCTCTGTAGGCTTTAGGCTTCCAGACAGTATGTGGATTTTTTCTTCTTAAGACCCTTATATCTCGATCAAATTAAACACCATAATTTGCTCCAAGTTCTTTTGTGTTTTTCAAGGGCTCAAAAATTCATTCCAAGTTTGAATGATGCAAAAGGTCTGTTGGTATTTCACATTACTTTTCTTGTCCATATATAATAAAGCATATACTATTCTTTGCAGTTGTTCTTGCTGCCCAGGTCTACAATAGTCTAATTTAATGGGCACAAACTGCAGCAAAGGCAAAACAAATTTAAGTGACTATAAAATGGCAATGCCTGCATCAGAGCTTCATTGCACACAAGATATCTTATAGTGCTCCTCTGTAAGACATTCTGTCTGGGTAACCTGAGAGGTTATGATTCAGTAACAGGAGGTTCATGTTTTAATATTTAATAGACCTAGCACGTATTACCTAATAATGGAAGCTATTATTTATGAGTGCATGTTAATTTTTTAGCTTATACACATTGTTTCTGTGGTGTCCAAACTTTTTATATCAGTGAAACCCTTTTTTCAAACCTCACATGGGTGCCCAAGGCCTATAATTAGTTTAAGTGAAGCTGCAAAGGGAGAAGGTCTGATGGATTCTCAGGGCTCCACTGGGCTCGCACCGTTCAGGAGGTTTGGGGAATCCTTGCTGAACACCAATGCATTATTTAACAAACTTAAACGAGAAACTGAACTCAGTTTCAAGATCCTGAAACAGGTCTGAGAGACTGAATAAAAAATACACCTAGAAGTAAGTTTCAAATCTGGCTTTTTTCTTTTGTTTTCCAAGGTCAGAATTCTTTCTTGTAAGCCATATGGCTTCTTTTTGAAAGAGAAAAATACTTTCTTTCACAGTTTGTAATATATGGACAATATATGTTTACAAGCAATTGCAAATTTTTCTAGATTAATAATTAGGCAACCTATGATGAACCTCTGTATATACCCTATTTGATTCCAGGTGACCTAGAATTATATGCCTTAATTTCTCAGGGTATTACTTCATTACGGAATTTTACCCCTTCCTTTTTTAACAAAATACACTTTGTTTCATTTTTATTTTATTATTTCATTTTATTATTTTATTTTTTACTTTATTTAACAGAGCACAAATGAGGGAGAGGGGCAGAAAGAGAGGAGGAGAGGGGTTGGGAAGGGGAGGGAGGAAGGGGGAGAGAGAGAGAGAGAGAGAGAGAGAATGAGAGAGAGAGAGAGAATTCTAAACAAGCTCTATGCTAAAGGTGGAGCTCGACACAGGGCTTGATCCTACGACTCTGGGATCATGACCCACACTAAAATCAAGGATTGGATGCTCAACTAACTAAGACACCCAGGAGCCCCAACTCTTTTCTTTCTTGATGATTCAGGTTTGATAATATTTTTTGTTCCTAAATTCTTACTCTGATCTGGAACTTGAATTTCACTCTAAATCTTTAATTAACCTATAGTATATTGTTAACTTTTAAAGATTCTATTTATTTTTTAAGTAAACTCTACACCCAACATGGGGTTCAAACTCACAATCCCGGGATCAAGAGTCACATGTTCTACTGACTTAGCTAGCCAGGCACCCCATATATTGTCAACTTAAAAATTAATATTTATTCATTTTATTTGAGAGAGAGAGAGAGAGAAAGAAAGAAAGAGAGCACGCACACATGTGTGCGGGTGAGCAGGGTAGGGGCAGAGAGAGAGAGAGACAGAATCTGAAGCAAGTTCCAGGCTCTGAGCTGTCAACACAGAGCCCAACATGGGGTTCAAACTCATGAACTTGTGAGATCATGACCTGAGCCAAAGTTGGACACTTAAACTGACTGAGACACCTAGGCACCCCACATATTGTTAACTTTTAAAGATGAATTCTTTAAATAAAAATTTATAGGATTCAAATCAATGATAGCTAGGAATTATGAAACAGATCCAAAATATTTTAGAAATGAAGTGAATTTAACATCTTGTCCCAAACTACTTACTTTGGCTAAGGCCATATCAAGCTTTATACATTGAAAGGGGAGCTGGGTGGCTCAGTCAGTTAAGCATCTGATTCTTGACTTCAGCTCAGATTATGATCATATGGTTTGTGAGTTTGAGCCTTGACTTGGGCTCGCTCTGGCAGTACAGAGCCTGCTTGGGATTCTTTCTCTCCCTCTCTCTCTCTGCTCCTCCCCTGCTCATGAGCTCTTTCTCTCAAAATAAATAAATAAACTTAAAAAAAGATTTATACATTGAAAAATTGTATGGACTGTTTCTCAGTATACTTAAATGTAAGCAAATCACAAAATAAATAAAATATATGGCTCTTCTATTTTATTTCCTAAGCAAATTCATAGGCACAACATGGGCACACTTTTTCTTTCTTTGATATAATATAATCCTCACCATTTTAGTTCATTTGGGTCTAAATCTATTAAGAAATTTGCTATGAGAATGACTTTGCAAATTCTTAATTATAAAATACTTGGAAATATAAATTTTCAAGAAGTGTTCTATTCAAATCAGTGTAATCCAGCCTCTAGTAATGAGCAAACTTATTTGCTCATTTAACAAGTATTTACTGAGGGTTTATGAGCTGTTAAGACAAAAATTCTTGCTTTCATTCTAGCGCAGGAGAAAAATGCACCAAATACAGTGGAGAAAACAAAAATGCATAAAACACTGTTGTCCTAAAAGAAAGCACAGTGTGTACCTAAATAGTATTAACGCAAAGAAAAGGAAGTGGTTACTTTAGACTGATTAGATAAAGTACAGTAGCTTTAAAGGTAAAGAACTTAGGTTGATTCAAACTAAAATATAGTTGGCTTTACTTTAAAGGTTAAAAAAGAAAACAAAAACAAGAGTTGAAGAGCACTGAGGCAAGCCCATACTCAGTATTTATAAAGATGGGAATGGTGAGCACTGTTCTGATTGCCCAACAGACATTAGTGGTTGCCGAAGCTGGAAGGATCGTGAGAGAAAGTGGGTGAAGAGCGGTGAATGGCTCAGTAAGAGGGCTGGTGTGGATTACTCCAAGCAAGGAGGGCAATTCAGGGGTTCTATGCTGGGTCTAAAGTCGTCCTGTTTGTGTGTTAGGCATGGACCTTTGTGGGAAGTCTGGATTCTGAATTGGAGAAGTAAAAACTGCAGCCTCTTTAGGAAGTCTATGGGGTTCTGATGACTAAGCAATGACAGACAACTGAAAGGAGGGGTAAACTCAAGAGAAATCTTGGCACGACATGAGATCACATGATGTTTTTTCTTTTTTTTTTTTAAATATTTTTATTTATTTCTAGGAGAGAGAGAGAGACAGCATGTACAGGGGAGGGTCAGAGAGAGAGGGAGACACAGACTCTGAAATAGGCTCTAGGCTCTGAGCTGGCAGTCAGCACAGAGCCCGACGCGGGACTCGAACCCACGAACCGTGAGATCATGACCTAAGCGAAAGTCGGACGCTTAACCGACTAAGCCACCCAGGCGCCCCGAGATCACATGACTTTTAAGTTCCTTTTCAGCCCTGGTGCTCAGTGAGTGGATGTGAGGAAATGGAAGGGAGATGGTCAAAGACAAGGTTCCCTAGGGGAAATTATTTGGTAGCTAACAGAATGGCTTGTAGAAGGCAGTAGATTGTGCTCTTGGACTGTTTATAGTGTTCCAAAAATAGAAGCACTACCAAATCTCAGAAGATTTTGTTTTGTAAATGGTATATGGCATATTTGAATCCAGATCTCTCTTAAATGAGTATTTAGTCTAATTGGAAGGAAATACCATCAGTGTAGTCTTCTTAATATACACAGTGCACTTTTGTGGGTTTCATCTTTGAGCAGACAGGATTGGATGCTTCATGCTGATGGCCCCTTCATTCCCAACAGGCTGTGTTTCTAGTCAATAATGTTGCTATACTTCAATTCAAATTTTAACAATACACTTGTAGAAAATCACTGACTAAATAAATGAGTAATTTATTTACTACGCATTTAGGAACACAGAACTTAGAACTTCTAGAAGCTGTTTTGAAAGAGCAGGGTATTGATTAATTATGGTAGACATTTATAAAAATTCTATTTTAAATTAAAATTGCTTATGGAGAATTGAAAACTTTCACCATGAAAAAAATACATCCCTACAAAACTATGTTTAAATTCTATCTTTAAAATACAAGCTAAAAACATTAAATTAATTGCAAAGGCTACCTTTTTAATATATGGAATTGTTCATGCAGGTTTGTGCTTTTCCAATGCATATATTAATTCAAGCTAACTGTTCAAAATAAAACTTGGTTTTGGTGTTATCCAATGAGTAGATAAAATTAACTTGTAATTTATGATAAACAACTAGTTACTAACCTAAGATCCTAAAAAATTCTTAAATACCCATCCATTGCTTTGTTTACATTTTACCTTACTGAAATTTTTCTTCAAGGTAAAAAAATTAAACTTTAGGACAATGTAAGGTAAGATACCAACATGTATGAAATGTGAAAAGGGAAAAGAACTTAAAACTCTCTAAGAAGAGTAAGGAAATGGAAAGGAGACGGTCAAAGACAAGGTTCCCTAGGGGAAATTATTTGGTACATCTAAGAAGAGTTAGATGTATTCCATGAAAATCTCAAAGAGTCTTAAACGTCACTGTGAATTAAAGCAATTAATTAATTTGTTGATAACTGGTCCTCTAAGCAGATTTCCATTCATCTTGACTATCAGTCAAAAGAAGTACTTTCTCATTAAAGGTACTGATTCATAGCTTAAAATGAAATTTGCTCACAAGTCTTCTTAGCTTTAATTTTTACATTCTCTCTCTCTCTCTCTCTCTCTTTAACCAATTCCTATTTGATGAGAGCTTGTACTGCACTGTATTTCCCAAAGTTCTAACTGGTGATACATCTAAGTCAGCTCCCTATTCACCTAGGTTTTGAGCCATTCTTCCAAGAGGATCAAGATCAACAACCCTAAAGCCACAAGAGGGTGAGCGAATTGTATAATTTTCTTACCCCTAATAATGGTTTTGTAGAATGACAAAGTTACATGAAAACCAAGTGAGATGATAAAACTATGATCCCCAAAGACTATTAGATTGTTGATTTAGTGATCTTTTAAGTGGAACTGCCTGCCTGAATTTCTGAATTGTGAACAGGTGTTTAGGTGTGCAGAATTCTCATTGATTTTAATGGAGTTACACTGTGAAATCCCTATGCACTACTTTGATTGTTTCCCATATGTAGAGCATAATCAAATTCAGACCACTGAAGTTATCCACATGTCTCTGAAGCTAGGATTTTGTCAGCATATTGAATTATACTAATGGGTAACCATATCTTTTCTGTAGGCTGGCTGAGTAAGTGAAAATTGTGCAAAAAGATAGTCAATCATATACAGACTTTTAAAAAATGATACACGTGTAATATAAAATTTTGTATATAAATATACATAATATGTATTTCAATAACATACCAGTGAGTTCTTTTCAGGGACATTAGGTACCCATTAATAGATTTTTAATGTTTGTTTGTTTGTTTGTTTAGAAAGCAGGGGAGGGGCAGAGAGAATGGGAGAGAGAATCCCAAGCAGGCTCCACACACAGTGCAGAGTCCAAAGGGGGTGCTCCATCTCATGACACCAAGATCAGGACCTGAACCAAAATCAAGAGTTGGATGCTTAACCAACTTAACCACCAAGGTGCCCCAATAATTAGAATTTTTTTTAATTATTGGAAAGATATTGAGCAAGAAAGGAGTCTGTTTCTTTTGTTTACTGAAATATCAACAGTGACTCACAGATAGGAGGTATCCAATAAATATCTGATCAATGAATGAACTGCAAATAATCCATCCTTAAATATAATCACCTGCTCAGTTAAATTTATGACCAGACTGCCTATTAAGAATATAATTCTATTTTTCTGGAATGTTACTCTCTTAGTTTATCTAGTACGTAAAATCAACACACACACACACAAATAGCAGATTCGACAAGATTATCTTATTGAAAGTTCAGTGTGAAAACCCTATCATATGGTTAAAGTTGGTATTTGAATCTTGATTTCAAATTCTTCTAGACTTAAAACCAAAAATCATATTTTTTTCTATATAACCCCTAGGGTTTGTATAACTTCACATTATAGATATTTTCCCTTTATTTTCATATATAAAATGCATTGAAGTTACATTTACTAGAGCAAGAGCATTATTTTAGAACAAAATGTTGGTACCAGAATGCAGGAACAGCACATTGGTGGCAGGATCTTTAAGAAGCCACTCATGTAATCTAGAAACTTGAGCTTTTTTCTTAGAGTCAAGTCTCATAACCAAGTTAACCCTTATAATCACACCATGATTATTCACTTTCTACAAGCTTCAAAACTGCTTTTATTCAGAGAAAGGTCTAAGAAACAGTTTGGATGATTAATTTTTCTACCACCTCCCCCTCTACCCTCTGAACACTTTGTAGGATGAATTTATTCATGCAACACTACCCATTTATTGATAACCTGTTATATTCTTCGCCCTTGGCACATGCAATGGGTAAGAGACAGTACCTGATAAGAATATCTTTATCTTGTGGTTGAAACCAAATTATGTAACAAATGTTTTAGAAATGGCCAAATAGGTCTAGCTATAGAGGTATCTACAGTATGACAGTGTTAGCAGAGTGGTTAACAGCAGAGTGGTTAATAGTTTTGTCTGGGAGGTTCACTGAAGGCTTCACAGTCTCATAAACAGAAGAGTAATGAAGGCTGCATAAGTAGTCCTGGTTCAATTCTCTCTGCATGTTATAATATACAATGAAAAATCTGGGAATTCTAGGTAGTAACAGATCATTCAAAGATTACTGATTATTAACTCCCCATGTTTCAGGTAATGTACTAAATGCTTTATATGTATTAAGGATAGAGGAATTATATATACATACATATATACATACATACATACATACATACATACATACATACATAGGTGATGGGTAGTTATAGGTAGACCATCAATTATGTATTTTGTTAAGGCAATTAATAGTTTGTATTATAATTATTTGTTTACATAGATGCTTTCTCTCTAAAGACCATGAATCCCTTGTGGACACAGTCTTATTCATCTGTGTGTCCTCAGAAACACCTAAGGATCCTTTCCCATGATAGGCATTCCATAAAGGTTTCTTGAAATAATGAACACCTGAACCAACAACCTCTGTGGTATCTATCAAGTCAATTAATACTCTATACCTCAGATTTTCCTCAATCTAGTTGGCTTCTAAGGGTCTTCTATGTTAAAAAATATGTTCAAGTTTTTACTCAAAGTTCATTATTAACTGATTTTTACAAACTTCAGCTATAGGGGTAGAGAAAGAGAACATAGTTGTTTCAAGACATGAATAAAAGCTGCCTGTACATCCTTTATGCTTGAACCTATCCATTCCAGAGTCACAAAATGTTCATTAATTGCCTATAGGCCCAGATCTATTTTATGTTCCTGAAATTTTTAAAGTTTTAAACAAATTTTTTAAATGTTTTATTTATTTCTGAGAGAGAGCAAGAGAGAGAGCATGAGCGGGGGAGGGGGGGAGGGGGTCAGAGAGAGAGGGAGACACTGAATCTGAAACAGGCTCCAGGCTCTGAGCTAGCTGTCAGCACAGAGCCCGATGTGGGGCTTGAACCCATGAAGTATGAGATCATGACCTAAGCCAAAGTTGGATGCTTAACTGACTGAGCCACCCAGGTGCCCCATGTTCCTGAAAATTTTTTAAATTAGTAATTATTTCAAACACATCAATATAAAAATAACACAGTAAAAGCAAAATCTACCAGATTCTAACCTTAAAGCAAACAAATAATGTGCACCACAAATAAATCAAAGTCACTAATCAATGGAGAAGAAGCTTCCTGTTTACCTGTTCCAATACTTTTCTTCTTTCTCCTTTCCAAAAGGTAATTATTATCCTACTACTTTCCTATACCAAAAGAGCAAAGCCTACAGCCAGAGGGGAATGAAATTCATAATGAGGGTATTCTGAAGAAACATGATCTCACTCTCAAGCCTCAATAATGCCCTGGGTCATCGCTACCGATCCCCAAGGTACAGGACAGTTCCCAAGCAACTTTGGTGCATGGAGAAGATGGCGGAAAGATCCCTGCAGACAATCTAGCAGCTGCCTGGGTAGAAAAATCATTGTGACCACTCAACACCACTTATATGAGGGCTTCAACCAATAGACTGGGAATTTATAGTGTAGCAAGAAGCAGAATAATGCAGTGGTCACGAGCTGGGTCTTGCCATCACTGCTGTTGTGCTGTGACCTTGAGTGCATTCCTTAACCTCTTCTGTACATCAGTCATGTCATCCATTAAATGGAGATGACAAATGTGTTTACCTCATGGAGGTATTCAGATTAATGCATGGAGGATGCTTCCAAGAGTATCTAGCCCACAGTTGAGTGCACAATTAATGTTTAAAGTTATTAAATTCTAGGACCACACAAAATTTTACAAAAGTAAGTGTTATTTCCTTCCATCAACTTCAGAAATCTACCAGAGGCATGTGCCTCCTCAGAAAAGAAAGCACACTTTTGAGAAACGCACTAATCATTAGAAATGATTAGAAATGTTTTGTAGTCACCTGAGGGTGTGGATAGTCAAACATGAAAGGCCAGGCAATCTTGCTTCTACTCTCTGTTTATTTATTCGATGCCCTTCTTGAGCAGCACCTAGTATACACCAGTCAGTGTGGTGTGCAGTAGGGATATGGCGCATGAAACCATGAAGGACACAACTGCCCACAACACTATTTTGAAGACGCAATGGCACCAAAACTTGGCTAACGGTAGAATCCTTTATTTGCTTTCACAAAACGTTTACTCTTTCTTAGCCTCAGCTTTCTCATTCATAAAATAAGTGCAGTAACACTTGCTGTCTCTCCTTCATGTTTCTGTGAACTTAAATAAAGCCATTTCTATAATGGCACTTTGCGAAAGCCAAGACATCATCTGAATAAAAGCATTCATGATATTGACACGTTGGCCAGGTTGTTGAGATATGTTCACTTAGAAATATTTTTAAGTCTTTCCAGGCAGGGAATGAATCGTGGGAGCCATGTGTTTCAAAGCTTAGGTAGAAACCTATGTGACAACCACAATCTCCTTCACATAGACTGACTGACCATACGTGCCTGAAAACAACACTAGATCTAAAAATTAAATTTAGTATAATCGATTTGAACACCAAGGAAGAGAAATGCTCACTCTTTTCTGATAAATTTAACTATTTTATCTTTATAGGAAGAGTGAAATGAAAAGTAATGTTTTTTGCCACCCTCCTCATAAATTTTAAGTTTCTAGACACAACAATGAGCAGAATTCACGTAAATACTCCTAACCTTAAAGGTCAGATTTGGGGACCACATGGAGTCGTGCAAGGGAGGCTGGCCAGCCTGGAAACCCTCATTACAGGAAATACCCACTTTGCTAAAAAGGAGCAGGTTATTAAAAGTGTTCCACTGATTGCAAGCTATCAATTATTCAAAACCATTTAATTGTGAAACAATTTTAACTTTTAAAACTATTTAATAAACTAATATTATAAAAAAGGGAATATTCCCCAGCCTGAATATTCAATTCAGTTTTCCTTATTTTAGAACTGGCTTCCCTTAGTAGAAATGTAGTACTACTGATAGCTTACAAAGGCCAAGTTTTAGATTTTGTTCCAAAGCTAATATTTTAATATAATATATAACAAATATAACATTGAAATAAATTATATCCATCTTTCTATAAATTAGTTTATAGATTGATTTTAAGTACCTTGCTCTCCAATTTGGTGTTTTAAATATTTAAATTGCTTGCACATGCTCAATACTTTGCCTCTTCTATGTAGTTAGCCTTGACAGCTGTTTATTATAAAAGGCAAAATAACCAAATAGATGTCCTGATATATTTTTTGTACTTCTGAGTTGGCTGAGTCATTAATTTTCAATTAATAAAATAGCAAAATCCTAGTAATAGACCATAGAATTTCCTAGTTTTAGTTAAGCTTCTTATTTTTGTTTTTTGCCCCATTATATCACCATATTATATAATCCCAAAGCTCTGTCCTGGCCATCAATTTAACTATAGTGACATTATTTTCTGGTTTAGACTCCATACAAAATGCTAGGATATTGGGTCAAATGTTCCATAACCTACTTATCACTGGTTATTCTTAGATAAAATTTAGCAGAAAAATTCAAAAATTATAATGATGGATTTACATCAGAGCTGCAATATAACTGCATACAACCTATTAGGAACCCATTTGAACTCTGATAGAGTGGTTCATTATTTGTGAGTGTCTGACAAGCGCACAATATTCTCAGCAATATTTTATATGATATAAAAGGTTAGGTTTGAAAAATTAGCATCACAAATGTCACATTTACTTCCAGCAGGAAATGTGCAACAATATGTGACAATACTGAATAAAATGCTGAAACATGTTTTCCTTTTGTTTTACTTTACTCATTTTTGTAATACAACACTGGTTACTGGAAAATGCCTTACAGCTTTATTCAAAACACATGTTCAAAGATTTGAATGAAAAAACTTTGACTCTCTCTGGAACATCTAACCAATATATCATTTGTGAGCCTTAAATTTTTTCTTACTGTCAGGAACACTTTTATGTCTTTAAGATTTATTTAAACTAGTTTATTATATAATGAAGCTTGTCAGATCATAGGAACAAAGTCAAACAAGATGTGCTATATCAAAGTATAACATTTAACATATAGATTTAAGTATACATATCAAGTACAATGCAATCAAGCAAAGTTTAATCTGAAAATGCAAATGTTTCAGATTATTAAAGCCACATCTGTCCTTTGAAGCACAATTTAGACTGTTTATCAAAAAGCTATGTGTAATTATTCTCTCCCACCCTAGACTTTGTAACAACAGACTTCTTTTCTTAAGAACTTTTCAATTTCACTTTAGAGCTGGGGTTTTAAAGACTTAACCACCAAAGAATATAAGATCACAAATGGAAAATTAAAAATCTTTACAATGTGTCCTATTATAATTGCAATGTTTTGTTGTTTGGTAAATTGGGATAATATTTCAAAAGGCATTTCTCCAGGGTTTAAGAAAAATTCTAAATGCTTTTGGAAATCAATTCAATGTACTCCTCGCTTCAAAAATGTGGGCTTAAACACATTATTAAAAATTTTCAATATAAAGTTTTATAATACATTTGGCTTTCTCAGCCTTGGCCAACAGAAACCATCCAAAGCAGCAGTTTAGCTGGTAAAGTGTAGCTCTGAAGACTTAGGAGAAACTAGGAAAGAGTTTTGAGTTCTAAGTCCCTGAAGTTCTCAAATCTCTCCCTCTCTCTCTTTTCTCTCTCTCTCCATGTATATAAACACACAAGTATATATTAAACAGAAAAGATACATAAACCATCCTCAGTAGTATTATTATATCTGAACTTCTGGGAATAAAATGAGTGGTTACAATGTTATTCTAGAGCCAACCTAGTCTCTGTGTGAAGGTATGATCTAGTATTTCACACGTAAGAACTGAATATGATGCAGAAGCTTTGGTACTCATTTACAAAATCTACTTCAAGATGAGAGATCAGTTTATCTTTGATTATAAAAGCTCATGTGTATGCCCGTCTTGTTATCACAAAGCAATAATTTATAAAATTAACTGGCTTCTCTGACACCTATTACCGCAAAGTTTAAAAATTAAATATGTATCCTTAAGCTGAAAAAATAATTGGGAATTTTACTGCACTCAGGAATAGAGATCCATTGCTTGTGACTCTAGACCATTAAGGCCACCTCTGCAAACGTAGGTAGTTGTAATCACAGTGCACACTCTGCTCGTGAAAGATCAAGAACTCACAAACTGCTAAAATTATAAACGCTGGGGAGCCTGCGTGGCTTAGTCGGTTAAGCGTCTGACTTTCGCTTAGGTCATGATCTCGCGGTTCGTGGGTTCGGGCCCCGCATCGGGCTCTGTGCTGACTGCCAGCTCAGAGCCTGGAGCCTGTTTCAGTCTGTGACTCCCTCTCTCTCTGACCCTTCCCTGCTCAAGCTGTCTCTCTCTCTCTCTCTCCTAGAAATAAATAAAACATTAAAAAAAATTAAAAAAAGATAAAATTATAAACTCTATGCACTGCCTCCTCAGTATTTTGGGCTTTATGTATAAATTATAATCTGGCTTCAGTAATCAACAGCGGACAGAGGCAAAGGGTGTCCTGAAGGAGCTTCTGATTGACCTCTTAAACATTTTAAAACTGGACTTAGTTTGCCTCTGTGACCACACAGGCAAAGGAAGCATGAATGCTTGCAGGGTGACTGTGCTAATTTTCTTAAGAAAATGGGGTCAGTGATGTGATTGAAAGGATAAGTCTGTAATACCATAAATTCTGTGCTAATAGAGTCGCAAAAAGTAGATTGTTGACAAACGCAATATAGGTAAGTGCTTTACTTCCTTCCTCTTCACATGTGTGAATTTGAGAATTTTTCTGAAACCTGAATGTAAAGTCTTCAAAATCATGAAAGGGCTGCTAAGGAAACACGATCTAGTTTCTATACAGGAGAAAAGTATGTTGAAGAGCTTAAGTCCTAGGAAACTTCTGAAATCCTAAAACCCTCTTAGATACTGGCTATGAGTCTAGAGCTGCTACAGGTAAAATAGGTTAAGGGGGGAGCAGGCTCAGAAGAGGTGGCAGAGGGCTGGATTAACCTGCAGGTTTAGGAATGATTGCTCTTTTCACTTCGTTCTATTTTACAAATGCCCAGAGGCATTTCCACAGTGGAACATCTCGCAAATTCTAAAAATAAAGTAATAAAGTTTGATTCCTCAACTTTCACAATATTTTGACAGATTCTTCCAACTTTAATTTCCTTTTGGTAATGGTAGTATGATTTGCATTATGTTACATTGCTTCATTTTACCATAAAAAATTCATCTCTAGAGAATTGCTCTGAAATTATGCACTACTTTCACAGACCTCCCCTCAGAATTGAATAAAAATTATTTTCTCATTGTAATCTTATATTGTAATGGTAAGATCTTACTGTAGACCCGTATGGGAAGCCAGGTTTGACTTTTCTTAAAGAAGTTTTGAATGATAGTCCCCTAACAGGTTCTTATTTCCTCTCCCCAAGTCATTTACATAAAAGAAATGACCATAACAGATTTATTTAAAATCTGGAGAAATTACAAAAATCTGGAGAAGTTACAAAAACAAAAACAAAAAATCACTTTCAATGTTACTTAGTTCCCTCATATAGAGAGGTGGGGTCCTTTTTGTGTGTGGGGGGGAGGGCTGGGGGTGGGGAGGAGAGTCTTAAAAACAGTAGCTCTGGCACATGGAAGATAAAGTGGAGAGCAAAACATTTATGGTAAATCCGTTCCATGACATAAAATTGCTCCAGAAACACTGCTTTGCTAGCAAATCAGCAGTACAGAGGTTCTACTGGCGAAACCTCTTGAAAGAAAGTAAACAAATCCCGCCCCCTCCAAAAAAAATTCCCACCAATATTCCTACTGTGCCTTTTATTATGCAAATAAGGCCCATTTATGCTGAACTTCCTTATGATCTGAATCAATCTGATCTTCATGTATCAGTCAAGATAGAGAGTGGTGACACTGAAGAGCGGCGGGGGGGCGGGTAGGCTAGTAGAGCATTGAAAATGATGTGAACAGATAGGAAAGGGTAGGGACAGGGGAATGTGACAGCTGGCAGACTCTAAAGTCACTCAGGAAATAAGACTGATGTTCAACACGGTAGGAAAGCGGCCTGAAACAAAATTTATCACTACTCTTACCTCACTAGGTGAATAAGTCCATGCTTCCAGCACACCTAAGCCTTGTCTGCTACCTAAGCAAGAAGTGTAATCACTTTTCCCCAGGCTGATCGTAGCTGAACTTGTTCCTCTGACTGAAGGAAAATCTCTGTAACATTGGGTACAATGGAGATGGGAGCCAAGCACAGCCCCACCATACAAGATGAGAATTACTGAGCCATCCGCTTCCGTGGCCGACACTTTCCAGAGCTTTCTTGCCTACAGAAATTCCCCACAAAGATTCTACCACTACCCGTGATAGCACCCTTTGCTGATGAGAAGTGACAAATCAGAGCACAATTTTTATTTGAGTTTTAATTTCCAAAATACTAATGCCACAATTATTCAGGTAACTGTAACTCATCAAGATCCGCATATATATTTTTCAATTCATGTTTTAAAATAGTCAACTTTCAATTATCTTCAAAGGATCAGATACCCTGCAGTTTATTTCTGACAAATCATCCATTTTATTGTTTCTGACATTGTTACCAACTCTGCTTAATTAAACGTTTATTTACACAAATGGGATATTTGCTTAATCTAACCCAGGATTTTAGGAGGGAGAAATGCTTTAGGAATAAAAACAATTTCCTTTGTGCATATCAACCCCTAGTATTTCTGCATGAATGCTGACTCCCAGAATGAAGTGGAGGTCATGTTAAAGTTGATTAGAAGGACAGGGTGGAAAAAGTAGGTAGTGTTTCCAGCCCTTTCATGGGACACATATTAACTATGTGGTTACTGTGTCTGACTTAGGGACAATTTTCAGATTAGAGATAATCTCCAATGAATGATAAAACACCCTTTCCAAAGCTAAATAGAAGGGACTTTGGGAAGTTTCTTACATCTAAACAGCACAAAAAATCTGAACAGTGGAACAGTTGCTACCTTGCTAGCCCATCGTTTTGAAAAGCAGGAGAGTACACGTATACAGATGTGAAAAAGGGGTAGACAGAGTCCATTACTTGTTTGCTTCAAAGTCATCCGATTTTAGTTAACATACACACACGCGTGCGCATGCTGAACCAAACAAAACTCCCATTTGACAAGATGAAACAGTATGAAGTGGCCCAAGATTCTTATTCACAGTTGCATAACAGGCTCCTTGATCTGCAATATGCTTGGCAGCAATAGCAAGAACAGATATTGTGCAAGTTACAAATTAACTAGAACGTCATTAACCAGTGCTAAGAAGACAGTGCCCGGTGTTGTCTTCACTAAATTGGCTATTTGAGAAAAAAATTTTTTCCTAGTTATGCCTTTGCCCGTAATGCCCCAGTGAATATGGCCACAATCATATTATCACTTCTCTTCCAAAGAATATCAATCGGTTTAAAAAAAAAAATCAACCACTACACCACTTCAATGCTACCCACTGGCTAGAGACCTAGTTCAGTTCCTTTGAAAGCTTCTGGAAAAATACATTTCTCAGTTAATTTCATAAAAGACTATTACTGAAACCAGACTGAATATTTCCATGTCCAGCCTTGTAACTGCTTTGGTCATTGATAGCTTGACTATCTCTATGATTGGGAGAAAAGGACAGAATTTTAAAGGATGATATCTCTTTACTCTTTGTTTCCTTAGTTACAAGGAATACGAATTTCAAGAATTTTTTAAGTAATTCTCATTTATGTAGTCTCCTTTTTCTTTCTCTAGTAGCATTATTGGGGCTTCTACTGGCAGAGTGAAATGTTTTATGGGTCATCAATCTTAAATCACACGTGCTGCAATGTCGTTTTCAAAAGATGTTAAGTGAGAAATAATACCATGCAACAATTAAAATAATTCTATGCAAGATTTGATTTTTACCTAAATCTGAAAACATGGAATTATTTACTTATTCTTGTATTGCATTTATTTAAACATTATAATGCATGCTTTTATATATTAAGAATATAATTACAAATGTTGATATACAATTCCATAAAAGATGGTGGTTTAAAAATAGTCTTGTCAATGAATGTTATGTATCTAACATGGACAAAATAACAAGTATTGGTGTGTTATTATAATCAGATATTTGTTTCATTTTTTAAAAAACGATGTGCTTTTTTTGTCTGGTTAATGTAGTTTTATTGAAAACATTTTAACATTAGCCAGTGAAATGGAAGCTCTTTTTATTAGTTATGATAGCAGTACATATCATTATTATATAAAATGTAAACAAATGCAACCAAATGGGTAACAGGCAGCTACCAAATTAAAGTTAATAACTAACATATCTATGGCTCATATTCTCTGTACTGAAGATGAGAAAATGCATTAGGTTTTATTACTCTGCATTCTGGGGAAGTTCCTTTCATTTTGTATTTTAGATGATTTCACAGATATTAAGAATTCCATTAGATGAAGTTGATCTTTAGCCAGTTTCTAACTTTTCAGAGTTTATTTCTGGGCAGAGAATCTTTGCTTTAAATGTGGGCAGCAGTTGTCTCAAGGACATAATGCTCTGCTCTTAGGATGAACACCGATATCCGACAAAGATGTGGCTAACTTGCGCCATGCCCAGAATGCACTAGTGTATTTGTTTGCAGAGCACGATGCAAGTTCACTGGAAGTCAGGTCAGTGCAATGTTTCAATACATATCTTTGTAATCCTCAGAGCTCTAGGGCATGCACTATACACGATTTCCCTTTTAGTTACTGTGGATCTCTCCTTCCATGCTTCTTCAGATATTTAGAAGAGAGGCGAAGAAAAAGCAAAGCATCTTTAATTAAAGCATTCAAAATGATACCTAACCTTTCACTTTTGTTGACCAAATGGTTTATGCTTTTTTCAATCACTGCCATCTATCATCCTTAATTAGCATCTACCCAATAAAACAGCTCACTTCTGAAGTATATTAATTACTGTTTTATGACTTTGGTTCCTATTATCTTAGCTGTACAGCAACAACTATAAAAAGCGTGGCATTTCCCTGCACAAAGGGGCAGTATATGTTATGTGTGATTCATGTAAGTTACATTAATATTTAGAAGAGCAGTCTGGAATAAGCTGCGTGTTCTAACTTCATGCCCTAAGGAGTTGTTTCAATTTTCAGCACTAGAAATAAGTCTTTCTGGGAGAGACTAGGGAGAAAAACTTTCTGCTATGGGAATTTCAAAATCATTCAAGTTATGAGTGGCAAATCTAAACAATAAAGGATGACGCTAGGTTTAGAAGAAATATTCTGTTGTATAAATTTTGTAACCACAGTATGCAGGGGAAATTCCCTTTCGTACATTTGTGTATAATACAGAGAACTGAGAGTCATTTCACTGTTAGTTTCTAAGTAAATGACTTTTAATTATTTTCATGATTTGGTCATGTGGAGTCCTGTAAATAATAAAATTTTCTGTAATATTTACAGAAAATTATTCACAATGGATTGTTATGAGTTTAATATTATAAGATGTTACTGAAAAAAACAAAAAACTCTGGTAGCCTTAGGGAAATAAATATAGCCAGAAAGAAAAGGAAAGGAAAGAAAAGAAAAGGAGGAAATAAGGGAAGGAGAGATGAAGAAAAGAAGGAAAGAAAGAAAGAGAAGGAAGGAAGGAAAGAAAGGAGAAAGGAAGAAGAACCAGTTGAAAAATTTTTAATTACTAGAACTTTTTGGAATTCACAAAATATATGAAAGGAAAAGACTCTTAGAGTCTATGATTTATTTCCATAACTATACAATTATAATGATAGAAATGACCTCAGGTCTGTTTTTTGACTTTGTTTAGGATCATATATAAGTCCACTGAGCCATAAGAATATTCTCTGGGATGGATGGATGGATGGATGGATGGAAGGAAAGGGTGAAGAGAGGAATTTCTAGAGGAAGGAAATTCATAGCACTTTGCAAAAGCTTTTTCTAGCAATAGATGCTGTAATAAAACTGGCTGGTGCATTTCTCTCTCTCACACTGCAATTTAAATCTCTCTCTTGCTCCATCATCAGTGAGAAGAGAGAACAGTTCTTTACTGCCTCTTTGACCAGTGAAAAGTATCTTTATTTAGGAGGTCCACTAGTGAGCAGAAATAATACGATGTGCTATGGCACACTAAACTAATCAGCATCTAGATTTCACTTATCAAAATATTAAAAGATAGAAAATTATTTCTGTAATTTATATATGGAGAGTCAAGGCAAACTTTCAATTTCAAAAAAAGAAAATTTAAAGAAGTAAAAAAAATATATGGGGGAGCTCAGAGTATTTTTAAAGCCATGCATGTGGATCTAGTCCTTCATTTAAAAGGCTAAAGATAGGAATTCTATTTGCCCATAGCTTGTAAATTTTGTAGACCATAATGGTGCAGGCTCTGGGCACTAAGAAAACAATAATAATAATGGCTTTCCAGATTCAAAAGGAAATTAAAATTAAGTGTAGAATGAACTTGCTTTCTCCCTGAGTTAAATATGGAAAGCTAAAGACAATAATGTTTTACTACACAACTTTTTAAACTCTAAGTGCATAAAGCAGAGGATTAAGTGAAAAATCAGGTTCATAAAAAATGCATAAATGGTATTTAAAGGAGTGCCATAACAAAAGCATTATTTTATGAACTTTTCTTGCCGTAAAACACAAATTTAGTCATGTACTGGTTACAAAGTCAGTGTAATTTGAATAACTTCTAAGGATAATAAGCAAGTCTTTTAGAATATGTTTTTTGGTTTCTGTTTATTACAAAGAAAACACACACACACACGCGTACACACACATACACACACATACACACACACACACTATTCACATTTTCCTTCCTTGAGAAACTCAGATCACTTTGCTTTTACAATTAGTTGGTACCAATTTGAAATCCTTCTTGGAAACTACCAGAGCTGCGTAAGCACCTTTAATGTACTGCAACAAAGCAAAAGCATAGTAGGGGCCAGGAAATTTGAAAAGAAAGCACTTTGGTCGTAATTAATGACATGGTAATGGTAATATAGTAAGTATGTAATTTTTAAAAAAAGCAACCATTTTCCCAAGATTCTATTATTTACAGTTTACATACAGTCACCGTCGTACACTTTAGCAGTGCTATCTCAATAATTCTCATCTATTACCAGGAATGTACCTAATAAATAAGGCACTCTGAAATCACTCCATCTAATACTTCATCCTGTTAATTACTATTAAAAAGTAGTCTCCTATCTCCTATTTGGAAGGAATTCTACATAACCCGCTTTTCCTACATTTACTCTCTATGATATGCTCTATTTTATAGTGTAATGAACTTGAAACACAGTTTTAAAAAATGAAAAAAAAAAAAGAAAATGACACAAATGTGTACATTTCTAATCATAAAATATGCTTTACCATCAAGGGATGTATGCTCAGAAAATATGAAGAAAAGTATTTTTATTTAAGCACAAGGAAATATGCATAAACTGTTGAACCTGATCCATAAGCAACTAGAAAACAAGTGTTGGCAATACTGAACTCAAATTGGCACTAGTAATTACCACAATGAAATTTCAGAGAAGGACTTATTTCCCTAGGAAGCATGGGCGCTCCCACTACTGAAGTTTGGCCAAATAATCAACCTTCTATTCAATGTATAGCCTGCGGTTCCACTTTTGCCTCAGAGCATCTATTTTTGAAGAGAATCCTATTGTAACAAACAAGTAATTCTAATTAAAAATGCTAGGAAAAGCTAGGCAGGAATTTAGTTTCTGCCTAACCAGCAAATAGCAGTTCTTGGTTTATATATACTTTGCAATTCTAGGTCCTCAATATTTGCACAAAACTATGGATTTTCATAAATGTTTGAGCTTCAAAAGGACCAACATGATCAAGCAAAAGAGAGAACCACAAAAATATTGGGAGCTGCAGCTAAAACAATGATGCCCCTCATTTCCATCCAGAGTCTTAACGAGGAATGAAGAACATTATCCTCTGCTTCTGAAAATGTCCTCAAGATACAGTTCAAAAACCATTGATCAAACTTACATGCTTACTTTTTACTATAGCTAATATTGTAAATAATTCTTTCACATGCTCACACTTTTCAAAAATACAATTATAGCTATATAAAGAAAAATCACATCATTAAGTAACTTTAAATTCCATAGTCCCTGTTACAGAAACAGTAATAAGTTGTACTGAGTCCAGTGTCCTCAATATCCATAGCCTACCAAGGTTCAAAATGTGAAAACACACTTGAGTGGATTATGAGAGGGTCGTGACACAGAAATACCAGGGTGTTATTTACCGGTTCCAGAAAGGGTATTAGGGGAAAGATTTTTAAAAATTAGGTGGAAAACAGAACTTGGAAGATTAATACAGTTATCAATATATATTTAAAAATAAGAACCAAGGAATGTAATCTCTGAGCATAAAATAATTAGAGATGTGCCAGCAGCTACCAATAGCCTATGGCAATAATCAAATGACCGTGTATCATTAGTGCTCTGGGGCAGTTGGGTTCCTTCATATCTTGCAGAGGCTCCCAAGGGTCTAGAACTGCTACTGCTACTGTATCTTCAGCTTCCAAGGGGTGGTTTTGTAAGTTTCTCTCAACTATTTTTTAATTTATATATATAATATATTTTATTTTTATATTATATAATATATATATTATTATATATATTATATAATATAAATTTTATTATATAAATAATGTAATATATTAATATAATGTTTTAATTTATATATATGTGTGTATATACACACACACACTTTAATGTTTATATTTGAGAGAGAGGGAGAGAGAGCATGTGCATGTGAGTGGAGGAGGGGCAGAGAGAAGGGGAGACATAGAAGTATGACTCTTGATATAGTTAATAGATTTATTATTTCAAATAATAGTAATAGTTGTTGTTGTCAGTTCAACAACTTTCAACAACTTCTAGTTGAACACTTACCCAAGACTACAGGGAAATTAAACATTTATCTTACCCTTGTGTGACTTGAAGTCCAGTGCAGGGGGCTCAAGAGGACAGACAGAACTCTAATTCAGGTGTGAAAATACTGAGTTAAAGATTCCTCTGCATTGGAAAGACTCTGTAGAGGGGATAGTATCTGGCCCGAGCTGACTCAGGAAATGCTTATAATTGAATTCTAAATATGTAATTGAATCCTAAATATGCAAAAGAACCCCACAAAACCTAAGACTTCTGTCAATTTTCTTAAAGGATTTGATCTTTTGTAAAATCTTCTACCTAAATATATCCCCTTTATATGCATTTCTCTGTATTTAATTACATCACAAATCAATGGTATCTAATATTGCTAGAACATTCAGTGGAATAAATGGGTAGTGAAGAAAAGCTTTTACATTAACACACAGTAAACTTGTCACAAATTTTGTTTTTAATAAACTGGACCAGGAAAATAAACAATGAGAACACGACATATATTTCTTGGAAAATTTGCCCGGAAACATTTTACCACACCATCAGAAAGCCCTTAGTGTTGCATGCGGAAAGGACTAGATAACTTTATAGTCCAGAGAGAGTAATGGTTTTTCACTCCCCAATGAAGCAAATGCTCTTAGAAACATCTGAGAGAGGTGGAAGAAGGCAGGGTTCACAGGGGCACAGTTTTATTCATATTTCTATAACTTGGATTACAAAGCATTTGCTTCAATATGCTTTATGTATTTGAAGCAGTTTAAAGATGTTCAGGGACTTTCTTTTATTCAGACTAAAGATGACCTTGGAAGTCAGACAGACCATCATGAACACAAATCCCAATTCTACATTTAGTTGCATGTGATCTCAGGAAATCTACTTTTCCTTTCTGAGCTGCTTTGCCTAATCTATAGCTTTTAAGAGAAAGATGAAATGAAATACTATACAAAACACTTAGCAGAGTGCCTAGAATAAAGGAAGCACTCAATAAGCCGTCGCTATTATTATCAAGAAGTTTACACACAAGAGCTCAACATTAAAATGGTTATCAGGGCATCTATATCTTTTATAGAATTTGTAGTGGAAATGTCAGTTTCCATATTGTGCTCTGAGACTGACTTATTTCAACAGGATGAATATTTAAGGAATGGCAAACCCAGTGCTTTCCTAAGGTGTGTGGAATTTTTATCTGGGGAAAGATTGATTTTATTTTCTTCATTTTGTTTATTATTTTCCCTTTTACCTAATGTTAGGATGTAGGAACACTACATCAAATTGAGAAACAATCTATCTTAATGTGTAACTTCTCACTGTAAGAGGAATGCATGTAAAGGGCAGATATATTATGGGAAACAATTTTTACACATATATCCATTTACTAAATCCCTTTCATTAACGTGTTTTAAAATAGAAGCTTCCTGAAAAGATTCCTTCCTATTAATGATTATACTTGCATGTGATGAACCTCTTCTGAAGTGCCAATCTAGCATAATTAGTTAATAGGACCTGCCGTTGTTATTTTTCCATGTTAATGATTTAATTCAATATGAACACGACATTTATGCACATGGCAGCCATTAAAATAAGTTGGTGAAATCATGAATACTGGTGAGAAAAAAGGCTTACTACCAAATATTCAAAAATATTTTAGATTACAATTAAATATTAAATGCTATGCTCATTTTCACCTTTAAAAAGAAAAGTATTAGGTTAGATTTATCATATGCCATGTGTTGATATTTGCTTTTTTTTTTCCCTGTGAGTATGCTGTTAATAGCTTTCCAATTACCAATCCTCTTTTTCTGAGTACGAAGGGATTGAAAAGATTCAGAAAATGTGACTGGTAAATAAGGTGTATATATATTTGACGTGTTTGCTCATTTTTAGATCAGAAAGTTCAAGTTTATAAATAGCTCTTTAGAAGGCTAGCTGCCAGGTAGAATGAATGAAACTAGGAAGCAAAGTGTGTGACCTAGCCAAGGCGATTTATCCAACATATGTACTTTAACTTTCATTTTGTCTCAAAACTTTTGTGGAGCTAGCAAATGGAGCTCATAATGCTACTTACCAATCCCTCATTTTACCCCAAACGATCCTTTGATCTTAACCAACCTCACCAGGCGCCCACCACAACTCCAATACTGAATAATCATATTACTTATTTGTCCTTCAAAAATCCCACGGGTTTAGAATATGCTGGAAGTGAAGTGATACTGTTTCATAATTCAAACGCTAGAGACCCTCATCTAAATGGACCAGATCATCAAAAAACTCGGGCATACAAACTATTATGAGAAGTCTATTCATTCCAAAATCTGAGCCACTATATTTACTGTTTAAGGAAGTTCCTGCCCACTTGTCACAAATACAGAGGGTAACTATTTGCAGAACAGAGACTGACTATGTTTAGAAATGCTTTCAGGAACACACTGGAAATCTGGATAAGTATAACTGCTGAGAAAGTGATCTTTATTTCCACCACTCTGATTTTTACTCAAATGTTTCAGGATAGCTCAAATATCAAACTTCTGGCTTACAGCTTCAATTAAGAAAATTCTACTTCAGATAAGGTGCTGTTAAAGGCACTGGGATGGTTCTAGAGATGAAAGACACTCCCTGGGAAATCTCAGTACAATTAGGATGAAAGAATAATGATACAAATAGGGAGAATATAGGGCAGGATAGGATAGTGCTTTCATATGTCTCATGAAATACTAAGAAGGTTCAGAGAAAGAAAAGAATACTTAAGGTCAAGATTGGGTATAAATCAGTGGTACAGTGAGAATCGCAAATTGATGTATTTCACTGGGCCATTTCCCAAATCAGGACATTAGCTTTGCTGTTTGAATAACAGCTTTCCATCAAAACTAACCATTCAACTGAGACAAAAAATAAACAAATGATTTTAAATGTGGGTAAATATATGTATGTTCAGACATTTATAGTCCTAGCTCACCACCACATTTTGATTATGTAGAAGATACAGCCTCGCCTACATACAAAAACCGATTCCACTGAATCATAACTGAACATGCATACAGGTCAATCCTGACTTTGCAAAATCTAATAGTAATAAATAATGAATTAATTTTTACATTTTACAAAGCAGTTTTCCTTCAATTGCTAAGAATATTTAAAACATTTCATGCAAGAAGCTATGCATTACAATCACAAGCAAGGGCTCCATCTTCTCTGGCAAACATCACATTACTAGGAGAACACACCCCCTCCAAACATTCAAGTCAAAACTGAATAAACATGGGCCTTTTAGTATTTCTTAAACCCCAACAAAGTTGGGATACATCAATTTAATAGTCAAAGGAAGTCCCTAAGGCAAGGTAACGCCTTTGAATTCATCTTGGCTCCTTTCATCAAAGATCAAATCTAGAAAGAATATGAAAATAGCTTCAGTTGACCATCAACATGATTCCAGCAGCAAAGGAAATAAGAATATAACTTCAATAGCCAGAATCCATATCCTGCAGGCATTTTAGATAAAAGAACGCCACCTTAGCTGCAACCAAAATGAGTGGAAAGCCATGGGAAAATCCAGAAAGATTAATTATTTCCATGCGATCAATATAACTTGTTATATAACCTCCTATCTTTTGTAATATGCAGTTGCAATTTGGCTTTTTCATATGAATGTTATTTAGCTGCCTTGCATTTTGAATGCATATACATTGTTCCTTCATGTAAACTGAACTTGCCTTCTTTGTAGGCAGGGACTATGTCTTATTCATCCTTTTGTACCTGACACAGATCCTACCACAGAATAAATACAGTGACTTTGTTAGTAAATGAGAAAAATACTATCAAAATAGACACGTGACCATGACTACAAAAGGCAGAAGTAGGAAACATCGATTACAATGTCCTAGACATCATGTGAGGTCCTTACACTTTTTATTTAATTTTGTGTATCCCATGATAAAGAAATAATGATCTTTATTTTACAGATAACATTTAAGCTTAGAGAGGTTAAGTAGCTTGCATAAGCTCACACAGTAAGTGGCAGAGTGAATATTTAAATTCAGGTCTAATTCCCAAGCCTTAGTAGATACACACTGTACACATTGGTGAAAAGGCACTACTTAACCTCTTTCTAAAATTTTAAGCCATCTAAAGGCGCAGATACATCCCAGGTTGCAAATTTCATACATCTAACTTAACACAGCAAAGAAACTATACTATAATCTATTAGGTCTGACCTAATCACACGAGTTCTGTCAAAGCAGAGTTTTCTCTGGCTGGCCTCAGAAGAGGAAGACAGGCCTGGAATAAAGCAAACATCTATGGGGGCCACAAGGCCAGAAATTGCCCAATAGGAGCTGAGCATGGTCCCTGGCCAACAGCTAGAAAATGGGGACCTCAGTCCTACATCTAAAAGGAAATGAATTCTGCTCAGAAGAGGACTCTGAGCCCAGGTGAAAATCACAGCCTTGGCTGATGCCTCAGTTTCCTCCCAGTGAAGCCCTAAGCAGAGTATCCAGCCATACTGTGCCCGGTCTCCTGAACTACAGAAAACATGAGGGAATAAATTTGTGGTATCTTAAGCTGTTAAATTTATAATCTGCTACACAGCCATAGAAAACTAATACGTTCCTTTATTTTTATTGTACCCCATGCTTCCTTAACCACACTATATACAGAAATGTATTTACTATATATCATCAACCTATCTCTATATAGCTACTCTGTGGGGGAATGATAATGAATTCTGCCACAATTCCTGCCAGACTTTACCATGGAATTGAGGGTACAAGGCAGAGTCATAGGAAAGAGCTTAGTGACAACCCAAGTTATAAGAGAGGTCAGACTTTTTGAGCTGAGATGCAATGATTTGGAAAGATATCATGCAAAACCTGGATGAACAAGAGAGAACAAAGAACAAGAAGACCAGGTAGAAGACTATAAGCAGTAAATCAAGAGAGAAGGCAAGAGGCGTATGATGAGCCCTGAGGATGAAAAGGAAGGAATTCGCCATGACACATTTGAAGGAAGACTAGATAAAACGGTCCTCCTCATCACTCGACTATTTGTTTGCATTTACCTTAGAGGATAACGGAATCATCGCCATTTATCCATGTGACACGTGTTCCCTGGGTACTGCCTATGTGCTGGGCACAACTGCAGGAGCTAGAGCTTGAGCTAGTGGCAAATGCCATGCCTTTAGGAGCTTCTGTCTTTGGGGGAAGCAGAAAGTGAATAAGCTCACATATAACAATTTCAGAAAGCATGAAGTCTGTATTACTTATCTCAAAGCCTAGCATTGTTGAGTAAGCAAGACAGATATAGCTGATGAGAGATGTGTGAGAAGGAAAAAGAGAAAGAAGAGTCAAGTACAATAGTACAATTCTGAACTTTTTTGCAAGATATACTGAAAAAAAGGGTAATGTAAATTAAAAAAATAGGGAACCTGAAAATGAATGAGATGTAAACTTCCCTGTGCCTGTTTCTTCACTGACAAAATGGGCATAATATTAGTAACTGCCTCATAGAGTTGTAGAATAAATGAGCTAATATATGCATGGCGCTTAGAATGGAGATACCAATCACTATGCAAGCACATGCTACTATTTTTATTATTTGCTCTTTTTTAGAATTCACTAATGACTACTATCCATACCGCTTTCTTAATCATTGGGAAGGATATATTGTAAAGGAAATAGCATTATTTCATTAGCACACTAAATAAAATGGGAATTAATTTCAGCGCTTCACTCAGGCTCAAGAAAATATGCGTATATAAGAAAGATACACTTACTAACTTTTTAGTTCTCATTATTTATTATCCTTAATTCACATCTGTGAAGGTTTTTCTATGAGAGGAATATAAAACATGAGCCATATTATACTTCGGAAATTACAAATTACTATGCAAATTATTTTAATTTTTTGATGTCCCTTATGCACTACTCAGAGATAACAGTGATTTTATTTATCATTCTCTCAACAAATATTTTAAAGAAACTATTAGACATATAATAATAATGTGGGAAATATATGGCTCAACATATCACCCTTTCCCTATCAAAACCCCTACTGTACTTTATTGTAATTATGTGTCTAATTTTTTTAATTTCCAAGAGAGACCATAAATTACCTAGTCCATAGGCTCAGACCCCTTTTTACTACTGTATCCCCAGGGCCAGATGCAATGCTTGGGGCACAGGGAGCAGTCAGGGTGCCAGTAAATATTCTGAATGGATGCAGGTCTTTCATTCATAATTAAACAAAGGTAGCAGACTGGGAGATGGTTACGTTAAATCTAAAGTCAAGAAATATGGTTTTTTTTCCTAAAATGTATACTGATTTGCATGTGTTTTCAGTTAGTTATTAAACATCAGGCACAGCGATTCTCAACATGGATGGAGCAGGTGAGAGTTCTCATATTTGTCAAAAAAGAGTACAGACTAACAGGACAGAGAAATACTGCTCTACCACAGAAAGAAATCTTTATAACCCAAGCACAGCCATGGATTTGATATGAATGACTGATGCTATAAGAGAGTTTGGAGATTTCTTTAGGATAAATCCAATAAAGAATAAACCAGCTTACGTAAACTGAAATTTGCAAGTGTGGGCCTCAGTTTCAGTACTCATGAAAACCCGTGCTACTGGTCTCAGTTTCTACGACTTCCTAATTACTCATACGTTGAGAGAATCTGGTTTACCATCATAAATTTGCTCAAAATACAAGTGGTGAAAATTGACATACACAGTAAAGGAGACTATTCCTAATGGCTAATATCAGTTCCTGGTAAAATAAGCAACAAAGGACACCATTTAGCACTTCGAACACACTAAGGGGTGGCTCACTACAATCTGATGCGAATCTCATAGTCTATGATACGATTCCCCAAGGTTAGCGGAGACTGGCCAAGTGATTATCAATCGTCACCTTTTTTTTCTCATAAAAATAATAAAAGTTGTTAATAGCTGTAATAGTTGAATAGATTCAGAACTTAAATGGAAACAAATGAAAAAACTGTGTCTGAATAGAAAGAGAGAAGGGAAGTGTAAGCAAAGGGAAGTGTGAGCAGAGAACCGGAAGCCCTATCTAAAAGTCAAAGTATGGCCCATAGCTACAGTCTCTTTCCTACTTCTAGGACTAGGGACAAAACACAAAGCTAAAGAAATTCACTGATGGCCATTCCTATGGAGAATTACAGAGCATGATTTTCTCAACTTAAAATATTATTTTTTGATTGTCTTTGTGTATGCATGCAGGAGGGTCCTGGTGATCAATAAGTTATGTTCCGTTTTAGTAGAAGTAAGACAACAAACCAGTAAACTGGCCGTTCTTAAAGAGCTCCCCTTGAATCTTTCAGAAACTAAATTTTTCCTTTGCATCTGAGATGACTTTGGAGAATTCATACCCAAAGGCGGAAAACAAGTATGCAATGACAAAGCAGACACTGGATAATTCAAAATTAAAAAAATCAGCTTGTAAGTAGTTGAAGCTTATTAGAGATCAGGGTATTTGTGTTACAATACTTATAAATGTTCTCATTAAGAAAACTACATACTCTTGTTGGTAGGTCACAAGTACTTCTACCTTTTTTTATAGTGACAATGTTGTCTTCTAAAAGTACAACTCTGAATATTTTACACTCCTACCCTATCATAATGACACCTCTGTCTACTGAAAAAATATATGACTTGGTTTGGCCTTCTGATCGTCCATATTCTGCCCTCATTCTTCTCGAAACTCGGATACATACCTAGTCTCAAGGGAATTACATGGCTCACACATCTTCATTTAGAAATAGATGAGATATATGTGGTACTAACGAAATGTTAGCATTTTTCATCACAGCATGTGGGAACATATTTTCTTATTTCATTTTTGTATGGCTGCATGGCCCAGTCATTCCCATCATACAAAACCAAAACTAAAATGCTGGTTGAATCCTATCAAGAAGCAATAATCTTTTAAGGGAAAACAAATTAAAGCTTTCCTCCCCTCTGCTTTTTAGAAAAGATCCAGAATCCTTCCCACAGTATTTAATCTTCTCTAATTAAAAAGTTTTATAGCATACTATTGTCTGACAGAATTTGGTTCAACAATCACATATTTCTTGGTTTACTAATAAAGCGTTGGGTTTTTAAACATTAATTAAAAGGCATACATTTTGTTTTCATTTATTTGTATCAAAAGATCATGAATTATGATGCTCAAAGGACGGATTATATTATAATTTCAGAGCAAAGCACGGCTTCACGCAGGAAGAAAAAATGTGCCTCTGACATTTTGAAGAGGACAGTAAATGTTATCAGAAATATACTTTATTAGAATCCCTATTAGCATGGATTCTGCTTTTTCAAAAGAGCTCCTTTAAAGTTACAACTTTGTGGGGTACCTGGGTGGCTTAGTTGGTTAAGTGTCTGACTCTTGGTTTTGGCTCAGGTCATGATCTCACAGTTTATGAGTTCAAGGACTGGGCCAGGCTCCTCAATGGGGCTCTGTGCTAGCAGCATGGAGCCTGCTTGGGATTCTCTGTCTCTGTCTCTCTCTCTGCCCTTGCCTGCTTGTTCTATATCTAAATAAATAAATTAAAAAAAATTAAAGTTATAACTTGGTGAAACATACTCAAATTGTATTTAAAAAAAACATTTTCAAACAACAGGTGCATAATATTTGACCATTCTTTTGTATCTCTAGTAATAGTCAAATATGTTTCTTGATCCATCTTAAACTTATATCTTAAATAAGCCACTTCCTATACCATACATCAAAACAAATTGTGCTGTTTTGTGTCCCTCCCTCCTCTGCTACAGAAGAAAAGTTGCTGGTCTTCCAATTTCCTCTTTTTACCTAAATATAAGTGTAGATGAAAACAAGAATGAAATAACATCTGGGAAATTTGGCTGATGGTTATCTCTATATTTCATTCCATTTTGTTTTATCTTTTTATTTTTATATAGGTATCAGGACAAGGCACCCACAGAGGTTCTGTCAAACAAACTTTTTATCTTACCAAGCTAAGGAGATTTTAGTGGGGTAAGACCAAGTTTACAGGGGATTCTTAAATATCTCAATCTTCATAAAATCCAGACATAATAATAAATAGTAAGTCTGTAAAATAACTTTTTGCATCCATTTTTCCTTAAGGTGAGGATCACTTTAAAATATTTTTACTGTAAGAGGGCATAGAGTATAGTCCATTTTGCCATCACATTTATTCAAAATATTTTCAATTACTGTCTGCATGTTAAAATCCATTAAAAAACAACCAGCTATATACCTGGACATACATCTAATGGACAAGCTTACACATGCAAAAATAACTTTTTGAGGAACATCTGACAATGTGGAAGTCCAGGGTATAAATACGTATTTCCACTAGAAGCTGTAAATTTAGTACAACAATCAGTATATTTTAGTCTTTTATTTTGTGTCCTTCTGGAGTCAAACGACTACCTTTCTGTTGCTAGTCCTGGTGTTTGTCTCTTAGTACGGTTGCCAAGAGTTGCAGGTTGATCTGCCCAAATAATTCCATTGTCCCAGACCACAGAATTAATATCATTGAATTGAAACTGTGGGTTTCTTATTATCTTATTATCTTATAATAATAATAAAAATTATTATTATTATTATTATTTGATAAAGAGAGCGCATGCGTGAGCAGGGAACGGGCAGAGGGAGAGAGAGAGAATCTTAAGCAAGTTCCACGCCAAGTGTGGAGCCCAACGTGGGGCTCGATCCCACGTCCCTGGGATCACGATGCAACACCAAACCAAGAGTCGGATGCTCAACTGACTGAGCCATCCAGGTGTCCCAGAAACTGTGGTTATCTTCTTAACAATCTTTCCTTTAAGTTAATATCAAGGACAATCAACATGTAGGGGGTCAGTTTATAATTTTATAAACTGGAAAGCAATGGATCCTCTATTTAGAATAAATCCAGGGTGGACTACAACTCTTTGGATATAAAATTGATGGAAAGTTCTGTACTTTAAATATTCATATTCTACCATTCCTTAAGCAGAGGTTTAAAAAGCAAAACCAAATACTGGAACATATATTCTGAATTCTGGCTTTTCAGAAAAAAAATCAATAATTTATTCAGGATGTCAGTTTATGGTACCAATTCTCTTCTCCCCTCCAGATATACTACCTGGGAGATAAGCGAAGTAGTCATCTTGGTGTGTTCTGTGTCAGAATTAGAAGTTGCCCAAGATAGCTCCAATTCCCTTCTTGTGCACCTACTACTCCCTAACCTCTTTGATGCAGACTTTTTTTTTCTTTTTTAGAAAGTCACAGATAGCTGAATTGCCAAATTTTACCTCCAAATAAGTGAGTTATTTGCATTTATTTATGTGTGATTTAGATTCTAAGATTTTCCATTGGAAAGAGAATAGGTACAGCCTAGAGCCATTACATTATTAATTTCATATTGAAGTGCTATTGGCTAGCTTTTGTGCTTTAACTTTGGCTTGAAAAAGACAGTCACAAATGGAAAGGAGTCATGGAAGGCCTGATGATGTCACCGTCCCCATTAACGAGAACTCAGTGGCAATGAGGCCATTAGAATTATTGTATAGTAATAAATATTGAGAAGACAAGTGAACCACCCACTGCAGATTCAGAAAGTAAGAATAAAGCCAAACACAAACTAGTTACTTCAAATTTTTAGGATAAATGAAATATGCAGGAAGTATATTTTCCTTGGGATATATTTTTTATGATGTTTCTTTCATAAATATGGTATACCCAAGAGGGTGTGAGGATTACTAAGCATTAAGGGTCTTTCAATTACTTTTTTCCTTTTATTTTACAGGGAGAGGGAGAGGAAACGATAGAGAGAGAGAGAGAGCGCACAAGCAGGAGAGAGGGGCACAGAGAGAGAGAGAGAGAATCCCATGGGATTCAATCCCATGACCATGGGATCATGACCTGAGCCAAAATCAAGAGTCAGATGCTCAACAGACTGAGCCACCCCCACACCTCAGGGTCTTTTAATTTCAAACCAGTTCTCACTTGGCTTCTAATATATATATTTAAAGTTCTGAAAAAAAAAACAAAAAACTATTGAGATGAGAAACAAAAATCTGTGGGAAGAAGGTTAGATTAGTCAGAAAATACTTTAGGGATTATGGATCTTAAAGAAAATATTGACCTTAGGTAGAAAAGGAGGGGCAAGAGTGGTCTCCATCAGAGACCTGCTAAGGAAAGTCTCAGAGGTAAGAATGCTCATGAAATATGTTTGGAGGGTGTCCAGGACAATAAGGGGATATATTTTTCATGCATTAGTTGGAAAGGCAGATAAATCTGCAGTAAGAACATGACTTTCATTGCTGGAATAGCTAAACATTTGGTAAGAAATAGGAGCCACTGCAGTTTTTTTTAATCTAACAACCGTATTTATTGAATACCAAGCACCATGCATCACTATGTCCATCATTTTTATTTAATTCAATCCACAAAACTCTATGGAGTGGGTATTACTATCATTCCATGTTACAGATGAGGAAACTGAGACTTAATAGACAAGATAATTAATTGGTGCTAGGCCATATGATGAGTAAATGGCAGAAACAGGATTTGAATCTACATCTCGCTGAAAAGTAAATGAGCAAAACAGTATTTTAAGGGGAAAAATGGGCCAAAAGTGTTTTTGATAGATGGGAGGGGTGAGATATTTTTTAAAAAAGAGGCTAGTTAAGACTACAAGCTCTCTTTGAAGTACAAAACATAATGCTTGACTTCTAGCCTGCACTCAAATATCTGCTGACCTGACTATTAGTAGAAGTCTAGGACTGATAACATTTTGTCACTTTCCCTTTGAATTTCATGGGTTTTTAACCACATCACCATAATAAAACACCAATCTGTAGCTTTCATAGTTAAGATTCTTTTCCAGTTTATTTTTTTCTAGTTTCAAAAATTAAAATCTACTATATGTCACATCATGGTATAAAGCCCACTTTTAAAACATATTGGTAGCTTTGATCTCTATCAATTTTTGTAAGAGATTCATCTATGATATAATATTATCATTAATTTATACTGTTAGAAAAGATACGGGTACAGATCTAACAATTTGAACATCTGCAATTTCATTTTTCTCTATTTAAACAGAATGTAATTTTCAAAGGCATGCTATAAATGGGTACATATTACAAAGGTAATTAAAGATTTAAATAGATGTATGCATTAGCTTCATGGAGTGCTATACAGCAGAGGATTATTTTATTTTAGTGGAAAATACTGATTTGTAAAGGAAATACTGAATATTTCTGTAGCCAAAATATATTTCACATATCTTTCACAAGATTCTGTCACAGCTCTGAAAAAATATATTCCATCATTTCATTAACAAAGCTTGAACTCATGCTGGGGCATCTCATTCTCAAGCACTAGATTTAACAATGGGACTGTGAACTCCAGTGTCCATGGCAACAGTAGCTAATTCTTCTTTCCAATCATGGTGGCAATTCTCTCCCATGGCTTGAATCAGTTACAAAACAAAATACTCTCAAAGACCTTTCTGAGCCAATAGCCTTGCAGCTAATCTGCTAATAGGAAATAATCTGCAGCTAATACACACATTCCAGGGCAGCAGTGTGTTTTCTTAATACTTTGTTTCGTGGGCCTCTTTCCAAAGAAAGCACAGTAAAGAATAAAAAAACAGACATTCATTAAAAATAGTATTATACTACCTGGCCACTATTAATGCCTAAAACTTGCTGCAACTTGCACTGCAAGAGTTTGTTAAATAGCAAATCGAGAAGAGGCAATGTGGCAACAAAGAGAATGAAAGCAAATTGTTTATGCCAAGAGGGTAAGAGCTGAGTTAAGAGAAGGCATATTTAAAACAACTGATTTTTAGCAAACATTTACAGTGAACAAATTGATTTTTTTTCAATCTCTATCCGCCACTATTTGTAGAATCTGTTATTGGATGCACTCCAGCAACAAATATCTCAACTGCCTTGTAAAGCCTCTTTTTTTTTTTTTTTCCTTCTTTTTGGTCCTCACCGTGGAATAATGGAAATGGTTTAGCACTGAAATTAGTTTTTCACCTCAAGGGTCAAAGTTTAACCTCTCGAGCAACTATAATGACCTAAAATCATTCTAATTACAGAAAAGAAACAGTCTTCCCCAAACCCTGATAAAACTGATGAATCAGCTTCCAAAACTCAGTATTGCCTTTTGTTCAGAGTAAGATTGGGATGTTTCTGCTTGAAAGAAAAGGCATGAATAATTATAAAGATGAAATACCTTTTCAACCCACGCGGAGTAGAACTTCCTCCTGCTTAGGGTTGGGATGGCTTGACACAGCAGTGTATCTGCATCCGTGTTCCAGACCCTGAATTCTACCTGGCTCAAAGAGAATGTGATGACTTCTGCCTTTCTGCTGCAACTCTTCATCTGGGAAGAAGACTCCCATTATTTCCCCTTCCACATTTTATAAAAAGGAAGCAAAATGAAATAAAAACAAATAGAGGAGGAACAAAATCTTTAAAGTTAAAGGAATCACAACACCAAAGGGTATCTCCTTCATCCTCTTTAAATCCGTTTTATAATTCTGGTTGCTATGACAACATGATGCAACTCTATATTACCATGACAATCTGACACAACTTTCAAAAAACAGTAAGCACTGTTTTATTCTGTTGTTCAATTGCTCCCAAGGAAACATGCTGTTATTTACTTCTGTGATGAAACTTGTACTATAGT
Organism: Hyaena hyaena; assembly: GCF_003009895.1. Lineage (NCBI taxonomy): Eukaryota > Metazoa > Chordata > Mammalia > Carnivora > Hyaenidae > Hyaena > Hyaena hyaena. The sequence goes on along the minus strand of NW_024080658.1, from coordinate 5,631,541 downwards.
CGTATAGAACTTATGTCAGAAGAAGAAAAGCCAAAATATGGCAGACACCTGAGGAAAAACAATATAGATGTCGGTTAACCACTGATTAAATGGGACCTTTTTTGCTATTCCTAAAGAATGTGAAATTGGAATGTTCTTCATTTGAAAAATGGAAAGGGCTTCTTCACACAAGAGGGTGACCGATCACGCAGTATAGAGCTGGGTTTACCTTCCTAGCTACTAAACTTATTTTGCCATCACCTGTGCAATATGAAATGAAAGTCTGTGAAAGACTACAGGGAGCCAGAGGATCGGGTGAAACCCATATAATGGATTATACACAGACAGCTAAGCACACTGTTCAAACAAAACTCACAGAGTTCAAATTGTTAGTTCAGTTGAGCATGGTCTTTCTTGAATTATTAGATATCTTCAAAATGGGAGTATTTGGAGTCCTTCACTTCCTTTCCTGAATCATTATTTCCAATTGTCACTTTACACTGAAGTCAATGATCTGATGTCTTAGAGCCTTCTCCCCACCATTCCACTACTTCATCAATTCCTCCCACTGCTTCTCAACTCATATAATAAATTAACAGTTATATTTGTTAGGCAACTACAACATGTCAAATCCTGTGTCTGAAAACCCTTAAGATAATTATGCAAAAATGGGTGCTATTTCCACTGGATAGAAAATATTTCAACTTAGAAACCTAAGGAACTCTCAGTAGCACTCAGGTATTAATTTGCAGAACTACAATTCGAACCCAACTCTTTGGTCTCCAAAGGCCAACCTCTTCCCAACCAATGGACGACCTGTTTTTCAAAACAAAGAACATCTTCTCTTTCTTGTATTGTAACAATAAATAATATCTGCTAAATTTAAAAAAACACAATCTACATCTGGGTAAGTTTTCTTTCATTTGAAAATGAATAATATTTTGCTAATCAAAGTAGATATTAAAAGGCAGAAAAATAAATCATTCTAGGCTGGAAGAAGGTTAAGTGTGATTAATATCCCATAACAAGTTTGTCTATTTTAAAAAAGATGCAAACACCTTGTTTTTCATTCTGAAATATAATGGCTATCATTTACCACTCAATAGTTGGGAAAGAAAAAAAAATCTAGTAAGTTAAACTTTGCTATCAGCAATTTTGGTGGTCACTTCAATTTGAAGGAAAAGCAAGGTACGGTGAATTTCTCAATATTCTTTATCCTATAAAGAAAGGATAATGCCAACTACATAACTAAAAGAAACCCCAACTGGCGCGCCTGGGTGGCTCAGTCTGTTAAGTGTCCAATTTCAGCTCAGGTCATAATCTCACAGTTCGTGAGTTCGAGCCTCATGTCAGACTCTGTGCTGGCAGCTCAGAGCCTGGAGCCTGCTTCAGATTCTGTGTCTCCCTCTCTCTCTGCCCTTCCCCTTGCTCATGCTCTCTCTCTCTCTCTCTCTCTCAAAAATAAACATTAAATAAATAAATAAATAAAAGAAACCCTAGCACAACAAGCCCTTTGCATTCTGAATTTTTCAAAGTGACTCATAGTACACACAGTGAAGTCTCAATAAACATTTGCTGTAACAACAGTTTCCTACATTTGTGTCTTGATTATAGATCAAGTTTTTTAATATATATTTTGTGTGCATATAAAAATGTACATTTAGTCTTAGATATACCTGTTACCCCAAATTTGGCTGCTTAAAGTTTTGATGCTAAAATACTGAATTTCAGTGTAAAAGTTACCTTTTAATTTAAATAGCATTTAAGTAGTATTTTCATGTGTCCAAAGTAAGGGGGGAAACTGATGACATAACATTCAAAATGAAGGTAAAAATGTCATCTTCACTTTGCACATGGAATATTTCTCTGAGTGAACACAGAAGTGTAATTCAGTTCTTGTTTGTGCCATAGAAAACATCCATTCCCTCCCTCCCTTACTAATCATATTTGCTACTTATAGCAAGTCTAGAGATGATGGCTCCAGTGTCCTCAAGTTCTAATTTTTCTGAAAAACAGAGGAAATGACACAGAGGCAAGATAGAGAAAGTGATTAGGGGGAGGGAATAATTCTACCAGTTCTGTTCCAGGAATAACCATGGGACCTGAGGAACAATTCTCTATTTGATGATGCTCAGTTTCAAAGAAGGGCAGACCATATGCTTGCTCAATTGTTGACATTATATATGACCCAAAAATATTAGAGATTAAAATTATGTTACATGACTAAGGCTTTGTAAAGGGCATCTACTGTAAGCTAAGGTTTTGGTTGTGGGCATGTACCAAGGTGCATTCTTGTGACAGTAAAATATTATTTGAATGTAAATTAAATTGATATTTATTGAGTGTTTTTGATGCCAGAGGACTCCCCCCCCAACCCCTGCAAAAAACTGTCAAGGAATGAGGAGCCTGGATGAGCTCCATCAATATTTGTGCATATTTCCCATACAAAACCCTACAGGAAATACAGCGATGTTTAAAATGGACAGTTTAAAACTGCCCATAAGAAGTTTATAATCTAGGAAGTGGAAGATTTATAAAATTTTATTTATAATAAATATGAGTCGGCAAAATGCATTGAGAAATACAAATGTTCTCAGTGTATAGATGAAAGAGGAGATAGACTATCAAGAACATGTATTACTGTTTTGTCTTTTTTAGTTAATTTTATGATCAAACAGGAACAAAAATATTCAAAGAAAAGCTCTTTTAATACCTTTGGTGTATATATATATATAATATGTGGTGATATCTCACCAGTATATAATGGTGAAATATATATATACATATATATATATTTGGTGTGTGTGTGTGTATATATATATATATATATATATATATATGTAAAATATATGGCAGTATCTCAGCATATAAAAGTGCTCCATAAAACTGATGGTTTGTCAACTCACTGTATCTGCAGTATCTTCTGGGAAAAATATAAGATAGTAATGAATGAGTTTGTTGGATATCTAACAGGAGAATTAAGAATGTAACCCTAGGCATGCTTCACCCCCTGAATCTACCTTATATTAGGATATTTTAAAATCAGCATTTAAGAGCTACAGAAAGAGTGGTAGATGAAAATTATAAATAAACCTGATGTTTCTTTGCTTTTTTGAAAGCTAAGACTACTGTTTATGAAGACAACTGATCCCAAGATTGAAAGTTATATTGGTTCTCTAGCCCTATTCTCGTACAGAAATAATCTTGGAGTGCAAAGTTAAGGATAAGTTCCTCTCTCCAAAATTAAGACAAATGTCCAAAGGATAATATAAATCCTCTCAGTCAAAATGGATGGAAGGAAACCCATACACAAAGATCATATGTTTTTAAATAATAAGACTGACCACTGTCCTTGTTCAAATTGTCTTTTCTCTTGCTGTACAGTTTAGAAGTCCTCAGCAGATGAGAGGCATCAAGAAACAAAGGCACAGAGAACGGGTAGGGAAGGTCATCTAACAACACTAGTGAGGCCAAAATATTAGACGTTGAGTAAGAAGATCAGAAAACTGTAAGAGATAGACAAAAGAACTCAAGAAACACATTAGATAGATGTGACGTAGGAAGAGTAATGGATACTGCTACCTTATGTACCAAGGGTCAGTAAGCCAAAGAGAAACTGCGCTTAATTCATGGACTTCAACTACGCAGTTTGCCAAGTACTTTAGGAATACTCCCACTAACCCCCTCCAAAGTTTTCTGTTTTTTCCTTCCTTCTTTATTTTTTTTTCTTTTCAGTTTTAAGCTTGGAAAATAATTTCAGAATTTGGAAAATTCACTTATATAGAACTTGATAAGCTAGAAAAACACAGTATAATGTAGTAGTAGCCATGATTATATATCTGAATCCTGTAGGTGTGGGATTTAATGTATTTGTAACAGAAGGCTCATGTTACACAAAGTAAAGAAAATCAAACCTTGCTGAAAACACTAAAGGAACTTCATGCCATGTATTTCTTTGAGGAAATGCCAGAGTTGACAGAACCATGATTCATCATAACATACTACTTGTCACTAAAAGAAAACACATATAACCCCAGACAGAAATGACCTAATCCTGGTTGTTTACTGACGTTGTTATAAGGCAACCTGTTTCTATCACAAGTAGTTTCCACCTAGAAGGTGGGGCCACTTCAGAATAGATTCCCTGCATTGGAAATGTTTATTTGCTCATTGAACCTACTTACTATGGCGTTAAATTAAGTCTTTTGAAAAATGAACTACCTTTAAATCCAAAGAGATGAGAAAAGTTTTCAGAAATCACATAATATTTTTGGCATTTATTAATATTCTTATGCCTTAAGCAGAACTTGTGATAGAACTATTCTCATTTTTATTTAATAGAACAAGAAATTAAGGGATGGATAAAGAGCTACTTTGGCACAATGGTTATATGTAGGTTCAGAGGTAATAGCTGTCTGGATTGTTTCCTAAACTCTGGAATTATGTTGATGAATGACAAGGACAATTGATTCAAATTTATTATTATTTATCTACCAATAAAATTCTTCTTGCCTCTTTATCAAGTGTTTTAAGATGATTGAGCAAAAATCTTCAGGAACTGTCAAGGGCTATGTCAATGATATGTATGTATTACTGATGAATCAATATGCCCTGCATCTTTGGGAAACAAAACACTTTTTGGTTGTTTTCATAATCAGACTCAAACGTTAAGACTGACCAGGGCCAAAATATATCCTGTGTGTTAATACCAGGTTGATCTTTCATTCCCTTTCCTTTCCTTTGTGCATTCTACCCTCAAGAGGACACATGTTTTCAAAGCTTTTGAAGACAAAATGTTTTAGTTTTTTAAAATCTAAGATTTTTCAAATTGAGATCTTTTACAGATCAGGCTTTACTCCTAAACAACAACAAAAAGTCAAAAGCAATGAGAATGTAAGCAGAAGCCCTAATCAAAACCATAAGTTCGGGGTGTCTCCTGAAACACAGTTTTCCTTAGTAATGGAGTCAGTCTGTCTGAAGTGTTTTCATGCCGTTTCTGGGGGCAGAAGAAATGCTGCTTTAGTGCTCTTGGAGGTTAAAAAAAATTTTAATGAACACAGATTAGGAGAATTTATTGAATTCATCAGCTGCATCTGAGCAATATAATTGATTAGAGAGATAGAAAGATATTTTTATACAATTAGATGAAATACCAGGGAGATAGGATATAGTGTGAAGTTATTTGTGATACTGAGTTATGACATGAAGTGCTCTGGGGAAATGCTGATTTCTTAAATTACCTAAACAAGTTCAATGTCATCCTTTTGTCATTACTAACAGTCGGCGTACAGTTGTGCATAATTAGATTTGCCTCAGTTATCTACATCTACCACTATAAAAGCAAGTAACTAAATGCTTGACATGCTATAATACATCCTCACTGAATTCTGTAGGAATCTTCATGCTGAGTAATTGTACCTCTCTGAAGACACGGAAACTTTTTTTTTTTAAACACTGCTGCCAGTTTATCATTCCATGTATGAAAAAATGCAGATTAGGTGGTCAGTATTCAGCTGACTTGAAATATAACCACATGATGAGCTGGGTTTTAGTGCCAATACAGTCCAGTCATGGCATGTGTTCTTGACAGTGACGGAGAATCCCAAATTTCAAGCATATGAACCAAACATACTAGGAATATATGGATAGGTGTTGTTACAGGGTAATTTCTTCCTTCATTGTCCTTTCTCATGAAGCCGGGAGTTGGGGATGGGGATGTGGGAGGGGTAGAAGGGGTAGGGTGGGCTGGGGAGGAGTTAATGAGCCTGATTACCAGTAATCCTCATTTTCTAACCCTCGCCCACCATGGTTTCAGCAATACCTGCCATTCTCTTCAGGCTGTCATCAAAGTTGGGAAACCATGCTACAGAAATAGCACTATAATCCCAAACCATATTATCTTCAGAGTCTCTTTCTTCTCAGTTTATGCCTCTTCAGTTTATTCATGTATTGGATTATATATTCATTCACTAAACACACAGCTGACTGTCCATGTTTCAGGTGCTGTACTGGCTGGCAGAGATACTGGAAGCAATAAAGAGGATTCTGGCCTCAAGGTGAATACCAGCTAGTGGGGATATCAACATGCAAATAAAAAAAATGATACGACATTATTGCTGTAACCTAAGTATCCACAAACGACAGGAGAAGCTTTGAACCCTGACAAATCTCACTTATGTCCACGGTCTCAACTAATATTGAAATATCCCTAATTTCCAAAACAAAAATATCTCCTGGAGCCACATTCTCACCTGCTTGAAGTTTTAAAGTGTGGACCTAAACATGTGAAATTCGGAGAATTCATTAAAAACAAACTGTATCATTAACTGCAATATGATTTCCACCCTCCCCACAAAAGATGATCCCGTTACTTCTTAGTTCTCTATCTCTGTAATGGTATGACTTTTCATACTGTCAGCCAGGGTTGAAATAGGAAGTCTTTTTCTCCCCCCCTCACACAACATAGCTAACCTTTAGCAACGCGAGTCTTTACCAATTTAACATCTTAAATTCCTCTTAAGCATGGCTCTTCTCTAAATCTATGCTGCTGCCCAAGTCCAGCTCTTTGATGGATTTCTAATTGGTCTCCTCGTATCTGGAAACCGAAAAGTGGCTCGTTTCAGTCCTCCATCCTCCCTGCCAGTAGCATGAGCTTCCCCAAACACAGATCTCATCTTGTCCTGTCCCTGGTGACAGTCTGTCAATCAAAGGTTTTCACGTCCACCTTCTTGGCGTTATAACCAATGTGCATTTAACCATGTGGGAAACTGATTCTCCTACATAGATTAAAAGTCAGTTTAAGCATCTGGAAGAATACAGGGACACCCTTAGGACGTGCTGTAGATCTGAACCCGTTTTTTTCTTGATAGAACAAAATACAGTCACAAGATCAGGGTGAGATCAGGGAAGTCATGACACTCCTCCTCTGAGGCAGGGTTTCAGTTTTCTACAAGCACAGTGATCAAAATTGGAGAAAGTCGACAGAGAACAGAATCCAGCAGCTTAGAGCGGATGAGAATACCCTGGAGACCTAGGCACTAATAAAAGCTTTAACTTCAAAAACTAGAATAATGAAAGGCTTATTACCTCCAATTATCAACTCCCTTCCCCTTATCTCTTTGATGCGGGATCCAGGCAAAACACAAGGGATATGAAAGGAGAAGAGACGAGTACAGAAGTGTGCACATTTACGAGGCTTTAGCTGTCAAAGCACCTGAAGGCTCTCTGAAACCGCAGCTTCTATAGTATCTATGCAAACAGCGAAATCCAGAGCTGAAATAAATATCCAGACACAATACACTGCACCTGGCCCACAGTAGATGCTCACCAAACATGTGCTATGAGAACTACCTGAGTGCTAACTGCACAACTAGGGACACCAAGAAGCAGTCAGTGAAACGGTTAAAAACAGCAGGTCAGTTAATGATGCTTATAATATTTATAGACACACACACACACGCACATATACACACATTTTTAAAATGGCATCCCATGAACATAATATTTTATTAGGAAATGTATATTCCTCCTTATTCATGGTGAGTTTTTTTAGATAATTTACTTTCACAAGAAGTCTTCACTATAAATGTCCAGGAGTAATCTGGCTTTCATACTACATAACTTAGTGCTAATACCCTGACCGATAGTGCTTCTCTCTGTGTGCAAAATATTCTAAGAATAACACCTAAGATATCACACAAATGCAGGTGAATTACTAGAAAATTCAACCTAGCTGTCAAAAAACTGCCATCAAGTTAAACATTAAAAATAAAATACAACAGTCAACAGAAAAAGTTTAAATCTAATCCTGGATTTGGAGGAGGCTCTCTTGATTTGATTATCTACATTTTAAGAAAAAGCCCCTTTCAGAATTACTAAAAAATAATTGATAAACACTGGAATCAATCAAATATCCTGAAGTAGAACAAAACCCTCCAAACTAAAATTATAACATAATTTGGTTTAAGTAAGAAATCAGATAGCTGGGCCAGGTTTCTTGAAGTTTCCTCAGCTCTAGAAAAATTTTAATTCATGTTGAAAAAATGAATAGGTTAAAATTAACTTTGAAAGAGTCAAAAAAGAGGTATTCATTTACTAGTGAAGATGCAAACTTACACACAGTATACATTTTGTCCTTCTCTTGATTGATTGGAGTTACTTCTGGTTTGGTAGAAAAGAATGAACATTTCTTTCTTAACATAGTAATGCTGTAATTTGTACCACCTGTATCAGTGCATCAAAAACCAAATTTTTCCCTTATTTGGTATGATCATGAAGGTGGATAAAAATTATGCACCCTTAGTATTGTAGACAACAATTTGTGTATTTTTCTAAGGGCCTGTATAAAATCCGTGAGCATTTCATTAAATTCTCCCAGTGAAACCTACATACTTCCTACCCAACCTCCTCATAGTGCTGTTTCCTATCTCAGGCAGGATAACCTCTTACATCCTTCTTATAATCTCTCATCGTTCTCACTGCCAAACTGGTCACCAAATCCTATGGGCCAACTCCACTACTCTGCACTTTCTTCAGGTTACTGGGTTTCACCTACACTATTTTAAAACAATGTTTTAGTCTGTTTTGGGCCTGTCTTTGGGAAGAAAGGTTACCAGGTTTGATATATTCTAGGACAAAGGGAATGCGAACTAGGCACATGGTCAAGAAACTCTGGAGTGTTTTAGGGACTACCAAAAACAAACATTGTCTACAATTCTTTTTTTTAAATTCGCTACTGAATGATATACAGGTGCAACAAGGCCAACAGCTATGAGTCTTGCTGCCAAAAAAATAAATTTCAGAGTATTCAAGACCCTTCCACTATCAGATCTTAACTTTTTATTAATTTCATTTACTACTTTCATGTTCAAAAACCCAGCACACCCAGCCGAGAACTGGCCCTTTTCCCACCATTACACATATTTGTTAAAAAAAAAAAAAAAAGTTTGTAGAATAGGAAGCTTCAATAATCTTGTTAAGGGAAATAATTTTCTTAGCTTAGGTTGGGCCATGCGGTTATGAGTGATACTGATAGCACTGAGTCATTTTTCATGAAATTACTATCTGTCAGGCATATTTATTTCTGAAATCCCCCAAAGATTGTTATTTTGAAATGCACAAACACCTACCTCAAGAATTCATTCTGTAACTAGCTAGTAAATACATATTAAAATTACACTTTAAATAGAATAAAATTGAAATAAAGTAAAAACGAAAACTGATTTAGGTGCAAGAATATTTCTGACTGTGAAGCCACCACAAGATAATGTTTTCTTCAAAGATACAGCAGCTGTACGGGGAGCTCTGGTTGGCATTTTTGTAAGGCACAAGCTATGCCGTCATATCCAGGGAGACAGCCACATCCTTTGTTGTTCTGGTAACAAATATATGTCTTATCATATCAACAAACCTCTGTGAATAAAAGAGAATTCTGTTCAGGGCATGTGTAGAATGCTCCTAAGGTTACTGTCAATTAGCCTTTAGGGATGATTTCAATGAAAGAATTATGCCAAATTAACCAAGGTACAAAAAAGACAATAAAGAAGTGTCTTATGAAATATAAAGCTGTCCACACCATGTTTGAAATATAACAAAAACCATGTTTAGGCATGGTTGCTGTTAACATGGTTTCACTTATGGTGTAGACAGGACAGTAAATTATCACACATTCCTATAACAGGACTTGGCCTCGCTTTGAAACCGGGGTGGTAATATTTTTAATATGCAAGAATTCTTACCTGAGGCCAGTCACATGAAACAGGAAAACACGTGTGCCGAAATTGTTTTAATGTGTGAGACAACCACACACTTCGCCCTTTTCTGAAATTTCAATGGCATGAGCCGTCTACTAGTGTATCTTCTATACGAAGTGTTCTGTATGGCTGTGGTATTTAATGGTCTGAAATTAAAAAGGCTTTGTCCTGCCCATTTCTACCTAGACATGCAAACATTCTTCCTTAAAACTTTCTCCTAATCCTTTTAGTTTTTACAAGTAACAAATAATCCAGCTCCTTGGCAGAGGTATGCATTTGGTTCCAATATCTTGCAAAGCTTTTGGCAAAAACGTAAGCACTTTTGTTTACCAAAGTTAGGTCTTAAACTTATGGACGCAATTTGAAAGATTTTGAAAAACTAGGACTTACTGACTGCTTGTTTAGACTTAAAAGCTTCCTGACGGGAAAGGGGGGAAAAAAAAAAACACGTGAAAGTGTTTGAAAATGCTTTCCTCCCAAAGTTATATTTCTTAATTAGGAGGCTTGTATCAAGTGGAAGTGAGTAAATTTCAAAACTGTAATACCTCTAAAAATCTGTCTGCATTAATCTATTAATCCACAACTTAAAAATGTAGAAAATAAAACCTCTGATTCACTATTATTTTTAGGAGTCAAAATAGTTTTGGTCTTTCAGTGAAAACAGTTTATCTTAATTACAAAAATGTATATGATGCCACTCACAGCTCTCTAAAAAGTTACTGGTAAATTATCCCAAAGGAAATACAAAAGAAGCAATGCCAAAAATGATGTTAACGGCCCAAGTGACCAGAAGGTAAAATCAGAAGATCCTGAAAGATCTTTCCTTAAAGAAATCCAGTTTTAATCATAATTTACAAATTTGTATGGAAAAAAAAATTTAAAGGAAGAAGATGACTTTTCCTATACTGGTTATCAAGAGGCCCAGCAAATTAAGTTCTGAGATGATAAAAGAGAATATAGTTTAGTAATTTATTATAAGCCATAATTAAGAATTGAGAATTATCCCTAGAACTGATTTCATGAATCAAATTTCTCTATCGTAAGTTGAAATCAAATAGTCTTAATGGAATTCATATCTTACAAAATTATACAAAGATATATTTATGTAATGGTCTCATTCTTGTTACTATTAAATTGTCTGGCCCATTATATTTAAAACATTTAGAGAGGCTTTGTTCAAATAACTCATTTAATTGGAGGAAAAATTAAATACTGGTTTAGAGACTTACCTAAATAAGATTATCTAAATTCAAAGTAAATGAGTCTGTATCTTTTAAACTGTTTGAAAGCAATAATCAATGTTTAAAACTACATTTGGACAATTATAGCTTTCTCTTTTCATCAAGTATCTACCATTAAATACAGCACAGGTAAGTTTCATTTGTACCCAGAAATTAAGGAGACGTATTTGTAAAATGTTTACAATAACGTCTGTCCTGTTCTAAATATTACAATTTTTTTCTTCATAATTACACAAAGCACAAAATTGCAATGGTATTTGGTCGATCTCTGTTCTTCTAATCGTAAAGTGGGAGGAGAAAAAAGAGAGGTCGATAGTCTAATTCAGTTTTCAAAAATACAAAAAATAAAAAGAAGGATTCAGGTTAAAAATAAAGATGGCTTAGTTTTGTCTCCCTTACAGTAAGTAGCAGAAACATGAGCTGAAAACCCGTGGAAGCTGTACTCATTTCTATTCACAAAGAACTGTTCTACTGTCTGTCTGCAAATAAATCTCCTCAGTAAATAGCTCCAAGGTTGAGCTAAAGAATATTGTATGGATCAAAGAATTCATGTCTTCCTGTGTAAAGTGAACAGGCCGCAAGCCCACTTGTTTGTCTAAAACAATTAGAGCTAGTATGAAAAGGAGGGGGTTGGGACAAATAAGTTACAGCTGATTTTACTCTGCAAAATATTTAAGGGGGGTTTCAAATTAATAACTATCCAGGCCCCCAAACAGCCTAATCTTTGTCAATTGGTGCCAAATTATGCAAGGTGCTGCCAATTCTGGTTGTCTAACAAATCAAGACCAGTGTGTGTTACTCCTCGGCTGAAGTCTGATTGATTCTGGTCATTATATGGGCTGATCTCATTTTCACACATGGAATCAATATGTGAGCCAGATGTTCATTTACAGAGAAGCATTGAAACGACTCATCTACACGCAACTTTATCCCGGACCACAGAGCCCCACAGACCCATCGCCTCTTCTCACCCATACAAGGCTTCACACAGTACAAGACTATAAAACATTCTGCTAATATTACTGTCAGCTGAATGACTTTTACAGTACTATATAAAGTTGACAGATAATACATGCCAGTCCTAATTTGAGATAGACCTTTTCTGTTGGGACCTCAACCATTGAACAAGCAAACAGATTGAGAAGTAACATTTATTACAACACATAAATCATTTTCTACAACTACTATAGGTCTGGCCCGAGGGTGAAGCCTCTGCATAGCCTGTGAATCCTAATGCACTGCTTAAGTTACTAAATTGTACTGTCATTCCCCTCGTGGTGTGCCGAGAAGAGCTTGTCTGGCTTTTCACAAGAAAGTTCTTATCATGACAAATTTTATACATTGTTCCATGAAAAAAAATGCTAATAATTTGTCTTCTTGAAATAAAAATAAAACAATAGTTTCTCTTGAATAGTAATGATCACCTTAACGTATTTATTTAAATGAGACAGATATGCTCACACACAGATTACTGCATGGTTCAACATAAGAATCAAACCCAAGTTTGCTACAAAGTTATCCAAAGGATTTGTCATTTTAAAGACAAAACAAGAAGTATCATAGATCACAAATATAATGGAATCAGCATAGATGGCATGAATTATTTTAGAAAAAATAATGTAATATTAAATATTATACATGGTAGGATATTAGAAGAGAATGATAGTACACAGCTTAAAAAATTCCTCCATTTTTTGGTAGAGCTGACTGAAATCAAATACCTTCATACCTACTGAAAAATACAGGTTTAATACTATCCTAAGCTGATGAATCCAATGTATACTTCGTGACAAAGCAAATTTCTCTACTGCTTTTCCTATAGCACTATTTTGAAAATACATGGGTGACCTAATGTGGGGACATCCTATTTTGTATCCAGTTGTTTTTTTGTGATTCTTCAACCCTCTTGGCTTCAGTGGGGTCTTCTAATTGCATTTAGTCTGCCCAGTACTGCTTTAGGATAATCTAAAGTATGTCTGTTTTTCATCAGGTAACGACCATTAAATTTGGCTGCATTTCCTGCTAAATCTTGTTGAAGAAACAGAAGCTAGAAAACCTTTTCTTGTAGACCTGCTATGGTTTCTGAACCTAGACCTTTCTAGAATTGTAGCTCACTACTGCAGAGCTCCAAGGCCAGAGTCATTTGGAAGTGAGTCCAAATGCTCTTCAACACAGGATCTACTTGCCTGGAAGCATTTATGACTGCTCTATGTTTCAGCATACCCTGCAAGGGTGATCACTTGGGTCATTTCTAAAAAAACATTTTGAATTTGTGAGTTTATGTCTGTGCAGCATTCGGGGCTTTGCCTTTCTTTTTCTTGAACTAAACAAAAATATTGGCCAATCAAATCCACTCCTTCATGGCTTAAAATTCCTTTCAGTGACTCTTTATGCTGAGTTAAAATCCTAGTGTGTTAAGAACTAGTAGTAATTGTTTCAGGGTCAAGTTTTCCTGTATGACAATATCCAAGAAAAGTAATGACGAATGAATCTACGAGATGGTTTCCTGAAAGCCAAACATTCATCACCTCTTTAAAGAGAGAGGGAGTTCCTAACAGAAGAGGGTCCTCTCCAATGAGAAGGCTTATGACAAACCAATCAATCCCAGAACACGTAACAGGCTTCCAATTATTAATGTAATTGTCCTTTATGAAAAGCTGTTAGGTGCCGGGCATGAAGTTAAGGCTGAGGACAGAGAGACAGGGAAGACATAAATCCCTATCGTCAAGGAATTTGCTTGATGCCTAGTATGGGGAAGGGCTCAATAAACAGCACAGGGACCTCACAGTGTTTGTGGCAAATAGCATTTAAAACATTTTAGTTTAGGCCAAATATTAGATCTAATAAACTTAATTCCATTTTCATTAATATTGTCAATTCTACCTCATCTATAAATGTAGTAAAAATTGTTCCTTCAAAGCTAATTAAAATTCTTGTCATTTTACAGAGAAGAAAAAAAAAAGATCAAAATAGAGTTTTCACCAGGGAAATTTAAAAGAAGTTGGTCCCTTTCCTAAAGAAGTGAGTGACTAAAAACATATAAGGAAACTGGTGAGTTGCACTCAATCTGAGGAATGAATCTTTTGGTTCCTTGTATTCTCTCTTATTCAACACACAGTGCCTCATGGAGCCTTGGGGATCTCTTCATCCGTGTTCCAGTCTTCCCTTTCTCTTCAATGCCATGGCCACCACTCTACCGCCCGGCCTGTCTTTCATTAGTAATACTTGCTAATCAAACAGATTTCCAGGGTCCTGCTCCCCTCTTCTGATAGCATGGAGGAGTTAATCTTCATGAAACATTACTCTCCTTTGCAAACATCCATGGCTTTACCCTGACTAATAAAGTTCAATTAATTCAGCCTAGTTAGGTTTCTGCATCTGTGTCTTTAAGATGGGGATCTCCTAGATTCAAAGGAGACTCTGTGCATTCTCTACTGTCCATACTGTACCCAATCTATCCCACTTAGATTAGTCTTGGGCATCCTTCAAAGCTCAGATCAGTCACATTCCCTCATACATATCTGGAAACAAGCCTCATTGTGCCATTCCTCTGGCTTTTCCCCTTTAAAGAAACATTGGAACCTATATAGCCATATAAAAATATACACCAACTTGGCTTGTAACAGGTTTCTCCTTTATGAAGCATTTTTAAGTGGCCAAAGAGGAACCTTTCAGGAGTTCTTAAAACTGTGCAGTTACAGACACTGAACTGATTGATCACTCACACCAGAGCTCAGGTCATCCCTCTATAATTCAGGCTTCGCTCCAAAAACTATTAATCTGTTCTTCCTAAGCCATAAATTTTGAACTAGCTATTAATACAACTGAGTTGTTTGGGACTCTGTCTCTTAGGCCCGAAAAAGAACGTTAAACTTCTAACGATGAAACTGTTCCTCAACTGTCAAGTTATTAAAAGAGATTTTCATTAAGATTGAAAATCTTTTGCATTGAGTCCTGCTTTCTCTTTGACCTTGGCTTTCCCCATGCATTTCACATCTTGAAAGTAAGTCCCTTCCTTTACCTCTTACATAGCTCAACAAGTCGATTCAGAATTCAACACAGATGTCATGATGCTTTATTTATCAATATTACATAATTCCTTCTGCCATATTGAAGCACTTAGAGGAAAGCTATCTATCCTGTATCTCCATTTTGAATGTCAAGGTTATCAGAATTAGTTCCGAAAACAGATGTTAGAAAGTCTCATTCAATTGAAGAAATAAATGTAAAGGATTTTAAGAATGTAGTAAAGCAATATTCTATCACTAATGTATACACCTGTCTCAAGGACTAAATATTAGTTTTAGAGTAGTTTGTTTACCTTTTATTTTTCCTTTAAAGTTGTCCTTCATCAGACTATTTGGTCTTTCTTTCTGGGCACCTGTGCCAGACAGTATGCATGTCAAGAGTTTAAAAAGCATATCTCCTGCCAAATCTGACATTGCTGTCTTTCTGGCGTAAGAAAGAAGCCACAGACATATACCAGGGAAAGCGGGGACTTTTGTCTCTTTAAATGTGATTATTTGCTAGAATGAAATTTATTATATGCCTATATATGTTCTACATGACCCAAATTCTGTTCTACCAGATACTACTCAAATTAAATATATATTGCTGTTCAGATATCTTTTTGTCTGGAAATAAAATATTATGCACAGATTTGATTGACCTTTATATGGCAGCACGTCTTCCTTCAATTATGTTTAGGACCCTGAAAAAATGACCAACTCTCCCTGTTGAATATCTACCTCACTTATTGTCTTCCCTGCACTGCCCTGTGTCTAAAGCCTGATTTGTCCTTTCCCTTTTTGTTCTCCAATCTAATAATGATCCCTGGTTGCAGTAAAATGCCACGTGTGGATGGTATTGCAGTAAAATACCAAAATGGAAGTGAGACTTTTGGTTCCAATGGCCCTAAATCCTCACAACGAGATATGAGGCCCAATAAAACCCCTACATATTCTGGCTTTCCACAAAGGACAACTGACCCTTTGGTTTACATGAAGAAAAGAAGAGTTCAAAGGCTTTCGAAGGGGATCTTTTTTAACTTCCAAAGATATTCAGCCACGGTCAATTTGACTGCAACAAATCTAACTTCCATATTGAATCTAAATCTAAACCACATTTAGAAGTTTAATCAGAAGATATTTTTAATTAACAGGGTGTATTAGATGTGACATCAAAAAGATAGATAAGACAAAGGCTTCTACATAGACACCACTCATTTAAAAAAAATTTTTTTAAATTTGTTTTTGACAGAGAGACCGAGAGAGCGAGTGGGGCAGGGGGAAAGAGAAAGGAAGAGAGAGAATTCTAAGCAGGCTCTGCACTGTCAGCATAGAGCCTGATGGGACGGCTTGAACTCACAAACCGTGAGATCATGACCTGAGCTGAAACCAAGAGTTGGACACTTAACTCACTGAGCCACCCAGGCACCCCAGAAACCACTTCTGGTGTGAGGGCAAGTACAGTTTAAATTTTAACAATGTTATATCATATCCAAAATTTAACAAATCAAACATCCAGTTAAACAAAAGTTCTGTCCTTAGGAAAACTATGACATCAAGTCATTGGTGCCATTTCCAAATAATGAAAAGAAGTTACCTTCATTCTCAAAGGTAGCAAGATTTGTGGCCCTCACTGAAAGTGTGTAAGGATTTCCACTTAAAACTTTCTATTTCAGGGGTTTATAAAAGCTATAAAAATTCTCTCCAAGCTGAAACTTGGCAAATGAGAACTCAGCATGAGGACATTTTTTTTAAAGCCTAAATTTAAAAACAGTATGTTCATGTACTTTTTTAAGCTTAAGAAGAAAAAAAGGAGAGAATTTTTGAGGTTTCAGTTGCCTTTTTTAAAAATCTGCGTTCCTCAGGAACTAGTTTGTTTTTAAAAATGGAAATTTGCAGACTATAAATTCAAATTTGGCCATGGTTTTTTGAGAATTTGATATAAATTAAAGTAATCTAAAATGGACCCTATCATGAAGGGAAGAAATTCATTGTTCTCAGAAGACTGTTTCCAGAAATAACTGTATCGCCCTTCCCTCCAAAATGGATATGAAAAATAGACGCATCCCTTTTGTTTTCCTGAGCTAAAGAAGCTATTTTTCCCTGAGTGAAAAAGTTCAATGAATCACCATGATATTTTTGGTTAAAGAATACTGTATGTTTTTATCTTTGCCTCCACCAAAAATTTATATATATAATTCTACTTTAATTATATTTTAATATACATATTTATTTGTTATTGACCATTGCCTCAGATTTTGGTAAAAATTTAGCTCTCCTGAATTTTGTGTGCATATAATAAATTTCATAAATAACATGCATAGTAAAGTAAGCTTATTGTATACATGCCTATAAAGAATACAATCTTAAGTATTGTGCTAATAAAATTGGTGTACTATTCTATTAAGAAATCTCAATCTATATGAGAATTTTAATTACTGTTTCATCTCAAAAAATATCTAACTTCTCTCCCACATATTGCAATGGGGAAGAGGAATGCCACACACACACAAATGAATGAGGCACCAGGTCCTGTTCTTAATGTGCTCATAATCTAGTTGTGGATCTAGATAGATAAATATATAGATATATAGATATTCTCTTCTACAAAGCCCCATGACTTTTGCTTACAGAAAAGAGTTTCCATAGGCCTATTTTCTTTCTTTCATACTTAAGTTTTTTAGAACATCTCTACCTTTCTGCAACTTTATCACCACAATCATGTTTAGAGTACTTATAGCACTAAAAACTTTCCTTCATGTCCACAGTGATCCTCTTTCCAAAACAAGCCAATCCTGCTAAAGCACGGGCCCTCTGTTGTTCTTCTTCCCAGAATGCACACTTCTTCCCTTCCCATTCTGCCTTTTGTACTCTGTTACTTGAGTTTGGAACTCTAAAACCAAAAGTCCATTTTTTTCATGTCTGATTTCTCGAATCGCTTCTTTTTTCATGGATCTGTCACGTGCCACTCCACAGTTTGATATTGTCTCCTTAGTCTGAACCAAAGTTGCCCAGGTAACTTGGCCTTGCTCCAGTTGTCCAAGCCCCAGAGTCTGCAAGGCTCAAACCCTGATACGTTCTCTTTAGAACTGCAATCTGAATTAGTTCTCAATTGCTGCTGACCTCCTACCTATACTAGAAACCGGAAGGAAATAAAGGCTATGAAGAATTTAGGTGGATGGTCAGGTCAACGTCTGAAGAACTTCAAAACAAGGAAAGGAGGTGAGCAAGTCAAATATAAATCAAAAGTAAAAATATTTTGATGCAAAAATCAGACATAAAATCAGAGTGAAAATGTGCTTCAAGGATCTTTACCAAAACTATAGTAATAGTTGTAATGAGTGTTTAAAATTTGCTTTCATTAGATAAGAGTATATATACATATATACACACATATATAGGTGTGTGTGTACATATGTACATGCATATACACATATATTTATATATAAGGCCATATATTTAAACTGAAACTCTCCTGCCCTTCTCTCTTATCTCATGATTTATTCCCAAGCTGTTACTATATTTAATAATTTTTTTCTACAAAATTATTTTTAAAAGGTTTTGCTTAAATTATCATTATATCATACAATGATCCAAGTTTACTGTATGGATGCTATTTCTCATTCATAAAAATTATAGTTTAATTTGTAGAAATTATTACAAACTGCAATTCCAAATACATTCCCCTTGAGCCTTTCAAATAAACACAAGACATATAAAAAATAGTCTGATACGCAAAATTACTTTTCAGCATAGGACAGGAAATGACTGTGGTTACATTAACATTTTCATGTTCAAATGCATGACTTCTACTATCACAAGATTTTTACAGTGTCATGTGTGAAATCCAAAATAAGAAAAATGAAATATATTTTGATGTTGTTTTTTAAATGTGTTCCTTATATGACAAAGACTATTAACACCTAAGGCTAGAAGAAACCTTCAGAGACGATCAAGTACATAGCTGAGATAATTAAGGTGATATATAAGGGAAATGTGTTGGGGACTCAAGAGAAATGAAGTAAGTCTTCGGGGCCATAGTGTAAGAAGGAAAGAGTCACAGCTGGAATACACAGATGTATCTATCTTTATTGACTAAGCCTTTGGATTTTTTTTTTTTTTTTTTTACTATTCTGTGTTGCCTAAGTATCACTAAGATCTTGAAGTCACATCTGTGACAAACATCCTATAGAAGCCAAGGAGACCTGAATTTCTCAAAGACTAAATTCTTCTTTCAGAATCAGCATCCAAGTAGATTCAGAAACTTAAAGCAGTGACATTAACAAGTTTAGTTAAAAAGTTAGAACAAAGTTACTATTTTATATGAAAAGAATTTAATAATCTTCAGATTACTCTAGGCATTTTCCCATGAAGTATAAATGAAATTAACAAGAAATATCTTTTACCTATGACTTTAAATGTAACTAGACTGACATGAGCATTAGAAAAAACAAACGGATTAATATCTTTTTACATAACTGACCTATATCAGGATATACTGAATCTTTTAAGAAACTTTAAGTATTTCATATAGTGTATAAAAGCATACATTTTATAATTTTAAGATATTCTAAATACTATAAAATATTCCTCCTTGAATGAAGAATTCGTTTTGATTGATAAATAAATGCACACGTCCTAACACAGGATTATTCTTTCAAATGAACATTAATATGAGGAAATGTCTATTCTGTAGTAATTGTGGACATAAGAAGGTAAAAAACAGTGCAAGAGCTTCATTTTTGATAAGCCTTACATATCTTTATAAAGTAGTAAAAGAGAATATATAGAACTTTGTCCATGCTGCCTCTGGTTATCACGTAAAATACTGAATGCTAACTTTAGCTGGATGGGCAACATTAAAACTTCCCTGTCAGTTAGCACTCCTTACTTGTTAGTAAAATCAATGATGCAGTAAAAATCAAATTCGATTCGGAGACCATCATTTTTAACTCAATTTTCTCGAGTTCCCTGAAAATTTTCCAGAATTTTCTGAATGATATTGTATGGGACAAATAAACTCGGCAATCATCCCAAAGAAATTAATCAGTAACCTGAGTATACTAGAACACTTCAAAGCCACCACGTATACTACTGTTCTCTGAATCTATGCTGATCTTCACTAAGTATTAACAAAATGGCACATAAAATGGGGCAAAGATGAAACACATACAATAAATACCAATTACTATAAATGTGTTAGCAATGTTAAGACAAATTTTGAGGAAAACGATGACATTTGGCATTTTAAAAATACATGATTACAGAATGAATGAATTTTACTTTAAGCACTGAAATTATCTGAACTTTTGTTCAGATGAATATATTTATTAATGGATTTAAAAAATATTTTATTTTATTATTTTTAAAGGTTTATTTGGTGTGTGTGTGTGTGTGTGAGAGAGAGAGAGAGAGACAGAGAGAGACAGAGAGAGAGAGAGAGAGAGAGAGAGAGAGANTAGAGAGAGAGAGAGAGAGAGAGAGAGAGAATCCCAAGCAGGATCAGCTCTGTCAGAGCATAGCCCCAAGTGGGGTTTGAGCTCACAGACTGTGAGGTCATGACCTGAATTGAAATCAAGAGGCAGACACTTAACCCACTGAGCCACCCATGTGCCTCTTAAATATATTTTTATATCTGGCTTTAAGTTTCCTATTTTATATAGACTTGTAATCACTACTCCTAAGAAATTTAAGAAATTTAGGAATCTTTTTAATTTGATGTCAAACACTGACTGCCAAAAAAATTGTTTTTGGTAATTTTGTGGAAACTAAACTGAAATCTTTGGAAAACTCAAAAAAAGTACACATTTCTATAAAATTAATTTTGGTTTGGATACAGATGATATGTAAAAAAAAAAAAAACCCAAGAAAAACATAAAAACATAAAATATTTAAAGGCAAGTAAAACATACCACCGCAAAATGTGCTTCTCTGGCATACTGATTATTTTGAGCTGTTATTTTATGTTTTTAAAATTTATTTTGAGATTGAGAGCATGAACAGGCAAGGGGCACAGAGAAAGAGAGAGAGAGAGAGAGAGAGAGAGAGAGAGAGAGAGAGAATCCCAAGAAGGCTCTGTGAAGCCAGTGCAGAGTCTGACATGTGCTTGAATTGATGAACCATGAGATCATGACCCGAGCTGAAACCAAGAGCCAGATGCATAACCGGCTGAGCAACCCAAGGGCCCTTGTGGTGGTTATTTTTAAGAAACAGCAAACAGAAGAGAAGCTCTGAAAACTGAGTAGAAGGTACCCTTTGGTAAGAGATATTTATAATTATGAGAGAAATCTCGATTTGTAAAGGTGTCTCCTACCTTGTTGCAGGAAGAAGAGGAAGACTAAATCCTGGAAACTCTCCTCAGTAGAAAAGGCAGAACTTAAACTGGCATAACAATTTTACCCTTGTTTGCTGTGCTCTTCCTTGTGACCTCCCATAACTGGCCTCCTGGCCCCCACCCATTATCTTCTTTGAGACGGAGATGGTATTGAAGGTAGTGGCTTGGGCCCTTTCAGAGCTTTCCTGTGTATAGAGGAGCCAGACAAGTTCTTAAGCTTCTCTTTGATTTTCTCCTGTTACTTTGTTATTAAGTCTTAGTCAAGAACCCAGAAAGGTAAAGGAAAAATGATTTTTTCTCCCTTACAATTTCTGCCTTGAGATTATTTCATACTCCCTTCCTACTTTTACTCAACTGTTAAAAACTGGAAATCAAAAACTGCAAAAGACACATTAAACTACTGGTTTAAGGGGAAAAAAGAGGTAAGATTCAAAGTAAAGGCTCTACTTCAGGAAATTAATGATCCTATGTACTATATGTTTCCATTGGAATAAAATGGCTGAGGTACCACTTTTTAAATAATTGCCTGCTTGAATCCAGTTTTTTGATTACTTGTAGAATAACTAACTGATCTAAGACCTTCTACTTCACAACATCCAGTGGGTCTCCATCTGGGGTGATTTTACCCCAAATAAACATTTGGCAATGTTGGGAGCCATTTTGACTGTCAAAATTAGGGAGGGAGGGCACTACTGGCCTCTAGTGGGTGGAGGCCATGAAGGCTGCTAACCACCCTACAGCACCCTACACCGGACAGCACCCTACCACAAAGAATCATCTCGCCCAAACTGCCAATAATGTTGCTGCTGAGAACTCTATAACCTAACAACAAAGAACATTATCAATAATACGATTACAAAAACAAGATGTAAATGTTTAATCATTACTTAATCCTTCGCTAATATCTCTAAACAACAACAGTGATAATAGGGATAATACACTTGCTTGTCATTTTTCACACACATTTTATCATTTGATTCTCAAAATAAACTTAGAAGTAGGCAAAGTATGAATAATTAGACCCATTCTGGGGTGCAAAGCGCTGAGGCTCATCAAGGTTAAAGAGGATGAACAAAGTTCTTTGAAGCTCAAAGTAAAACAGAGTTAACTTAATCCCTGTCAACTGTTCTTTTTAATATATGCCACATCATTGAATTGAAACAATTTTATAAATATTTTATAGGTGTCTGAAAAATTAATAGAATCCTACACTTAAAAAGCACAAGTTGAGGGGGAATAGTCTATTTCATTCTTTTCTTGCAGGGAAAAGGAAATGGTATGGAAAAAAATCCTTTTCTATTGTCTTTGATATGTACATTGCTAATGCAGGAAGATAATCTGAGATTTTTGTGCTTTTAAACCAAAATACAGGATCATTTATATGAATCTAGAAAAGTCACTCTGTTTGTCAAAAACAAGGAACACATTCTGCTTTGATATCTCCAACAAATTACTTTAAAACACAAAATCTGTATCTTTCTGAGAGCCTCAAAGTTGAAGTGCCAGCCGGTACTCTTTGGGTTCTTATTATCATTTAGATAGAGATCCTAATTATTTTCTTATTCAAATCATGTAAAAGCTTTATTTTTCAAATGGTCCCTGAAAGTCTTTGCATAAATACACACCTTCCCTAGAAGATATTTTAACAAGAGATTCTTCTCATGCCCTCAGGAGGAAAGCAGATCAAGGATATCAGCTTGGGGACCTTTCTCTCAAGTAATTTCAATGCAACAGTTGTGATTAAAAAGAAACAGAGTAAAGATGCCAAAGCAGGTCACAGAGGTTCTGAAGAGCTAATTAGCAAGACAACATCAAAACAGTACAAACTGGTGTGAGAAGAAGCTTCCATGATTCAATATACGGAGGAAAAAAACAAAGTCATATAAATGGCATGAATTGGTGTTATGATATCCTAAAACACTGTGTCTTTCTGCATGTAAGGAGACAACTTTAAAACGAGTCTGGTATCCTAACTGTATTAAAGTTGAAAGCTCCAAATTCTGATTACCAGACCACTTTGGAGAGAACAAAAATTAAAGACCTGACAATCTTTTATCAATTTCCAATCTGTGTCAGTTTGACTTCATATTCTGCTCTTGACCATGACATACTGGCCTGGTTGTCCAACTATTTGGCACTCTGACTCCCAGTTGATTAGACTTGTTTAAGAATCATACTTGTGTTAACTGTGATTGTTACTTTATTATGTAGTATGACTTCAAGAGAGCATAATAAAATCAGATCCTGTGGGATTATTCGGGTAACTGCTATGGTCCAGGGAAGGCTTCCAAGCACGTTCCCACTACCTACATTGCTGACTGGCTGGGAGGACAAGAAAGTGCAGGGCCAGAGGTCCTGATCCCAAAATGAAACGTTCCTATAGTACCCACCACTAGAACTTTTTTGGTCGAGGAGAAACAAGATTTGAAATGTACAGAACCAGAAAATGTGGAAAATACATCAAAATTTTATAGTTCATAGATGAAAGAAATTTGATGAAGGTGTTACCGAACTGAAAGATAATCCTAAAAATTTACCTCACATACCAGTATGTTGTAAAGCTATGGGAAATATCCTATAATGCCATTCATGCAAAACAAAGCTTGATATGCAGGCTAAAGCAAAAATGTTATCCGTCTAGAAAATGTTACAAAATTCTTGTCATGTGATGAGGTTTTCAAGGAACAGACAGACAAAAATGTGAAAGAAAGAGAAAAGAGGTGGTCAAGAAGATAACACAAATACTATCCTTTTTTTTTCCTGAATTTTCATGATGTTTATGGTAAATGTCAGCTTTTTCAATTCTGTAATATGCTGTGATTTTTCTCATTCTAACCAAGTATTCATTTTTCACCTAATTGTGTATCCATTATTATGAGTTATTTTTCTTAAATAAGGCCTTCCAAATTTTATAAGCATTATGGTCCCACAAATCCTAGATTCATCCTTGTAAATGTTAATCCCTAAAAGGAGAAAATGATTAGGGACAGTGGATATACTTGTCATTCAAGTTAAGGAAACTCAATATGGCATAGCTGTGAACATCTGAAAAAAATTAAAAATCAAGAGGTTGAAAAGTGATGGTGAGATTCCCCGTGCAGAATGTTCTGCTGACTTCAAAGTAAATAGTCAAATAGAAAATTAAAATTATTTTCACTACAGACACAAATCAAGTAACTGCTCATATTCAGGTATAATGTATAAAGATATGTCAGTCATAAACACTACTGGTCTTTTGTAACCATCAAGGTCATGTGTCTTATTTGTCATTATGCAGCATTTTTCTAAAGGGGAGGAACCACTTCAATGTACATACTTATACGTGTCCAACAAAACGTATCATGAGAACTCCATTAAAATTTCTTTGATATATTTTTATAGTCATTATTTTAGAATGACTATTTTTACAATAATATTTTTCAATTTTCTCTTGCTTGCTATTTTTCTTGTTGTTGTTGTGAAAAGTAGTATTTTCATGGGCAGTGAACTTGACAGGAAAAAATAAACCAAAGAAACAGATATGTCATGAAAAATACACCAAATCTCAGTCACAAAGGCACGCATTGTGCAAAAATATACAGGAACACATAGTTCAGATGGATAATGCTTCTTCGCAATATTCCTTTGAACAGAAAATTTTAATTAACTTTGAAATCCATAATGTAAACTTGAAATATGTTCCTTTTAGAAATCATGTTCCAGTTGAGGAGTTGGAATAAACTAAAATCTAAAAAAAAGATTCATTTTCAAAATAATGTATTTAGTGACTCCAAGTCCATTTCAAAATGATCATTGGTTTAAAAAAAACTTAAGAGTTGCGCTTTTAAAATGCGTATATTTTGTTCTTTGCAATGTATGTAAGCACACAATAGATATGAAGCCAACAAAATGAAATTGAATACACATAAAAATATTTTCTATGTTGTAACTTTAAGTTAAAAAGGCTTTGCTCCACATTGTGCAGACATTTATACTAAAGTAAAGAGATTTAAAAACTAAACAAATAAAATGAAACGTGTTATTTGAAGTTTGTATTTATTAAAAACACGGATTAAGAAGTGAAGTTCGGAGCACCTGGGTGACTCAGTCAGTTAAGCGTCCAGTGTCGACTCAGATCATGATCATGAGGTTCATGAGTTGAGCCCCGTGTCGGGCTCTGTGCTGACAGCTCAGAGCCTGGAGCCTGCTTTGGATTCTGTGTCTGCCTCTCTCTCTGCCCCTCCCTCACTCAAGCTCTGTCTTTCTCTCTCTCAAAAATAAACACTAAAAATAAGTAAAGTTTTATGATAACTAAAGGGGAAAAAAGGGCAATTATAATGTATATAATGTTATTCTAAAACTCTACAAAATTAATCATTAAACACAATAATCTAGAATGTGCTTTCCAAGAAACACTGTTTATGAAATTCCGAACTACATTTTGGCACCAATTCATGGCATTTCTAGTTCCCGTTTGATTCTACCTACAGTATTGACCCCAGCAAAGGAGGAAACCCATATCTAGATGCTAGACACCAATTCATATACATACCTCTTCACTGTCAATGTAATCATGACTATTTTGCTAATTCATCAACAGGAGATATGGAAACACTTTTAAAAAGCAGCATTAATATATGTCCTGATTGTGATTGGCAGTGTTAATTATAGGGTTTTTTTAAATCCTGTCAGCAGTTTCAAGACGATTATCCTTAAGTTTCAATTCCAGGAATGCTCTGTATATATGCACACACATACATCTTGTGCCTAGGAGACCAGAAGTAACAGACAAAGAAGGAAAAGCATAGGAAGAAAAACAGGGGATGGGGCATTATCCTAGCTCATCTCAGATCATTAGTCTTCCAGCCCTGCTTCCCATAAGTAGCTATAGATTGATTCTTGGTTGAGCCATTTAACATGTTGGATGAATGAGCTACATGATAAGTATAGTCTATTCAGGAGTCAAACTTAGTATGTATTTTTTAAAAAATGAGAATTTAATTTTGCCATGCAAATTTTTAAGCTGAGCCCTAATATTTTTCTCCATTAGTACTGCTATGAAAAATAACCCCACATTTGGAAATAAGGCAAAATAAAAAGGAGGTAGCATGTTCTTTCAGTTATACACTAAGGGATTCTTTACAGGCTCATATAAAGATTACTTAATTATGTAGGAAAATAAACCTGTGTTTGACTTTGCTATTTACGATTAATTACAGTCTCAGATTCTGTGAAGTTACATGCTAATTTTCTGTCCAAAAGAAATGTAACCCCAAAGGTTAAGTTTCCATTGTCCTCCTGGACAATATTAATCGGCTTTGTTTCTAAGTCAGGATGTCATTACTAAGGGACTATATAACTCATGTTCCTCAGAGTGCCCTTCAAAGTAGCTTTGCCTCTCTACTGATTCTTTTATTGAGTTAAAAAAAATTTCTTTAACAGGAGTTTATTATGTATTTCTATATGCATGTTTTCAAACTTATTTTTTTGACCTCAGATTTTCTGACCAGGCAGATTCATCTTCTAGAAATATTTAAGCAAATGCATTCTTTTTCATTTTAATTTTTTTATTCTGGGAGTGAATCTTCAACAACTTAAAACTTAGCAATGAAACTTTACCTTCAGTGGCTCTCTGTTTCTCTCTCTTAACCTAACTCTGTGATTTTGTTTTCCTTTCTGATTCTTGGCCACATTATTGGTTTTGGTTCTGGGATCCACAGAGCAAATAAGTTATTTCCTATTGGTAACACCAAAGATAGGGAATCGTATGATTGACCATTTGATGATCTTGGGGTTCTATTCTCTGTTGGATGAGTGACAACAGAAATTGTTTTGTTAGTCTCTTATATTGTTTGTGCAAGAACACATTACATGCCCATGGAGAAGAGAACACAAATTTTAGCTTTCAACCAATGAATTTCATGTTTATTTACTCTTGACCCATGGCTGAGACTGAAGACTTAAAGCTAAAAAGTGCCCTGTGCTTCTGTATTTCTCTCACTGTCGAGAGACTTAAATTTAAACTGCTTCTCTGTATCCAGTGTGTCCTGATAAATTATATGATATTGCCTAAATTAAATGACTTGTGTTAGGATTGTTCATTCCAAAAGTCCCACATTCCAAGAAATAAACTGAACTTCTGAAATTTAAATGAGCTAGTATTTAATGGAAAAAATTGTAATCCTTATGGAATTTGCTAGCTTAGGGCATCTTAAATAAGAATATAAATATAGGTAAATATAAATGTATCATTTTGTTTGAAAAAACTACTTATCTTTCTCTGATTTTATTGATGGTCAGGTATAATCCAAGCTCATGCTTTTTTATAAAATTTAGTTTTGTGTCTTCATGAAAAGGCTAGTTAATATGACTTACTAAACTTCTTACAAAGGTTTACTGCTAACATTTCTCCAACATTATGTCCAATATTGTGATAAATGTAAAATTATGTGTCCAATCAAAATGTTTTTATATCAATAATAATTACATTCTGTAGTTTGCTGGTTAACCTAAACATAGTTGCATTCATGAGTAATTTTAGATAGGTGAACTCTTAAGTAAGATAGGGTACTAATAAACTGATTACCAGTTTGTCAAAATTTTAGTGTTGCTGTTATCTTTGGATCAATATATTCTAAGTATACAATTTTCCCACTTTAAAAAAAGCATAAAATCTATGAGTGTGACTGAAGGTACCTGTGATGGCATGTTTGAGATCTGCAAATCTGCTAAAATGATCATGAATGACATACACATCTTAAATATCTACTTCTTAGCTCTGTGAAACAGAAATTACTTCATCTGGTTAAAGATTATAGTTAATATGGGTGATTGAGACTTTTAATAAGCAATCGTGGCAGGAAATTCAACTGTGCAAGCAAGTTATAGAATATGGTCTTTGTTTATATCAAGGGGAAATTAAAAAAAAAAAAGTAGTTTTCAAAGTGAACTGTCTAGCTGTTCCATAATATGAAAAAGCACAGTGAAAGATGAAAGTTGCGTGTGCAACAAGTTGTATAAGAGTTGAAGGAAGAAATGCTATTTGAGTTTGTTAAATAATATCAGCAAATAACAAACCTGACAAAGTTAATAAAATAGGTTAAATTCTGATGTTGATAGACTTACACATAAAATAATATATAACAAAATGGAATCTGGGACTCCTTTTCTACTATATCTCATACTAATGCAAAATTAGATATATTTTTAATCTCTGCTAGAATGATATAGAGCATTTAGTCTGTTCTGAGCTAAGGTTAGAAAAAGGTTACTTTTTACTTTCTGTGTAATAAATCTAGATAGCAGGGAATCTGCTCACCAGAATAAATTTCTATGCTTTGAGCTTTCTTTGGCATCCCCTTGATTCTGAAAGATATATGGTCTCATACAATTATCTTACTTCTAAGTTTATTTAGAAATTTACTGTCATTTTGATCAACAGGTAGCCAAGCTAGTTTTTCATGCACCTTCATCATATTTTATTTACCGAAATCCTCTCATACCCTTTTGATTGTACTTTTCTAAGATTAGATCCTAAAGTTTTCGGTGGGGGGGGAGGGGGGAGGGGAGAAAGATCATACTCAGAGAATTCCAATATAGCCCCAAATATGCAAGTTTTACTCTTAACAGAAATAAATAATAAAATGTAAAAGACAGGAAAAGGCAGGAAGCTTAACAGTTTAAGATGCTTCAGTAAGTTTAAGGAGGCATCCAAGAAAACCAATGTTTGGCCTACCCCTTGTTTGGTGTCCAAGAGGTGCATCATGCTAGAAAGATGCATCATGCTAAGATTTTCAGTATATGATGGCTATGCCTCTTTCTAAAGTGATATATAAAAAGTTGTCCTACCAAACTCTATGCAAACTTTACTTTGAAAGGCCACTGACATACCTCTAAAATTCCATCTGAATATCCAAAATGTTTTTCTATTTTTTTTTTAAATGTTTTATTTATTTCTGAGAGACAGAGACAGCATGAGGGGAGGGGCAGAGAGAGAGGGAGACAGAATTTGAAGCAGCTCCAGGCTCTGAGCTGTCAGCACAGAGCCCGACGCAGGACTCGAACCCACAAACCGTGAGATCATGACCTGAGCTGAAGTCGGAGGCTTAACAGACTGAGCCACCCAGGCGCCCCTCCAAAATGTTTTTCTAGAGATCAGGGCTTTAATACATGACAAAGCCAATAGAGGGGGTGGGGGGAAGGATCCTAAAAGAGCATCGTCATAATGTTATCTGCTGGTTTATGGATAAATCTCCAGTTAAGGCTTCACGAGCACATAAGAAAGCTTTATTTCCAGTTCACTGATGAACTATTAGAAATGTTACTCAAATCAGTTGTGAACTGTAATGAATTGCTGGCGTCAGAAGGTTAAGAAGACTATTGCCAAATTCAAGATACATAAAAGGACATTCCATTCTCTTTCTAAAAGTGTTTTAAGAGTGGTCTATCATCCATGGGAAAAATAAAATGAGCTATGCATTTATCAGGACCCTTTATATCATATTTTCATAAAAATCTGACATTCAGAAAATTCCCTGCATTCAAACTTCTTTCAAAACTATCCAGAATTGTATTTATTGAATCTTTACTACAATTAGTTTTTTCTAAATAATCAGATAAGTGTATAGGAATTTATTTTATCTGCCCATATCATATAGCTGTTAAATATGCATGTTAAGAGAAGATTTGGCTTTAAATAGGTCATTTTATTGTCTATTCTTTAGCAATAACCGGCACCTGCTAACAGACTACTGAACTGTTTCATAAAACAAAGTTCACATAATCCTAACATCTGTTTTGGTTGCATTTTCTTCATATTTCTAAGAACAAAATTAGAAAAGGCACATGCCATTTGTGTTAGTATCAACTCTTCTTCTCAAATACAAATATGCAGTAAATAAACAATGAATAGAAATAATATAAAGATGACATTAAAATGTTGCAGTTTTAAAAAAAAATGGTGTACGAGTGCAATTAAATTAACTCAGCACCCAATAACCATCCTAAGATTGGTCAACAATATTTGATAACCTCAGACCAGTGATCAAAGTTGAGTCACGGCTTCAACTAAACTTGTAATAGTGGTCATAATTCCATTCTAAAATTTAGAATTTCTCTAATTTTTATAAAGATATCACTATGCTTGCTGATGAAAGAGTCATAAGTTCAAACAATCCTGCCCTTTACAGGTTGTTTTTTGCCAATAAGTAGAAGCTCACCTGTTAAAGACAAAAATGTATCAAACCTTCTGGAAAGTATATGATGCATTTTATCTGAGCATTAAATCTTTCCATTTAATCAGAAATTGAGTATTAAGGACAATCTTCTGGTTATATTTGTTATATTCTGGATTCAGTGAAATAGATCAGTTCTTCTCCATGTGAATACACGGGGCTGTGTACAAACTTTCCCATAAAATATAGAAAGCCTATGATAGAAAACAATTATTAACTCAATGCCCTACAAACTGAATTCTGGTACAATTATAACTGACTTCTAAACTCAGGTATAGAAGGATTTGTCTACATTATGAAGAACCCAAGAAAGCAGAATCTGTACTATTCCAACTGGCTCGCACAGTGTTCCCCATATCAGTGTGAAGTTTATGCTCCTAAAGGCAACCCATTTAAGCCACCACAGAAGATATTTCCTTCTTAAAAAAATGGTGGCGGTAGGACAGGTAACAGAAAAAAGCAACAGAAGTACATTTTATGGGTTTATAGGTATAATAGTAATAACGCTTCTGTCTTATTATCTGATGGATTCCTGAAAACTATAGCTTTCACTTTTGTTAATACCTTAGAAGTATGAGAGAGTGGGTTGAATCAAAGCTTTTAAATGTGAAAAATGATATAACAGCAAGTATTCCTTTTATGTTGTCTTCATCATTATTTTAAAAACTCTGATGCAAAACACATGTGCCATGGATTTTGACCTATTATGATATATATCAACCTCACCTTACAAAATATGGCAATGATTTTTAAAATCCAATGATAATTTATTAGTTCTATAAATACATAGGAGAGATTGTGATAGTTGACCATTATAAATTGTAATTAACTCCACTTGAGTCATAGATGAATACCAACAGTAACATCTGTTTAAGTCATTCACTTATTCAACAAATGTGAGACAACTACTAGTTGCCACATTTTACAATTTGTTCTGAGCCCATTACAGTTAATTACAATATATTAGTCCATTTTTCCTTTACTGTATTTGTTACAGTTCAACTTTATGAATGGAAATTATCTTCTTTGTTTTCATGTATGAAGAATGAAATTCAGAAAAGTTATGAAGCTGCCTCTGAAGTTGACTTCAAGCTGTCTGTGAAGCTGTCTTTATATCACACTGAATTAGAGGGTACTGGGAGGGGACAACATTTGTTTGTTCATTCACAACATAAAGTGAACTCTTGCAATGATCTACCTATCATGCTAAACTCTGGGGCCAAAACACATCCTCAGTCCCTGCCCTCATAGAGCTTAGATTCCCCTTGGAATAGCATGGTTGAATTAAGGTATTACTAGAGGAGGAGGGTTTTCATGATGGTAGGTGAGTGATAGCCAAGTAAGAAAGGACTAAATGAAGAATCAACAGATGGAGACACATTATCAATGAAGCAAGATCTCATAGGAGGCAGGAAAAGCAAGAGCAAATGGTATTATGGTTAAGAAGAACTCTTAATTTTTGAATTAGATTACGATACAAATATCATACATGTAACACATCAACAGGTAACCTAAGTCCTTTGTTTCTCAAAGGTAATTAAAAGATTGTGAAATGTGGATTAGTGTGACTAAGTGAGCTTAGATTTTATAAACTTATATTGTTTCAATGTGAGATCAAAGTACTTGATTAATTCAATAGCCTGACACATGATTAAGAGATAAGAAATATTAATTTTCTAGAGTTACACTCTCCAGTATGGTAGCCATATGTGGCTATTTAACTTTTAAGTAATTAAAATTAAATAAAATGAAAAATTTCATTCTTCAATAGCATGAGGGCACATTTCAAGTGTGAGACAGCCATGTGTGACTAAAAATCATATCTGGGTAGTGCAGATTTTTAGAAAATTTGCAACAATACAGTAAGTTCTAAAGGAGAATGCACATTGAAAGAGCCCACAGATACTGATGTGTAGAGGGGTTATAGCAGTGGAAATCTCAATAAAACTTCATTTGTTGACATCTCAGATACAGGGTTAGTATCTAAAACCTATAAAGAACTTATCAAACTTAACAGCCAAAAAACAAATAATCCAATGAAGAAATGGGCAAAAGACATAAATAGACACTTCTCTAAAGAAAACATCCAGATGGCAAACAGACACATGAAAAAATGTTCAACATCACTCATCATCAGGGAAATACAAATCAAATCTACAATGAGATACCACTTTACACCTCAGAATGCCTAATATTAACAACTCAGGCAACAACAGATGTTGGCAAGGATCCGGAGAAAGAGGCTCTCTTTTGCACTGCTGGTTGGTGGGAATGCAAACCTGGTGCAGCTGCTCTGGAAAACGGTATGGAGGTTCCTCAATAAATTAAAAATAGAACTACCCTACAACCCAGCAACTGTATTACTAGGTATTTATCCAAAGGATACAGGTGTGCTGTTTTGAAAGGGCACATGCACCCCAATGTTTATAGCAGCACTATCGACAATAGCCAAAGTACGGAAAGAGCCCAAATGTCCATTGACAAATGAATGGATAAAGATGTGGTATGTATATACAATGGAGTTTTACTAGGCAATCAAAAAGTATGAAATCTTGCCATTTGCAACACCATGGATGGAACTGGAGGGTATTATGCTAAGTGAAATTAGCCAGTCAGAGAAAGACAAATATCATATGACTTCACCCATATGAGGAATTTAAGATACAAAACAGAAAAGAACAGAACATAGAGAAAGGAAGCAAAAATATATAAAAAACAGAGAAGGGACAACACATAAAAGACTCTTAAATACAGAGAACAAACAAGGTGGCTGGAGGCGTTGTGGGAGGGGGATTGGTTTAAATGGGTAAGGGGCATTAAGGAATCAACTCCTGAAATCATTGCTGTACCATATGCTAACTAACTTGGATGTAAATTAAAAAAATAAATTAATTAAAAGATTTTTTATCTTAAAAAAACAAACTTCATTTGTTTGGTATGACTAACAGATATAACTTTAAAAACAGTGAAAACTGTCTCTTCACCTAAAATTGTTATGGTGCCACTAGCAAAGCATGTATGGAGAAATACCGTAGGGCAGGGAGCCACTTGAATAGATTTCAGAACTGGCACTCCGGTCAGAACACAGTATCAGATTAAAGCAGGTTAAAGTGGAAATATATAAATACTCAAGAGATTTCTGGATCATTTAGTTGCTGCTGGTAATGCTATAATGGACCCTATTTAGGTCTATTTTTCAATAGCCCGAAGATGTTGGAACTAGCAGGTAACACAGAAAAAAGAACCAGTGTTATGAACTTTAAATATTCTAAATTTGTTTTCTTTCTATTTTCTAACAATATACAACTTCTATAATTTAGACAAATTATATATAGCTCAAAACTTATAAAAAGGGTTAATAGAGTAATTCTGAGAGAGGGAAAAAGAGAGAAGAGAGAAGATGCCTAAGCACTAGAAATAAAAAAAATAAGGAAATTGCAATTAAAAATCACAAATTCATGCCTCACATAGAGAAGGCCATAAACTATGTGCTAAAGACAAAACATTAGTTCTAGTACATTAGAAAAGGATTCCCCAGATTGGCCTGCCTTAAATTATGTGGCAAAGAACCAGACTATTTGTTTCTACTAGCAATAAATTAGCTAGTCACATAAGGATTAATTGCAAAACTGACCCTTGAAACAGTGCCCAGTAGCCCAATTTTGAACAATAACTCAAATTTGGTCTTCTACCAAGGAATTTTTAGCAAAAAGAATCTGAATGGTTTAATTCATAGAAGGGAGATAACTGGTGTGAAGCTTCCTTTTACAAATTTTTCCAGCTACCTACCAATGCTCCAAAGTGTATATATTATGTGTTTCTCCCAAAGGTCCAGCCCCTTTGGGGAATATAAGAAGACTGTGCATTTTGTGTCCAACTATTCCAGGGGATATCAGCTTTCATAATATATTCGGATTTTCATTACTCATGGGCTCACGAGTTTGATGAGAAGGTGTTGATTATATAAACAATATAATCAGAGATTTCAACCCTCAGCCATTTTTTTAAATTCTGACTTCAGCCTTCTTATTAATTTTTAGCAGTCACCTAAATCTTTATTCCCTAATGGTCAATAATCCAAGGAAATGTGTGCTTTCCATAAGAATGACATCATTTTGGAGAGTACATCACCATCTATTTTTTAAATATACAAAATTATATCTAACATACACACTGAAACAATTTAACTCCAAATGTGTGCGAGGCTTTGTTCGCTATTGAAACCAGAAAAATAGAAGTTTAAGGAATACACTTTTTCTGGCAATCTAACGAACAATGCATTCAAATTTTCTACATCTTTTCATGCTGAGTTCCGATATAAGAAAATAAGAAATAAAATTCGGTGACAGGCTTGGGACAAAGAGAACAAAAAAAGTTATAATTCCATTCCTTCACATTGTTTTTAATGCACTAATGGGCAATTTATAATAAAACTGAAACTATGTAAGGTAAAGGTCTCTTTCACTAGCCAATTACACCTTCACTTTGAAAATGGTCCTGAGGAGAAAAGCCAACTTTTAAAAAAAATGTAGTTAATAGATGAGGAGATATTTACCTCCCAAATGCTCAAGATAATCGAGCATTAATAAAAAGAAGCCTTTCTGGTATTGTATTTCAGCTAACCTTACCTTCTTTGAGCTAAAAGAGTTGAGATAAACCATTCCCTACACGTTGAAATCAAATGGCCACTGTTATCCATTATCCAAGTGTCAGACTCTGACTAAAGCATCCAATGTTCAAGCTTCCTATTCTTTAACCAGGAAATAAGGACGATTTTGTTTCGAGCCATCTTAGATTTCAATGGATAGGTTAAACTGGAAAATATCAAAGCATAATTAATTACTTGTTGGTATACTCCAAATAGTTTGAAACTTGCCTGTTCTCCTTACTCATCTTCTCTCTCCATTTAGCACTCAGAAGCAAGTGTTGTGTGAAAAAAAAGTAAATAAATAACGAAAAAGGTAACAGAAAAGACAGGTATGTCCTTTTCCGGGAAAATCAAAGCTCAAAGCTAACTATGTACTAAAATTTGCAACATCTGCTAAACTGGACTATTCAAGTGACAGTATTTGCTATACTAATCACTTTTATAGAACTAGAAGCCTAATGCATATCTCTT
Organism: Hyaena hyaena; assembly: GCF_003009895.1. Taxonomy (NCBI): domain Eukaryota; kingdom Metazoa; phylum Chordata; class Mammalia; order Carnivora; family Hyaenidae; genus Hyaena; species Hyaena hyaena. The sequence continues at coordinate 5,595,897 of NW_024080658.1, read as the reverse complement.
TATAAGAGGAAATAGACTATAACAAATAACTAAAGTGTACTGAGCACTTAACCTCACCAGACACTCAATAAAGTGAGTTTTATACATACTCGCTCAATGTTCACAACACCTTTGGAGAGGATAGAGCATTCACACAGCCAGAGAGTAAAGTGTCAGGATTACAACCAAGAAAGTCTGACAATTTATAAAAGCAAAGCTGATTTTCATTTTTAAATGATAATAAAGATTAAAACACTCGACCCCACTTCAGTATTCCTATAATACACTGATATGATAATTTCAACTTCACTGACTATTAATCCAGTTAATATCATCAGAATGGGTGCTAAAATCCTACAGGGACAAATGATAAAAAACAAATTTCAAAAGAAACCCAGTGGATAAACAGTGGCATAGCTAATCAGTGGGTCTTTAACCACTAAGCACTTTAACCCTTGTAAAAGTCATCTAGAGCTTTCATATACGACTACTCAGTTGTAGAATGGTATATATAACATGCAGTATATAAAGGTGATATGGTGAGTTCCTTATTTAAGGTTCTCGGAGAAGCTATTTCAAAATAGTATTTGAATGAAATTAGAATAGAATCATGTAAGAGAGAGCAGTTAAATATAATGAACACAAATCAACATATAGAATGGTGCCAGTTAGTCTTATGTGAATAACTAGAATTAAGAACAGTATCAATGGAGATACCATGTCAAACCATTGAGAAAACTGTGCTATGTATGGGGTAGGAAGGAGATGATTAAGAACAAGTTGGGGCAGTGACACAGGGAATTAAAAAAAAAAAAAAGAAATGGGTATGAACAACTGGCATAAAGAAGACATGTTAGCTGACTGACTCTAAGGCAGAAATGAGCATGGAATACACAAATCAAGTTTCTAGCAGGGAAAGTGCAGAAATGGTGTACATAAGTGAGTATAGCTACAGAAGTCAAATGAGCACTTGTGAAATCTAAGAGTAGACTTTCAAACACCTGTGCAAAGCTTCACTGTGGCTTTAAACGAACTGATCTGAGTAGAATTTTAAAATAACCATTACATATATAATATGTAGACTAGAAGTCATACACACATTTGCATTGTTAAAATCGCCTGCCTATTTTTATACTAATTAAAAGGCATGATATAAAATATTGGTGAAGAAGAAAGAGATGTCCTAATCTGATAACTTATACGGAAGACACTAAGTGCCCTTACCAGACAGGTGATTTCCCACATCTGCATGTAGTAAACATCTACCATTACCTCTCCTGAATAAGAACAGACAGCTTATTTTGCAGAAAGATTCAATGCCCATTTTGCACCCTTTTCATGTGAGTGAGAGCAGAATCATCCACAAGGTGTTTTTGCAGCATAAAATCAGTATTACATTACAGAAAGTTTTTGGTGTATTTATTTCTATGCAAACAATAGCCAATGTTGACCAAGGCAACAGCAACTAAGAGGTCAATGCCAAATAGTTACCTGAAAACACTCATTCCCAGCATCTGGTAAACCAGCATGATGAAAGCACAGTTCCTCAATATGCACAACACACAAAGCAAACAAAAATGAGACATCTAAAATAACAACTGCCAGGGCAATATAAAGATGTTTCATGTCCAGGAGATTTGTGAAAAATTAAATCAGCATTGACACTTAAGCGAACATTCAAATCTATGAGGACAAGAGTAAAGAGAGAATAAGAAGAAGCTGAGGTGACTCATATGGTTCCTATATTTTCCCTCGAATCTGGAAAACTTAATGAAAAAAAAAAACTCCTCTTGCTATTAGTTCTTCAGGCTTTCCCTTTACAATAAATTTCATAATCTGACTGACCTTGTTCTGTCATTAATTATTCCTTGACAACCTGACATCATATCATCATAATATTCCATCACAAAGAATATAGCAATGGCATTTATTTTACCTGACTTTTTATTTTTTTAGATGTTTTCTAAAGATCATGACATATATCACCAAGTGCTAACTCTACGTTTAGCAGTGTGCTGGATATTTCAGGGAACATAAGAGGACATAAAAACAAAATCTAGCCATGTGAGAACACGTAGTCTGGGAAGAATTAGGCACAAAAAACCCAGGGAGTTGATACAGAAAGAGCACTTAACTAGTGTGAGAAGGCAAGCTAGTTGTGTGTTCCTCATAAGTGAGGCAGAGAACCAGAGTGGTCCAAGCTTATCGAATTTGGATATAGGTCTGCATCAATGTGAAAACATGAGTAACATCAAGATAATGATAGTAACTCCATTAAAAATATAACTCATTTGTTAAGCACACCAACTACCCTAAAGAATCTGCAATTTATTTTCATATTAAAACAAACAGGCGCCTGAATAACTTATGGCTTATTAATTTTATAAATTAACAGAAGACAGTGTCTAGAATGAATGATATAGGTGCACAAGAAATTCAGAGATGGAAACGATGACACATATCAAAGTAATTAATATCAAAGTAATTAAAGAAGGTTTCTGTTTTTAAGTACATGCCACACCCACCAATGTGCAGCTTGAACTCACGACCCTGAGATCAAGAATCACATGCTTTACTGACTGAACCAGCCATGTGCCCCTAAACATTTCTTAAAAACATTGGACTGACCACTTTCTAATTCATTGCCATTATGAAACATCCAAAGTAGTCTTGTGACCACAGGTGTCTCAAGTAGGATCACCTACTGACCAGCCAGTTCAAGAAGCCTGTTGATTATACAGACCTTGCTGAATCCATTGGCTATACTAGTAAATTTTCAGGAAACTTCCAGCTCCAGACATTTCTCAAAGAGAAAGACTAAGAACTGAAAGAAAAACAACAACAAAATAAAAACAAAAAATAACGTTCAGAGAAAAATGGTCCTGCAGTAAGGGACAATTTGATCCATTTCTATAAACAGGTCACTGGACTAGTAGAAAGGAAGACTGCAAAGGAAAAATGATGAAAACTTCAGGAGAGGCTAGATCAAGGGATGAGAGCAGGCAGGCTGAGAAGGAAGGTGGAGAGCTCTGTTTCTTATCAGGAATGAGATTAAGCTGAAGAAGCACTGTTAGTAAGACATTAGGCATTATTTATGAAGAGAGAGTTTAGGATAATTGAGAATTGTAGGAAAAAAGTAGAGACCATTGTTTCTGAGGAGTATCATAGGTAGTCAAACAAAGACCAGCAAAATGACTGCCAAACATAAACGGAAGCCCAGCAGGAGATCACAAAGATCTCCACTGATGCAAAGACTGGAGTTCTGGAAAGACTGAGGAAATCAAACAAGTCAAAGAAAAAATGGGAGGCTGTGGTGGAAGTTGGGGGTTTCTGAGTTCTTGGTCTTAAGGGAATGTTGCCGTTAAGTTATAACGAAATCTGAGGTATGGCATGTCTGTCAAAAGCTAAAGAACAAAGCAGCGTAAAGGTTACCGAACTGAAGAGATTGAGAAATTCTGAGGAAAAAGTACTGAAGTACAACATAATCTGCAGATTAGATAATCAGACCCTGGATAATATATATTTGTACCATGATTTTCTTTTGAAAAGAGCTACAATTGGTCCAACATTTCTAAAACAAGTTTATATGAACTAGGGAAAACATGGAATTGAAATTGCACTTCATTTTCTGGAAGATCCAAAATTTTATATTGGAGAAACACTGGTGAATGCTGGGATAGGAGAGAAAATTCAAGCTTCATAAAACTTTTAGCAGCTTGTTGATAGCTCAAAATGGAACATTCATAGTCTTAAGCTGTGAGGTTATCTGCGAGGTTGTCCACCACACTTTGTAAGTGTAACTTCCACATTCCTCCCTTCCCGAACCTCGTGAATAGAGGTCAGTGGAAAATGAGCCCCAATAATGGAATGTTGCCAATTAATAAAACCTATCTGTAATGCCACATATGAAGCACCTATGTGAATGTTCTGATTCTGAACATGACCAAATTTTAAGGGACCTACTTCCTGTCTAACTTGCCTTTTTTTCCTTGAAAGTCCATTTCTAAAAAGATAGTGAATGAGTTAAAATTAGATATTTTAAGCATTCAAACTGTCAAGAGGATATGACACTTACACAATTAGGTTAAAACACATAAGGGTTTCCTGCAAATTATGTACCTACTTTTTGTCTTAAATATCAAAAGGAGTAACATTCTTTTGCCAATTTGAAAGCAATTTTCAGGGCACCTGGGTGACTCAGTCAGTTGAGCGCCAACTCTTGATTTTGGCTCAGATCATGATCCCAGGGATCTGGGATCAAGCCCTGCATCGGACTCAGTGCAAAAGAGCAAAGCCTGCTTGGGATTCTCTCTGCCTCTCCCCCCACTGGTGCCCTCTTTCTCAAAATAAACTTTAAAAAAAAAAGATTCTGGGGCACCTAGGTGGCTCTGACTTTGGCTCAGGTCATGATCTCACACTCGGTGGCTTCAGTCCCTGCATGGGGTTCTCTGCTGTCAGTGAGGAGCTTATTTTGGATCCTCCATTTCCCTCTCTCTCTGTCCATCCCCTGCTACCTCTCTCTCTCTCTCTCAAAAGTAAATAAACATTAAAAGGTTATCTCTGTCTCTCCTCCTCTGCCCTTCTCCCTCACTTGTGTGTACTCTCTCTCTCTCTAAAAACATAAAATAAAAATAAAATTAATTTTCATTTTAAATTTCCTCTGAACATGGTATCTTATCTTAATCTGCTCAAGCTGCCATAAAGTAGACTGCATGTCTTAAACAACAGAACTTATCTTCTCACAGTTCTGGAGGCTACAAGTGCAAAATCAAAGTCCCAGCTGAGTTCAGTTTCTGGTGAGGTCTCTTTTCCTGGCTTGTAGACAGCTGCCTTTTCCTATGTGCAAATGTACCTTTCTTTATATGCACCTGCACAGAGAGCAAGCTCTCTGGTGTCTTTTCTTCTAAAGGCACTAATTTCATTAGACCAAGGCCACACCCTCATGTCCATATCTAACCTTAATTACCTATCCAAAGCCCCATCTCCAAATACCACCAGATTGGACGTTAGAGCTTCAACATATGAATTTCAGAGTGACTTAAGCACAACATCGTCCATAATATATGTCAAAAGATTTCTTATGATGAAAATACTTTCTACATATGCTTATTATCGTATAAAGGAAAATAAGATAATGCTCCAAAACTCAATCTCTTTCTTGCTTTTTTTTCCCCTTTCATTTTGAAGACCAAGGAACAAGTAAATCAACAACACTGGTTTCAGAAAGTGTTAAAGACAATAGCGCCAACTATCTTGGATTGAGTCTGAAGGAGAGAGATGTGGAGAAATAAGCTGTATTATATACTCTTTTCTTTTTCAATGATTGGTTCTAGCAATTATTTAGGTAAAACATAAATACCCCTTTTTTAAATATATTTATTTATTTTTAAGAGAGGGATAGAGACAGCATGAGCAGGGAAGGGCCAGAGAGAGAGGGAGACACAGAATCCGAAGACAGGCTCCAGGCTCTGAGCTAGCTGTCAACACAGAGCCCGACGCGGGGCTCGAACCCACGAACCATGAGATCATGACCTGAGCTGAAGTCGGACGCTTAACTGACTGAGCCACCCAGGCACCCCAAATACTCCTTTTAAAGTTGGAAATGCAGCAGGAACTTCCCCTACTGCCTCCCATAAAATGAGTGTTTTTAGGTGTTAAAAGGTAAAAAAAAAAAAAAGTTAACAAAATCTAGAGTAAAAAGTTATTCACACAGCAGAGCCAAGACTTTTGATGCACATGCTTTGGAAGTCAGATAAGATTAGTAATTCAGCTCATTTTAAATCTTAATTGTTATTAAACATTTGCAAAGTATTACAAGCTGGGTCATATTTCAACCCCAAAAGTCTCACATCTCATTTTATGAGTTAGGATTACATTGTCCACTATTACACAAATAGATACAGTCAAGAGTTCTACTACTTCACATAAGAGAATTTCTTAAAATTGAATTCTAGAAGAATAAACTTAGACGATTCTTTTCCAAAATATGGTATTATTGAGCCAACTAAGGTATCTCTGCTGAAATCACTTGATTGAGTATAGGGACAGGACACAGGCATGTTTATATGATACAATTCATCTAATCCTAAACTTTTAAGACACATTTTAAAAATTATCCTAGGTTACAAAAACAACATTTCATGGTAGTGTAAAGTATCACTGACATAATTTCAAATAACTTCTCACTTTTACCAATGTTTGTGTGTGTTCATATTTTATGTTCTTGCTTTCATTAATATAAAGGTCCGCTTGCCTTTGACTGGCTAATCTGCCAGTCCGGTCACAAGCAGAATCCAAATAGATAACTCTAATCTACAGGATTAGAGCCTGTATCCTACTATAATGTTTAGGAGTTAAGTGAGTGCTTCCTAAATATAATTGCAAGTTTGTCTCCCTCACATTAGTGAGAAAGAAATGTCTTTTTAATGATTTCATCATTTAACACAAATCTGAAGGTCAGAATTTTATAGTGAGATGGACTTTTCTTTATAGTCTATTAAAATTAAAGTGATAAATTACCATTGGAGAAAAGTCAATTTGTTTTGACACATTAGCAAAAATTTCCACATCACATCGTATCTCATGAATAAAAAGCTGTTACAGAGTAACAGAGGGAGCCCACAGCATATTTGATTCTCTTCCTATCTCTTCTTTCTCATTCGATAAATGAAGGTGGTTCTAAATTTATTACAGGACCCCTTAAAAGAAAATAAATCTTATTTTAAAGTAAAAAGCCTGACTTAATTTTAAACAACCTCAAGGTAACTTCAGATATCTATGATCTTTCACTCCTAAGTTGTCACATGTAGCTTTTCTTTTTAAAAAGACCCATGAAATGTCTTTGGAAAATGTTCACAGTTATGATTCATTTTGCTTACTATAGTTTGTTAAATAAAATGTGTTCTTAGAATTAGATATGTAAATGTTTGAGAATGGGAATCTAATCTTGTTAAACACAGCAGTCAAAATTTCAAAGTTGGGGAGCCTGGGTGGCTCAGTCGGTTAAGCGTCCGACTTCGGCTCAGGTCATTATCTTGCGGTCTGAGAGTTCGAGCCCTTCATTGGGCTCTGTGCTGACAGCTAGCTCAGAGCCTGGAGCCTGCTTCAGATTCTGTGTCTCCCTCTCTCTCTACTCCTCTCCTGCTCATGTTCGCTCTCTCTGTCTCTCAAAAATAAATGACCGTTTAAAAAAAAGTTTAAAGAAATTTTCAAAATCAACTCTCGCCTACAGAGGGCTATACAAAAATCCCATTAACAGTCTCAAAACCTCAAAAAAGCTAATGAGAAACTCATTTATACATAAAAAATACCATCTGAGAATAAAAAGACTTCTGCCACACAACTCTTAACTGAATCTAAGTAGGTCAACCATGTAAAACGTACTTAAAACTCATATTTATTTATCATAAAAATGTATCCTCTGATCTCCATGTTTTGGGATTCCAAACTAGCTCTCCTACTAAACAGACACACCTTAAGACTTCACAAAGATTTTTTTTAACGTAGGAGAAAAACATATGTAAGATTAAGATACGATCCCAGAAGCTATACTTTTTGAAATTTTTCCTTATTTATTATTTGTTTAAACAAAAGGTCCAGGCTTTGTTGAAACCTGAAGCAATAGGTAACTGAGCCGGACGGACTTTAAGTAACTTAAAAACTGCACGGACAATCATCCTTGCGTCTAATTTGCTCCTGGTTTAATCTTAGTCACATTTTACAAAGCTAACACTTATCCTTATCCTCCAGTGTTCTACTAATTGCTTGGTGCTACGTTGCCTACTGGGAATGAACCACAAGATACATCGCTGTAAACTGCAGGGAGTGCTTCAGTGATCAGGAGGTTAAAAACTCCCCATCAGCAGAAAGGGAGAATTCTTTACTTAACTCAGTGGTACAAATTATTTCCAGGTGGTGATAATTATCACTTGCGGTGTTTGATATTCCGGACTTTGCATCTAAATTTATACTTGACAAGTTAAACTTTTCATCGTGTGCATTTTCCCGTAATCTCTCAAAGGCCAAAGACAAGGATAGACGGATTAGTGATGGGTGAAACCAATTCCACCCAAAATGGCAACACTTAATTACAAGCCTTGTTGTTTATAATTAACTGTGTAAATCACTAACTTGAAAGTTTCTTTTCAAAGTGTTTAAAACCAACTCTTTTCCCAGGGGGATTTAATACTGTATATTATTACAGGTAAGTATTATTTTGTTTGTTCTATGAGGATGATGTTTAAATGACACATTTTACAAACTGTCTGGCAAAACAAATTTTGGAAAATGTTCAAGAGTTGCATTAGTATAGTTGTTTTGTACTTCACAGAATTTTAGGCCATTCTTTGCCACCTATAAAAATGAAAGTCATAAGGAAGACAATGCAATTACCTAGGAGACTATGAAGAAGTAGTGTTTAAGAGTGGAGAGTGAGTTCCAAATTCTGCAAAATTCCAAAAACAAAAAAGTAAGTTTCCAAATATTTCTTCCAAGATGCATTGATTTATCTGTGTGAAATACTTAGAAGCAGAAAACATTTACTGAGAACATATCCTGTGCCAGATACCATATTCTAATTTAATCATTTCTATTTCTAAATAAAAAATGCTGAAAGGCAGGAATAAGAATACCTACTTTGTAGATACCTAATCTGAGATTTAGAAAATGTAAGTAACCTATTCATGGCCACTGGTCTAGCAAGAGGCAATAGATCACAGTTCAGATACAGTTCCTCTAAATCCAAGCTTTTTCCAACCAACCGTGACAACACAACAACAAAAAAAAGAAAAGAAAAGAAAAAAAGGAAATTATTCACTTGCCATGAAGATCTGCAGCAAAGGAAAACACAAATGCCCATGCATTAAATTCTAGATGCCTGAAAATATCACATCATGTTAAAACAGAATCAACCTAAAAGTAAATGTGTAAAAACAATCCTCTAGTTCCTGACGTTGCTGAATTAAGCTAATATTTATGGACAGTATCTACTATGCTGTCTCAGATACTAGCAATACAAGCAAAAGGAAACAAAGGGCCCTTCCACTGGCCGGAGATCCATCACCTGAGAGATATCTAGAACACAGCATCATAGGTTCACTAGCAAAGTATGAAGAACTCCAAGGAAAGGTGAGAGGTTCAGCCTCACCCGAATTTCCAATCCAAAGCTCCAACAGATCTGTGCACTAACATTCAGTCTCTTTAACTTCAATTATCCAATGGGTTACCACCACCTCCAAATCCTTATGACCAATCCCAACCTCTCCCAGTTTCTCATTTTACTGGATAATTCACTGCATCTCAACAATCCATCATCTAGCGTCTAAAATCCTGCTCCCAGGAATCATGTTTCTCTCACTCTTCAAAGTGTGTGCAGATTATGTTTCTGTGGAACGATGGTTGAGTACGGTTTGGCATGAGAAACCTTCAAACACCACACACCACCTCCTGACTGTGGCGTGTCTGTTCTATTCTTCAGACCACTAACATGTCTTCATCCCTCAGAGTTTAGAATTTATAATCCCACTGTGCTTCTCTTGGGTCATGAGCTCCATTATGGAGGAAATACTAGCATCTTTAAGTTTTTGTGCAAATTGGCAAAACCGCACAACGGACACCCTCATAATCAATTCCAATATTCCAAAGACACAAACATTAGAAGCAAAGTAGAATACTAGTGGATTATTAGTAAAGTAATAAGTATTATAAATATTAGTAAATATAATATTTAATTTATGATTAAATTGAAAACGAAGGGATATAAAACATCAGTAATGTTATAAAGCTAACTAAACCACTGGTGTCCGGGGGTTTTAGCTGTATGGATTGAAATGAAGACCTATGAGTAGCAATTCTTGATCTTCTGTCACTGTAGAAGTCACCTCACCAGATGACAGATCAATCGTCAGTTAATTACTAAAACAGCAAATCATTAACAATGCCACATACCACTTTTTTAAAATGTTTTTTTTATTTCTGAGAGAGAGAGAAAGAGAGAGGGACAGAGAGAGACAGCGTGAGCAGGGAAGGGTCAGAGAGAGAGGGAGACACAGACTATGAAACAGGCTCCAGGCTCTGAGCTGTCAGCACAGAGACTGACGCGGGGCTCGAACCCACAAACTGTGAGATCATGACCTGAGCTGAAGTCGGATGCTTAACCAACTGAGACACCCAGGCGCCCCACCACCTTTTATTTTAATCAGTTACTATATTCTTCAGTTCTATCAGTTATCATATGTTGAAACACATAAGAATATTTTTTTGCCACTCTTTGAATTAGATACCATGTTGTCCTTCTTACATAAACCCATGCCTTCTTACATAAACCCATGCATATAATAAACCCTCTGAAGTTTCTGAATGCTTACAATCTTTCCCTTAATATTTTATCATTGTCTCACCCACACTTAATTTGATACTTCAAGTGATAAAATTTCATTAAATCTTTCTGAAGCATCTACTTTCAAAAGTCAGGGGAGAACTTTCTTTTCATTCTTAGATATCACAAATTTATATACTATTTAATTTGTTTATGTAAATATAATAAGTTCAAATGCCCTAACAGGTTTGGAACAATTCCCACCGACTCTTAGTAAACATTCAAGTCACAGTAGGATCAAGAGTGAATCCACGATATGGTAGAGAATACAGGCTACTATCTGAAGGCATTCAGTGTGCTTGGACATCAGGTGGCGCATTTTACAGAGTCCAGAGAGTGCTGGATACACAGAGATGGGTTCAGAGGGTTTCCACTATACTTTCTTAATATCCATATTTCTTTATCACGATAGGGCAACATTTTCAACTTTACCTCCCACTCAATACGCATGAATGATATCACTATGAACTATTAAAAACAAGAAGCTGCAACTAACCGTTATTCCAGTGTCAACAATTTTCATGCGTTATTGCCAAACCAAGAGACCACTTTTACAGTGCCCAACTGGAAGAGTAATTTCTATATGTAGACACACTTCCAAAGTTATAGACATAACTTATTTATGTTCTAAGATGGAAAGTCAACAATTAGAAAAATTAAATATGTACACAGGTCAAGCATTCCACTTGAAGATATTACAGTCTTTCGTTCTGACGGTAACATAGGCTGCCTTATATCTAAAAACCAATCTTTATGAACAGTATCCAATTTCAGGTTCCTTATTTGTAAAACGCGATTGGAATAAGAATCTACTCACCCCTGAAACATTTTTTGATTTTGATACGGATTTTTTTAAGGGGACCACATTCCACTGTGAGATATACTTAACACATTTTAGCCAAAATTCTGGACTGTAACACAATATTTATTAAGTGAGCTGTCAGGCATAAACTGTGCCAGAACCTCCTATATCCACACACAGCAGGACCCAAAATGAGTAGCACTGTACTGAATTACACCAATATGAAAAGTTAGAGGTTAGAGAAGCCACACAGAGCCCTGCAAAAGCCAACAATGCAACTTAATGTCCTTTCCATGTCCAGAACAATTCTCCATGCAGCTTCTGCAAAAGAGATTAATGGTGATGGTAGCAGTGAGCAGAAGAGAAATGCACGCTATGGAAGCCCAGCCAATATTCCATTTGTAATTTGTCACATCTCAGCACAATAAGACTACTGCAATTTACAATTTACAATGTTGGCAATTTACAATTCAAATGAGTGCCTTGATTTTTCAAAGAATGGACTGTGTACACATCAGTCAGTATGACACAAAAATGCCCGGTCAGGTTCATTTTAAATGTACGTTTTATTTGGTACTGTTAACTAATCACTATCATTACTTTTACTGTTTACGGATACAATATTTATTAGGCAAAATGTAATTTGGAATCCTTTCTTGCACCCAAACCTAATTCATTTCCTGACTTTCTGAAATATTTATATCCTGATTAGACATATTAGGTCTTTAAAGCTGTTATACTGAGATGATTTATTTATTTCTGGGGCAGTGTTAAAAAAACTATTCTCGATGAGGAAGACTGAAAAAGGAAAACACCACACACAGTTCCTTCTAGGACTTAAAAAAAAATAAGATGAAAAGATGGGGAAAAGTGAGAAGGGGCCTAATTTAGGGCCAAGGAAGAAGATTTAGGTGTCAGCCACTCCTGAGTTTGCACCCTGGTTTTAGACTCTGACTTCCCCCTATGGCCTATGGCATGACTCTTAACTTGGCTTGCATCAATTTACACATCTGTAAAATGGGGATGATGATACTTACCCACCTCACAGGCATGCTGTGAGAATTAATTAGTGCTTGTGAAATGCTTTGAAGATGAAACAGGCTGTATAAATAAATGCTAACTATTATTATTACGAGAAACCTGTCAAATGCTATAATTAAACAATTTTAAGTCTCACGATACGGCCTACTCTAAAATGATCACAGCTTCAGGAGGAAAAGCACCAGCTTTAGCTTTCTCCTTTCCAGGTACTGAACAAGATCCAAGGACAGAACCCACGCCTTTCATTCTGTACTCGCAAAAAGCAAAGGATCCATACTGTCCTGAAGCTTGACTCAGACCATTTCATGAAGTCATCATGGCAGTTTTAAAGCAGAGCCGTGCCCTAAGGGACGTGGTAGCCCAGAGGACGGAGAGGAAAAAAAAGAAAAGACTGTATATTTTCAACACCACCTGAAGCACAACAGGGAAAACAAGCGAGTTGCACTGCTGTTATACTCTCCACGCTCACACTCACACGGACACAGGCATGCTCATACGGAAAAGTCACAGACTCAAAGTTCCTGGTATGTCACATCGAGGTGATAAGGATTAAATTAAGTTTTGCTTCATGTGGGTTCTGTTGCTTTTGCCGTTGGGTTATACACATCCACCTCTGATACCCAGTTTTCTTGTTCTTTCAAGATTAGGAATGACTTACAAATTGCCAAATCATTAGCTTTCAAAATTCCTTTGTAAAGGTGTTTTAGGCATCTGCGATTTTTTCTTCTGAAAGAACCAAGGGTTTGTTTTTTTAATGAAATCTATGAGATCTCTGATTTTAGTTTAAGGAAGTGAGTACAAAAAAACAAGATTTTACCAAAATAAAGATTTTAAACATTGAGGCCACCTTTATCAAATGGAAAAATGATATCCCCATTTTTTCCTTCATTCAAGATTCACGTTAGCAATTTGTTGAAAGCTCAAAGTCTTTTCTCTTCATGCACCATGAGAAGGTCAAATTGAAACGAACCAAAAACGAAACAATACTTCACTTTAAGACAAGCAAGAATGTAATTTCATTTAGGCCGGATTTTAAAATGCCCTTCTCATCAGTTGGTAGATCATTTACCCATCTTAGAAAATCCTCAGGCTTCACTCTGACAAAAATAGTTTCAGGAACGATTTCCCTTAAACTGCTCTAATAACCTGTTCTAGATAGTCATACCTGTTTCACACAGTACAGATGGTGCCTTTAAGAATGAAACATAAAGGGGCGCCTGGGTGGCTTAGTCGGTTAAGCGTCCGACTTTCGCTTAGGTCGTGATCTCGCCGTTCGTGGGTTCGAGCCCCGCGTCGGGCTCTGTGCTGACTGCCAGCTCAGAGCCTGGAGCCTGTTTCAGAGTCTGTATCTCCCTCTCTCTATGACCCTCCCCTGCTCACGCTGTCTCTCTCTCTCTCTCCTAGAAATAAATTTAAAAAAACATTAAAAAAAAAAGTTTTAAAAAAAAGAATGAAACATAAAAATGCACATATCCTAGACAATTAGACGTGGGTTCTTTTTCCAAATCATTATTTACAATTCGTCAAGGCAAAATGAACAAAAATATATCTTAAACATGAAATAAAATCCTCATATGAGGGAAATTAAAGGAAATTTTAGGCCTAAATGAGAAATAATTCTAAATCCCATTTTGGTGGCTACGCTGATAGGTAAGAAGGAAAGCCTCATGCCAAAAGGAAGATCTAGCACCAAACTTCAAATTCAAATTCAACCCATCACCCAGTAGCCAGTTGCCTTCTTTGTGTCTCATTTTCTTCACCAGTAAAATGGGACTAACAGTATGTATCTCATGGGATTGTTGTGAAGATTTAATGAATTAGTGTGCGTTGTATTTTCATGCCATGCCCTTAAGAACACTGTGGTCCTGATTGGTATGATGCTGGATTCCTATGCACGGTTAAGCAACAGGAATGCTCTGAGTTCTAATTCCTCAGTCTCCCCACCAGGTGCTATAGCAAGCATGTCCCACATGGGAAAACATCCTTTCAATTACACCTGAAAATATGAACTAAAATTTGTACTATACCATGTACTCAATAAAATAGGTATCCAGCAACCTAAGAAAATCTCTTTCATGAGCAATACTGATGGATACTAACAGTGTTAGTTATACCAAGTTGAACTTTAAACACCCATTTCTGCCAGACAGAAAGACACCACCAGTGCTTAACATCTGTATTAGTTAAAATGCAACACTTTATAAATTTAGTTACTTCATTCTTCAGGCAACTGTAACCTGTGTGTGACTCTTGGCTTTTGCTTTTGTGAGTCACAACAGTGGATGAATTTCAGAATTTACAAGTAACTGAACCTAAATGAACTTGAGTGGAGGGAGGAGGGGGAGAGGTGGGGAAGGAGGAAAAGAATAAAAATAATTTCTTTGTTTCGATCTTTTCATACATTGTTTAAAGTTCCTCTTGTCAAACACTGTCATTTTAAAATGCAGATTGTGGGGCGCCTGGGTGGCTTAGTCGGTTAAGCGTCCGACTTTCTCACGGTTTGTGGGTTCGGGCCCCGCGTCGGGCTCTGTGCTGACTGCCAGCTCAGAGCCTGGAGCCTGTTTCAGTCTGTGACTCCCTCTCTCTGGCCCTCCCCTGCTCACGCTGTCTCTCTCTCTCCTAGAAATAAATAAAACATTAAAAAAAAATAAAATGCAGATTCTAATACACGATATATAAATGGTTTATGGATTATCCCTTGAGATAAAAATCAGAAGATTTTTTTTACCAATTGTATTTTGAGAATTCTCCAAGCAAAATCCTCTTTATCAATCCCATTATCATTTGTGGGTCTTACTTGTAGTTTCTGAAGTGGATGCAGTCACATGGCTTGAGAGGCTACTTCCTTACTACGCTTCTCCCGTCTTTCACACTGTCAGAAACTAGCACGTGTGGTCAAGCACAAGAAGAAATAACACCTGGATGATCAAATATGCCAAAATAAAGAAACCCTAAGATTGCTGTTCTCTATGAATCCACATTAGAGTTTCTTCTATTGGTATAAATGTGGAAACCACATGAGTTATACTTGTCATTTAAGCAGTACTTGGAATAGCCAAAGAGTTCAATTTCAATAGTTCACTGTATTTTCATAAATGTGTCTCTAAATCCTATCTAGATAATCCATATCCCTTCTTTTACTGTGCCTAAGAGCCTTGAGTATTGCCACTAAAACAGCAGATAGTCACTAAAGTACCACAAAATATGCAATGGTGTCAATGACTTCATTCTTGAAAATTACTCTATTGTTGAAACTATTTGAAACTAAAGCCAAAATAAAAACAACAAAACAGATCTATACAATAGTCTAC
This sequence comes from Hyaena hyaena, assembly GCF_003009895.1. Lineage (NCBI taxonomy): Eukaryota > Metazoa > Chordata > Mammalia > Carnivora > Hyaenidae > Hyaena > Hyaena hyaena. The sequence goes on along the minus strand of NW_024080658.1, from coordinate 5,580,389 downwards.
ACTTACTAAAATTGCTTATATTAAAACTGGGTCATTTTATTATATATATTTTAGATGAATATTCAGCCTAGATTTACAAAAATATCCAATAACCTAATGATTTCTCAGCAATAAATTCCACAGTATATTTTAATTATATTTTATAAGGCTATTATTTAAAGTTAGCTTTAGAACAAATGGCTTCACTGTTTTATTTCAAGAATAGATTCAAAGAAGTAAAAATGAATATAAAGTTATATGACTGAAATGCACATATTACAACTCATTTCATCAGTTTTGATTCTTTTATCTCCAGATAGCACAGACAAGAATAAAGCCTGTAGATACCATAGAAACAGTTTACAATTTGAAAAAAGTATGTACATATACAACGATGGCATGTAGTGCCTTTAATTTATCATCATCTCTCCCTTAAGGAAAAAACAAAAAATTCTTTTCAAATTATTCAATTTGTAAACCTAACCTGGAATTATTCATATTTCAGAACCTATTTAGAAAATGAAGAGACTTCTTTCAAAAGAAATAAAATGCCACAAATTTGCAGATATATATATGTTATATATATCCTTCATTTAATTAAATACATATCTACATATCTACAGATGCATATATACAGATATATTCAAAACTCATTTGCAATGTTTTTAACAAGAATCCCACTGCTAGCTATAAAAAATGCAAAACAAACAAAAAACATAAAAACCTTATACGAATAGATGACTTTCTCTAATAATCAAATCTGTATTCCAATATATTTAAGTCATGTGTGAAGGAGATGCTACTTGTTTTAACTTCAGAAATATAACAGTTCCCACAAAATAGTATTTGCTTTATAAGCCACTCTGAAATTGATATGTTTTATCCTTGGCATTGGAAGACAAGAAAGCATGATATGCTCAATGGATAAAGTAGGAAAAAATACAAACGTAATGCTCTTGGCAGGCAAGAATATAACACAGACCTGTAGCACATCAGTAATGTTTAACTAAGTTAACGTTTATAAAAATTACTTTTAAAAGCATTTTCAGATTATCTACACTTATACTTATTTAATACAAACAGACACCACAAACTTGGGCAAAGCAGTTTGTCTGCACAACTATCATTACTACGAGCTAAATTAATAACTTCTACTTTAACTGAAATTCACGAACTTTTACACAGAATGTTCATTCTGGATCCATGTTGGTTAAAAGAGGGGCAGATGTCCATAAGTACAGAGAAAAGGCAGTTAGTAAATAATTCTAAGACAAAAATCTGAATCCCACGTCAATTTTCCCAAAAAGGCCCAGTTAAAATGTTTAAATAGTAAAACTGCCAGTACACTTGTCAAGTACATTTGAAGTTTATCACTGACTTTGTAATTTACTAGAATTTAGGCTTTTAATCTAGCATCCAAATTACAGGAAGTTTATTTTACTTTTTAATTATATTAAGAAATATATCAAATAGTATAATTCTGATCTGATAAAATCATTAAAATGCCGTTATCCAACAGCAAACACTTATATGATGCTTTTTTTGCCCATACTTTGTTAACATGACATGTAAGCATCACTTTTTTTTTTAATTAGGGAAGGAAGAAGACAGTGGATGATTCCACTGTCTCTGTCTCTATGCCTCATCTTCCTTCTCCCTCTCTTTTTATTCTCTGTGCTAAACTGAAATCATCTAATGATTCTCCTTAGCTTTAGCTCGGTCAGTGAAGCATGGGATCAAGCTCATGGCCTGTCCTTTAGAGTAAACTTAGCTGTAGATCCTTGTCCCTAAGCTTTGGGATCGTAAGCAAGTGATGTGGTATATTGGTCACTTCACAGCATCACTTAGCATTAAGTAGTTCTGACAGGAAGCAATCACCACAATCAGCTCCAGGAAAACCAGAAGTTCCTTGGGCCACTCTTCTCTCCCCATTTCCCTCCAAAGACATTCTCTACCTCTGGATCTATTGTCCCAGTAAAGGCTTCACCCCTGAGAGTATGACCTTTATGCTAGACACCTCTCCCCTACTCCTTGTAGACTGCACTCACCTGGGTTTTCCTTGTGGGTCCTGTGTTCTGCTTGAAACAGCAAATTCATTATCTGAAAACCAGACTGTGCTGGGGTGTAAATACTAGGAACAAATTAACATGTGGCCACTCTAAGGATCACTTCTTTTGTAATAGAAAACACATACTCCTAACAGGCCTAAATATAAGGAAATGGAGTCTTAAAGTGGGTATTTTAGAATACAGTAAGATTCATTTAGAGGACTGAATTTTAGAAATCTGCAAACCAAGATACAGAAAGGGGAAGGAAGCCAGTTGGAACATTTGAAAACCCTCAACTCTAACACAAACTCTTTTATCTTCTAACAGGCATATTACTCTCCAGTGGGTCTATAATTAAGGTTTCAGGTATTGGTAAATAACACGATATTCAAATTCATAAAAGAATTAGTAAGGGATGAAAAATACTCCCAGCATAATCTCTGATCTGTCTTGTTCAGAATGCCAGTCTTAATCACATAGGCTTCTGATTGCTAACAATTAAAATCCTGATCTCCTTTTTCCCCCCTAACAGATGAAAGCCTTTGTGAAGAAGATGTAAAATTCTCCCTGTCATATTACTGACAAGTGGCACTGGGCTGGTAAAGTAGTGTATTAATACTGATTACACTGATTAATAGTACCGTAAAAATTGGTTCAATGGCGCTTTAACATTTTTTAAAGGAACAGAGGAGAGGCATACTGGGCAGAATATACAATTGGCTTATCTCATTCCATCACAAAGAGGAATCTTTGAAATGTATGAGTTAAGGTGGAAGTTGTACTGTTTCCAGCTTTAATCAATAAATTCATTTAAAAATGGAAATGTATAATTGAACATCTCTCTCCACTACCCCTCACTATTGGGAATCTTTAAGCAAAAAATGTTCAAAGCTTAGGACAGATCCTTTTAAATTCAAACACTGTCAATCTTCCTCATGCAAATGAGCACATAATCAGCATTATATCATTGTCACAAGTCAACACTGGTTATGTTTCCAATAGGACAGGTCTTAGAAAATATTATATTGCATATGATGGAAGCATCCACAAACTCTTCTAAAAGCTTCAATACATAAATGGAAAATGTTCTTATTTATAGGTCATTTTACTCTAGTATGAAATCTAGAAGATCAGTAGAAAAAGAATTCCTTCATGTTCCTTTTTAGAGCAAAAGGACTGTACTCCCAGAGCTGTGTGGTTTGCCCAAATTTTTCCAGCTAGTTAAGACAGATTCAAAAATCTCAATCAAGTAGCCTTTCTACTATAATACCATGTTAAAGATGGCCCTTCAGAGTATGATTTAAGATACACAAAGTATTAAATATAATTGGTTTACTTGATAAACTCAAGAAAGCCACTTGTTTGGAGCAGTATTTTTCATGTCACTGCTATGTATCAACAGTATGATGGGCAATGTTGACCCAATGAACCTGAATGAATAACAAATGTTGCAATAATCTCTCCTTGCTTAACTATATATATATATAAAATCATATGTTTACATGGCAACAAATGATCTGTAGAGTTTTAAAACTCTCAAACAGTTGGCTTTTGGAAAGAAATGTAATCAAAAATAGATTTCTAATAATAGTAATAAAAAAAGAGGGGCAGCTAGGGGCTTGACAACCAAGCATTCCAGCATCTAAATCAGACACACGCAGACTCCCATACTAGCTCAATCACTAACTAGCTGGGGGGCTCTGGATAAGTCACTCAACCTCTCTGAAGTTCAACATCTTTATGTCTAAAATGGAGGTAATAATAATTAGTGCCTAAATCACTAAATGAAACCTCACATAAAGTACAGTCCTTTTAACTCCTATTTGTCATTATCATAACTTGGAATTGCTCAATCTAGAAATAGTTGCTTTGCAAAGAAGTGATCTCCTTGATACAAAAAATTTCCTACCAAGCCTGGGAAGGATTTGTTAAAGAACGTCATGTAAGGAATTCTTGGCATTAGGTGGGAGGTGTTCTGTCTGACTTCTAAAGCCCTTGATATTCTTGGAAATCTGTAACTATCCCTAAAAGTCTCTTCTGCACTTTGACTACGTTAAGTTTAACCAACCTTTACTGAACCACAACCACTGTGCCTGAAAACATTAACAAAAACCAGTCCTTGTCCTTGAGGGACTTCATTCAATTGGAGGAAAGGGAAAGGTAGACAATTTCCTGCTAACAAGGTATATCAGTGATACAAGCTCTAAAACCTCTGAGTTTAGGAAGAGACTCCTCAAGGCTGAATCCTACGGATGTGTATACAGAGGACCTCTATGCAAAGCCAAGACTCCAGACTTAACTCCGCAATCCTGTAAAGGATGCAAACATCTCTTTAGCTGAAGTGTGAAGGATGGATTTCACAGGCACAACACTGGATGCAAAGGGGTCAGTTCACACGGAAAACACTTTGGTTCAATATCAGATTGTAGAAAAAATGTTCGACAAATCAGTTTTGTCTTAATTTTCCAAAAAAAATTTAGAATATTTGGATATTCCATGATTCTATGATAGGTTTATAAAAGTTGAACCTATCCAAGGACAATTTCAAAAGAAGAGGACCAAAAGTTTTTCATGGGTTTAAGATTGAAGTTCCCATACCATACCAGTTCTAAAATATATGGGTTGTTTTGTTCAAATTGTGAGAAACTTAAATCTACACTTACTGTGCAGTCTTTTTTTTCCAGGCTTCTCTAGACCAGTGCTTGTGTACTAGACGTTCTGTAGTTCATGTTAAATATACATTAAAGTTTTCCACTTTTGCAAAGTAAATGTGACAAATATATGCTAAAGCCTTTATCAGCAGAGCTGGATAACTCACATGGATTACATGCAGGGTAGTGAGAGTTCAAAGAAGCAGAGCAGATTTTGATTATTATGATGTTTCCAGTAAAATGAATGAAATGATTAGTAGTATAAAATTTTTTCAAAGTGCTTTTGAATAGACTTGCATCTATTTTCTAAAACATCTTAGATAGCATTAAAAACATAATTGAGCAGAATATGATTACAGGGAACAAAATTATGTTCAAAGGCAGAAGTAAAATGCATTTTAAAGTCTAAGTTGAGGAGAATACATTTGCAACACGATTTAGCACAGCCCTTTTATAGCTGGATTGCCAACACAGCAGAAAAGCAAGCCAGTCCGTCTGCTCTCACCTCCGTGCAGCGCCTGCCTTTTTGCAGGTGTGCCTCAAGGACTTCTCCCTCTTACTCTTTGAATCATCTTGCAGACACTAATGAGCATCGCTCTTCAGCTTTAATTATTGGCCCCTGACAAGTCAACATAATAGGAATCAGCTTAACCAAGCAGAGTCCCTAGTGACATGTTCAATTACTCAGGTTGTACTTCTCCAGGAGAGGTCTGAGGGGTTGCTAATTTAACACTGTCAAAAAAATAAACATAGGTATCACTTACGGTTTATCTTTTGACCTTTATGTCACCAAATCTAACAGGATACTCTTCCCCCTGCCCCCCGGAAAGGATCTGCAGATTACTGTGCTACAAGGCATTTCCAAAAAATTAAAGAATCTGTCTGAGATCCACACTGGTGTGTGAAGTTACATAATGTGCTCTATAATCTGAAAATGCTGGAATTTGCCAAGAGTTACTTCATGTCTCTTAAAAAAAAAATCCCCTGATTTGTCTGCTACTACCCCTTTATTTTTTTACATCAGAAAATAAAAATAATCCTGCTATCTTTCATGCAGATTAGTTATCATGAGGATAAAGTGAAATGCATATTAAAGAATATTAAGAATGCATATTAAGAATTTTAGGCATTAATTTTCCACAGAAATGTCTAAATATAAAATAAGGCAGATAACAGTAACTTAAAGTAATATATCCTTTCTTAGGGTATAAAAATAAAAGTATTTCTGATTCAAAGGTGCAGCACAGTAACTTAGTAAGTCAACTAAATATAACCCACAAACTGCATGTAACTGAGCTGTACCATTATTACTCTTCTTTTAATTTATGTAATAATTTGGTTGTTATAATCAGCATCCCCATCAGCTCTTATAAAGCTTAAATTCTCCGTTTTACACCACCAGTTGAAGATAACACTATTTGTCAGCATTCTTTCCCTTCAAAGCACTCTTACCTTCGAACTTTAATCCTGGCAATATCCAGAGGGGAAGGTCCATCCAAGAAATGACTAATTAAGTTGACCTAGTACAGTGGTCACAGACCACACCACACCACGCCCACCTCCCCGCCCCAGAATGCTGAGTCATAAAAATACACCCCTACGTTTTAGGGAAATGAGGTGCCCTAGAGAATAAGAAGGGCCTTGACAAACGTATTGCCTCTATGGCAAAAGGAACTGAATTCATGAGTCCTAACAGTAGCAGGACAATTATAAGTACATAAAAAAAGTTAAAAATAATACCAAAGTTACTTATTTTTTCCTATTTATCATTATACTTGAGTAAACAGTCTTTCAAAAAAACCAACAGTCTTTTACAAAGATTATTGCAACATCACCTTTATAAGGAACAGAGATTTTGTATATTTCAACTTGATACTACAATGCCCAGATCAACATCTGGCTCACTGAGAGCAAATACTCTAACCAGTCTTTGTTAAAATAAACAAGGGATGAATGAATAAAGAAATGACCTATCTATATTCATCATGTTTAATCCACCCTAAATATAGGTATATGTCAATTCTTCAAAAGGTAGTTCATATTTCTTCCTTTCTTAACACAATAACTTTTTTCAATGTTTATTTATTTATTTTGAGTTTGAGCATGGGTGGGGAGGTGCAGAGAGAGGGAGAGAGAGAAATCCCAAGAAGGCTCTACACTGTCAGCATAGAGCCTGATGTGGGGCTTGATCTCCCGAACTGTGAGATCACAACTGAGCCAAAAGCAAGAGTTGGATGCTTAATCAACTGAGCCACCCAGGATAATACATTAACACACCAATACACTAACATCAAGTTTAGGCTGACATGCTGTTGAAAAAGCATGAAAAAGTTTTCTAGACTAGAAAGCTATGACTGCTGCTTACGTTATTTTGTAATATTCTACTTTCTTCTTTAGTGTGAAGATAACTTTTGTTAAGTAAATAGCAACAAATAAATAAGTAAACAGACAAACTATTTAGGAGAATATAAATCTCACCACATATGAAGTAGCTTTATTTTCTTCTCCATTTGTTTTTCTAGATGAAAATACTATGATGATAAGTTATTAGTGATATTCAGAAACTTTGGTTGGTTTTCTTCATTTTCATAGCCACACAGGAGTAAGCAAATTCATAGCAGAATGATTGAATCCCTTAACAAATAAGAGCTGAAATTGGAAGACAGAATCTACATTTCTGATCTGATTATAAATGGGGGGATATTTTGGGATCACCATCTTCCCCACACAATTACTCCTTTAATAAACTTATCGGACTCTGATAGCTAAGTATTTGCCAAACTAGATTTCTAAATTTATAGACCTTATCAAATGCCTAAAATCTTCAAAATTTATTGTGCAGCACATTTAGAAAACATTTTTAAGTTTAAAGAAGCAACTGCAATATGGTTGAATATTTAACAGTATGGAGTATTAATAAATACTTCCATGAGAGTGTTTGTATGTTATTTCACACTCACTAAACTAGTTCCTCAAAAGCATTCCTAAAGTAATGCAAAGCAAACAAACACAGGAGAATCAGTAAAACTGGCTCCGCATTCCTAGGCATGAACGAATAATAGGAGAGGATTTGTCTTTCTCACAGGCCCTCAGATTAGTCTTAATGGTGGCACCCCACCTGTGTTAAAAGGGAGTTTTTAAAATCACAAGGACTTCCCAACCTCACCTAGAGCCCACTGACAAACCCCAGGCACCAGTATGAGGGCATTTCTGTAGCCCTGAAAACCGAACCGCCCTTCTTGTTCAACTTTTTTTTTTTTTAACGTTTTATTTATTTCTAGGAGAGAGAGAGAGACAGCGTGAGCAGGGGAGGGTCAGAGAGAGAGGGAGTCACAGACTCTGAAACAGGCTCCAGGCTCTGGGCTGGCAGTCAGCACAGAGCCCGACGCGGGGCTCGAACCCACGAACCGCGAGATCATGACCTAAGCGAAAGTCGGACGCTTAACCGACTAAGCCACCCAGGCGCCCCCCTGTTCAACTTTTAAACTGAGATTTCTCTACAATTATTACGTGCAAAAGGAGCTACACGTTATGGCAAATGAAGATTGCAACACCATCACCAATTAAAGATTCACATCACTTCAACAGCACATTTCTCAATGTCTGGTTAAATGTGAGATTTATCAATGTAATAATAGAAGCAGAAATAAAGTAACAGAGTGGAAGCCAAAAGGAAGAGAGAAGTCTTCCAAGGAGATTAGAAACGGAGCAAGTCAATGGAGCGCTGAGATAAGGGGTGGCTGCTCCAGATGGCACGGTTCAGAGAAGGTCCTTAGAGAGGTTTGACTGGGAAGAGGGAGGCAGGAGGCCCAGGGGTAGGTGAGGAGAGGGACAAAGGACGGACCAGAGACTGAGACCAGCTGGATAAGGAGCATGCACGAACCAGGCAAAGAGGTGAAAATAAATGGTTCTACCTCAAACACTGAGGTATTCTTCTACTTTGTGGTTACAAATGCCTTCCTGTCTCTTCCCCAGAATATCTTTGGGAGTCTCATTCTCCCAACACCCAAACCCTAGACGCTATTAACTACAGAAAGCAAACATAGTATAAGAGATACTTCATAATCACCGAGTTTTCACAGGTAAAGTTCTTCTGAATGGATGATTCAAAACTAACCATTCAGTTAAAATTACACTTAGCTTTTTTTTTTTTTTTAATTTCCCTCCGCTATTTTGCTCTTATAACTTTCAGTGAAATACCAAGTAGCATTTCAATTAGAGGCTTCATTACCAGGTGACATGTTCCAAATGCAAGGGTATACAGCGTAAATGAAACAGATTATTTTAACATTAGGATTTCTCACTGTAACATTGAGGGTTCTTCTGTAATTATTAAAAACCCGAAAGGAAAACTCAAGAGTTATTCGTAATGTTTCCAATATGTTATCAAGCACTAGTGACCTTTTCCATGGATTTAAAAATCAGACTTGTTTGGCAAGTCACCTCCCCCCACGCAGAGTTGATCCACTCTCTTTAGACAAGGGTATGGGAAGCAGAAGGTTGATGGGGGACATAGCATCAGCATATGGTCACGTGGGCAGAGTGGTTAGGCTAGTCTGTTACCACACATGCAAACCAGTAGCCAGCATACAAATAACACCTTCTGCTAAGATGATGCTAAACCTACCACAAAACTTTAAAGAGTAAGTGTGATCTCAGTATCTTTCAACCACTCTACTTGCTAATCTCAGATAGAGATGGTCAAAGATTAACCATTCAAAGGCAAAACACTCAGCACACTGGCAACCACGAGGTATCAAGGTTCACATTGCCAACTATCGCTCACCCCAAAAGTTTTGAACGTGTCTTTCAAACCATAAGGGATTTTAAAAGGCTACAGGTTGACAAAATATTTTTGACAATATTTAAGCTTATTGACAAAATAAACTTACTGCAGGTTATACTTTTTTTCTGACTGGCTGCTTTGATAAACCACGATATTTTAAATTGTCGACCATTTTTACTGACACATAAATAGCCTATTCAAACTGGCTATTAACTCCTACAATGTTTCCATATCCAGTTAATAGAATTAACCCTAGATCTAAATGCCAGAGTCAATTGTACAGGTTTTGAAAATCAATGTCGTTTTGGTGAAAATCGATGTCCTTTATTTATTCTGAGTCCTTTTGATACTAAAATGCTGTAGTGCTACCGTATCTGTTGAAATGGATGGCAACTGTTAGTCCTCTGCCAGTCCATGGGCCTATGTTCTTCCCAAAACAGATTGCATGTTTCCTAAGCCAAGAAGAACATTGTATTGTGATATATGCCTAGTACTTTTTGGTCCTTTACACACAAACATCCATTCGGTAAAACCTGGTAACTGATTAATTTGGGAAATCTAAGATCTTCAGAAAATTCAATCATGTCTAGTGGCATTTCTTATTTTTTATGATGCTAAATACACTTATATGCCGTATCTAAATTTCCATAATCTTAGTCCTGGCATCTCTAACCCCAGTAACTCATACATCAGTATTTGCAAAGGACAGGGTTAGTGCTGGAATTTACTGTTACTTTAGATCCTATTTCTCATCCTCATGTGTCCCAAATTCACAGAATGCCGAACGATGACCACACTGAGACTTTTTCCTTTTCTTCGTCCAAAATCTAAAAGCCTGCACCAAATCCATGATCCTGGAATGGCAAGTGCTATTATTATTCTCTATCCCAACGTCACAGCACATTTCAAGCATCAGAGCTACTGGCTGCCTTTCTCAAAGTTGGGAAAAATAACATATCTCTAAGGATGGTTTTGTTTGTCAGTGACATTTAAATACACAAAAGCATGACTTTCACTTCCAAATCCAACATTAATAATTATGGTACAATTAAAAGGTCAGGTTTTCTTAAGACCAAGACAATCTAATGCTGGAACTCAAATAACCAGATTCTTAATTATGAAGGCAATCCTAGACTCAATTCACAAAACAAAGAAATAGTTTTGCCCTTATTACTGAAACAAATGAAAAGTTAGTGTTTTACCCTTAAAATTTCTGATACTCCGTAAACTTAAGCCTATGACCAGGACTAACCAGGCACAGAATGGTTAACAATATTAGATTAACTTAACAACACAGCATTAATACAGTTGTCATTTACTGTTAACATTGGGAAAAGATGATGAAAAAAGGTAAAATCTCCTATTAACCTTCAATGAAAGCTCTCAGACTTTTAGATTATTATAAATGGATCTCAGAAAACAAAAAAGGAGGGAAAACAATGAATGACAGGTCCATGTTTAAACTTAGTGATTCCACCTCTCCCAAACAGAGAGAAAGCCAGACCCTAAATCAGAGCCCAGGCTACTCTAGCACCCTGGAAACAATCTTCCGCAGAATCCAAGGTTAAAGACTGGCAGAGGAAACCTCTCAGTATTTCTCAGTGCTGCAAAGCATGTTACCAATTAGTATGAGAAAACACTCCTAGTATCTTAAGATTCATTTTATGGATTTATATTCTCCCATTATTGGGCTGTACTTAATCACTGCTTTTTTTCATCATCTACTCAGTGGGGTTCTGTACAATTAAGATTTTTCAAATCCATAATTACAATTATATTTTTGTAACATAGTTTTATGACGGATTGCATGTGCTTATAGGGTTATCAAATTATCTAGAATCAAACCTGCCAGATATATGAAAACACTATGTGAATGACAGAAAAAGCTCTCTAACTAGAAATACTAAAGAATGTTTGGAATGCTAATGTAGAATATGAAGTATATTTTTTTCAAGAAAAAGGACAGGGAGGGGAAATTTAAAACCATTTTTACAAAGACACCCAACCTAAAGATTTCATTTGTAAGAATGATGTTCCTGCCAGAATACCTGTGGTCTTTGGTTGCCCTTAAAGGAGCCTGAGCTTTATATAACATATGCCCATGTTTTAAAATCTACTAAACACCATAAAAGATAAAGCCAGCTGTCTTTTACTCCGTAATGTTAATGCTTCAGCACTGTAAAATATATTAATATTTATGAATGACAAAACCCATTTTGAAATCCTATGAAGATGTTTTTGCCATTTATTCTATCCAGTTTATTAATATGAATACAAATGCCATATTTATTATCATCTATGGTTGGTGTCGGCATATCAATATGTTACCCAGCAGCACTTGAAATATTGATACAAAAGTGAGAGTATGTTATTCACTGGTCTTCTAAAACAAGCTTTCAACATTTTAAATCTGGGCATCCATCTTTGTATTACATTATTATTTGGGTAACACTAAATTCATAAAGTGTCACTTTTGGGACTATTATAAGGACTAAGTAGGTGTGAGCTCATTCTGATTTATTTCTAGGTCTCACACACCACAGATATTTTATATTTATTAGCCTTGAATGTTCAGATATACAAAAATGAAGTAACTACCATAAGAGCAGGGACATTTCCACCTGGTTTGCTACTAAATACACAGGATCCAGACTAATGCCCGGCTTTTCATAGGGACCGATATGTGTGTATTGATAGTGTGGGATGAACACAGTTTGAATATATCTGAGGCCATATGAGGACATTATTTATAGGGCAGTGCATATTTACAAATAAAATTTGATATCAAATCCCCAAACATTAAAAAATAAAAAACCCTGAAACTTCTGTAAAATCTTAGAGTTGCATTTTAAACGCACCTTTTCCATATGTGTACCCTTACGATGAAACCGAATTACGAAATTGTTGGTTTTAATAATAGCAGAGATGGGTAAACTGGCATTTTAAGTTTCTATATAGTTCCTTTAGTAACATTTTATACAAATATACAGTGCCTTGAGTTCTAAATGGATGAATGTTGAAACTTCATCTTGACTGTCTGGGGAAGTACTAGGAACCCGAGATACTCAAAGAATAAGAATGAGTTATTTATACTTTAAGAAAACTTAACGATGACTCTCAGCTACATTCATCCTCTTTCATGTTACTGTCTATTCATCTTTTATTTTTTTTTTAAACTAGAATAAAGCTAAAGTCAACATTAAGGCTCACGTTATCTACCAAAGATAGAAAGAGGATTACTTCGGGTATTCAAAATCTTTTATAAAAGGCTACTTTCCCAAATGGTAAGATGAATCAGGAATATACAAACGCTAAAATCAGTGATCAATATCAGGTCTGCCCAAAAAGCAATCCATGAAGAAGAAGTCTATTTAGAGTCCTCACAACATTAATGAGGCAGAGGAATCTTTGCTGACTAAAGCCAGAAGTTAGCAGCGGAGAGAAACAAAGACTGTTTTCATAAAATCATAACAACCACGTTGCTAAGGTGTAAAGGAGCCGTTTAAATATCTAGGTTACTTTGTGCCTTGAACTATTTTGAACATTCCAGGGAAGTGCTGCTGAATCCATTTTAGGCAAATCCCAAATGCAAAATTATATGCACTGTGAGAAAAGTTAAAAGAAACGTTGACAACCATGAGTGGGTAAAATAATTTGTATACTGATGTAAACTGCCCGTTGGGCTATAAAACTTACTTTTATCAACTCTAGGCAAAACTTAGGGGACTTTCAGAAACCAGACTGGACAAATGCCCTGAAGTGATATACATACTTCTCTTTTTGAAAAGCTACCTGGAAGACAAGCATGGTGGGGAAAAAATAAGTATTTTCACTCCTCTTTTGATGGTTGAAGTATTAAGAACCATAAGTTTAGCATAAAAAAGTCCCTGCTGAGTTGGTAACACGGAGAAAAACCTCAGCTTGCTTTTTGGGAGGCAGAGAAGAAGGGATCTAACTCTTCTTGCCATTCTAACATTAATATTCTCTTCCCTCATCACCTCTAGCACATTTACTAAAATACCAGGTACAAAAGTCACAGCTTTATTTCATAAAGACTAAAGTAATATGAACATTCATCAGGCATTAGTGTTACCATTACTTTCTACCAATACAACCCTTTCTATCTGAAAGCTTCAAAATATTTTATAAAAACTCTGCAGTGTTGGGGTGTCCGAGGGGCTCAGTCAGTTGAGCATTGGACTTCGGCTCAGGTCATGATCTCACAGTTTGAGGGTTCAATCCCCGCATCAGGCTCCGTGCTGACAGCTCAGAGCCTGGAGCCTGTTTCTGATTCTGTGTCTCTCTGCCCCTCCCCTGCTCACACTCTGTCTCTCTCTCTCTCAAAGATAAATAGACATTAAAAAAATAAAAAAATTAAAAAAACCCTCTGTGGTGCAAGGTGAGACAAGTATATGAATGTTACCTATTTTTCAAACGCCTATTCCTTGCCTTTGACACTTTCAAATAACAAACTATCTTCTGGTCATTTGTGTGTGTGTGGCTTATCTTCCCTAGGAGACTACAAATATCATGAAGGCAAGGGCTGTTTCAGGGCCACCCTTTATATATACAGTCTGTGGTGTCTGGCATACATATAGCAGTCAATACCTTAGTCTAGGAGACTATGTGGTTCAATTTTAGGAAGCCTATCTAAATACAGGGCAAGCCACACTCTTCTGTATCAGCTGTGTCAGAAGAAAGGTGATATTTTGCTAGGTCAACTTCCTTAATCTTTGCTCTCTCAACTTCTTTAATCTTAACCTTCCTTAATCTTGTTTTTACTTTTTTTCCTCAATTTCTGTAGAACTTTAGTAGCCAAAAAGGATGCAGTTGTGGGGGAGGGTACAGAAAAAAGCAAAAATAAATACACACTAAGTAATGGAAATAGAATTGTACCCCAGGTGACTTTAAGGATAGACTGGATTAAATGAAACTTGGTACAGGGGAGATGCATAAACATGAAGAATACCTAAAGATTCATCTACATAGTCTATGAGTCTTTAAGTTACTGGCTCAAATCATGCACAGTTTCCAAACTGAGCAAGAAAAACAATGATAAGTACCTAGCCTGTTCTGATCACCATCAGCAATACTACTGAGCATGATGTACTGCAGTATCAAAAAATATACACACTCATCTAAAAGAAAGTCTTCAATTTCTGGTAAAAACACCTGATAGTTACCAACCTAAACTGGGTTGGCAAAGGAAAGGGAAGCAAGGCCCTTTCATTCATCACGTGCAGATCTTGATCAACAAATCCAAAAATATTTTTCAAGATTAATTACAAAATAAAAGATGTACATTTTCATAGTGCTTACGTAAAATGATTCGTAACAAACTATGACTGCAGCAATATAGACAAAAAAAAAAAAAAAAAAAAAAAAAAAAAAAAAAAAAAGAAAAGAAAGAAAAACAACACACACATACACACACAGGTACCCAGTAATACAAAACAAAGTCTCCAAGAAGGAAAGCACGAGAAGACATATATATATATTTTGTTCATGCAGGTATAACTCATGCTTTTAATAAACCATTATGGTTTTTAAAGTAACTCAGTGATACTAAAAATAAAAATTCTAACTCAGCAGAGCCATTTGAAAATATTTTTGTGAAGTAGAATAATGATCCTCTATATCTTCAAGCTTTCAATATTCTCTTTATTCTGATTGTTCTGACAGATCAAGAAAATGCCATATACTTTTATTATTATTATCATTTTCGGGGGGGATATTTTTTCATCACTATTTAAAGAAAGTTTCTTATTAAGAAAACCTTGTTAGTTTTGGTACTGAATACAAATCTGCAACTAGACTTATCAAGTATTATGCCCTCTTCTCTTTCTCCGAAAAAACTGAAACTCAAATCAGTTGGTCAGTGTGACCACCAAAAAAAATGCTTAGCCAATGCTGAACTGCCGTTTATAAAAGGGGAAGATTTTTATTTTGGTTGGATTTTAGGAATGTGATTTATTTTAAACAACTTTCAGGCTAACTGGAAATAGACTGTATTCAGAACTAAACAAAATACTGATTTTTTTTCAATTTTCCAAGTACAAGGCAGTGCACTGATAAGAAAATATACCTCTACTTACAACTAATAGAATATACTTGCTTTAAAAAAATTAAAGGAGAAAAGGAATAGATATTTCAAAGGCAGGAAGGAGCTACATAATGAATCTATCCTTTAGGACAATTCAGATATAAACAGTGAAAGGAATGCCTACAGTTCCACCGTGTGTATTTGCATGCATGTGCGTGTATTTTCTTTCTTTCCATTAGTTTTACAAGATTTCCTAGGATTTACATGAAAGGTTGCTGATCACCTAAGGCAAACAGCATGATCCAATAGATTAAATGAAGAGCAACCAGCCTCAACAAGCAAAACACAAAATGTGGATTCTGTGAATGAAACCCTTGTCAACTGTCCTGACATACTTACTGTACCCACTTGCGATGACTTAAAATTTTCAAAAAAGAAAAAAAAAAGGCAAAAATAACGCACCCAATGAATACTTATCACTGAACAGAACTGGGAGTCCTTTAAAGGTAGACAATAAGGCTTTCGGAAGTGAAGGGAGAGGGTGTGCTTTGGAAGATTCTCCCCACCCCTGCTTTCCCGTTGTCTGCACTTTCTTATTCACCGCTCAGGAAAGGCAACTTGACACTGCTTTCTGTAACCAACCTGGTCCTGCAGGATTTCTCACACACCCTGCAAAAAAGGCTAACCCCTTACAAAGTACTTATTTCAGATTTACGTCAAGGTTGAGTGAATTGCAACCAGGGAACTGAGCTGAAAACATAATATAAAAGTCTCCTCTGCTAATCACTAAACCAGTGCTTTAGTTGGGGGGGGGGGGGGATTAAAACTTTGTACTGTTTCATTTCCTCTTATGCAAATGCAAAAGAAAAAAAGGAAAAAAAAACACATAGAAATTTAAGGAGAATGATGTACCCTTTGTTCATTAATTTACATGGGAAATCTAAGACTTCAAAGTGACCATACACATTTATTTAACAATTAAATCTTCTATGAGAGCCAACTGTGTGATTTTTAACTTGTATTCACAGGCCCTCCTAAGTCTTTACCTGCGTTAAGTCCCCTGTCATAACGTTTAAACTCCAGCTGAGGTATTAGGTGTTATGATAACTCATGCAATGATAATGGGTATTTCTGGAGTATATATCTCCTAGGGGAAACCGATGCAATCTTGGGTCTATTTAACACCGCCAGGGGTAAAACATACTCAGGAACCAGTGAAATCAGTTACCAACAAATCTCCTGTGTGTCTGCCCCCACTGGAAAAAAAAAGTACACTTTCCTATTCAGTTACATACCCCCCTAAGGCCCCACAGAATTCTCTAGAGACCTGGAAGCATCCTAAACGTTGTTCACTTCCTACAGAGAACAGTGTTCAAACTCATTCCTATCACCCCCGTTTATGAACTCAGTTTCCCATACTGTAGAAAGCCCCAGGAGTTTATGTAAATTACACTTCACACTGTGAAGTATATGGGAAAAATATCCGTGATTAAATAAGATACTCTGAGATATATTACCTGGGTTTACAATGAAGACATACTATGCTTTTCTTGAACTCAAAGGTACGCAATGCAAAAGATACACTGTTGTTTTCACAAGTATTTTTTAAATCTACATTAAGTATAGTTAACACTTTTTAAGGATGTGGCCATGTGGCTTGCTATACCTGTTTTTTTCATATATGCAAAAATTATACAATAAATTACTAGTAGGGGAAACAAAAGCAAAACAAATAAAAAATAGAGCCTGATGACACAAGTCTATTTAGACAAAAGTTTGAAGCAAAAATCAATTAGGACTATATCAGTTTGTATAGAGAGAAATGACAATTTATTTCATGTGGCTGAACAATATGGTGACAGATGGGTTTGGAAAGCTCGAAAATAACTCGTGTATGTTTAATCAGCTGATAGTGCCCATTACACATACCGTATGGGCCATCAATTATTTCCTTCCAGTTTCTGATATCAAAAATGCTAAACTCAGCCAACTCCCTCACAATGTCGGTACCCCAAGATTTCTATCCATTCTTGTAGCAGATTTGGGTGAGAGAACATGCTTAGCTACAGCAAGGGGTCACAATACACAAACTGCTGAAATAGTTCTGTTTGTCTGAGGAAGGATATTTCTCTAACCACTGCTCATACTCATGGCATACTTGTGAACATGAATTCCACTGGATGTTATTTTTATAGGTTTCTGAATAATGGCACATCCATTGAGAATGTTGAGAAGAGGGTCATATAAACGATAATCAAACATTTCTTCATACTCTATAACATATAAATAGGGGTTTTGAATAAACATCAGGGTTTCTAGAAGACAGCTGGGTGAAAGGATACTTAAGGAAGACTAATGTTTAGCATGTTATTGCCGCATGGGTATAAGGGGCCATTCAGTACACATCGAACTCTTGAATTTGGCCTGGCATTTTTAAAAAGATCCTCATCTCAACTCACTGCTGAAATTCAAGTTCTAGACTTGGGGCCTTTTTTTCTGACTTCTGACAGGACAACACTCAGGTGTGAAACAAAGACTCCCGCTAACAGAGAAAAAGGAGTCACACCCATAACAACGTGTTTGCTGGAAGCGCTGCTGACAGCAACAGGTGTTCTTTTTTAAGTTCAGTAGGCTCTCACAAGCGCTACTCCCAACACCATCCTTTAGCAAGCAGGCTGGCCTGCAGGAAGAGTAGAAGACTATTTCCAAAACCCCAGCTGTTGGTATGTTTTCTGTTGGTAAAGTCTGACAACATACACTCTTATCAAAAGAAGTGGATGAAGACGAAGAGTAGTTCATACCGCAGAGACACTAATTAGATAAATGCAATATTAGCGGTCTCTTTATTTAATTGCATTGGAAAAAATAACAATTTTTTTTGTTTTCTTTATTGCAAAACATACTGGAGTTTTGTGTTTTGATTTTATTTTCCATTTGATGAGCCTGTGCTTTTATACTTATATTAGTGAGCTCACCAATGTTCTACAAAGCAATCAAGTTTTAGAGCGACACAAAAAGAAAAAAAATCCACCTAATTTTCTCAGCTTCTACAGTTTGGTGGAAAACGTGTAAGTTTTCTTTCCAAGGTGCACTGGCTGAGAAAATGATCCTGTGAGCAAAAGCAATATAATTTAATCACAGGTTTACTGACTGCACTGACAACTGCAGTAATTCACAGTGCGATCTAAAATACATATTTGGTGCCTTAAAAATAACAGCACCAGGAAATGAGAAGCATCATGCTCCATGATTCTGATTTCGCCAAAGGGCAACAATTTTTATCACACCAAATTAAAAGAACCAAAAACTTTTACTGGAAACTTCAAGGGAAAGGGATTTCCTTTTTTCTTCTTCTTCTTTTAAAATATAATTTATTGGGGCGCCTGGGTGGCTTAGTCGGTTAAGCGTCCGACTTTCGCTTAGGTCATGATCTTGCGGTTCGTGGGTTCGAGCCCCGCGTCGGGCTCTGTGCTGACTGCCAGCTCAGAGCCTGGAGCCTGTTTCAGAGTCTGTGACTCCCTCTCTCTCTGACCCTCCCCTGCTCAAGCTGTCTCTCTCTCTCTCTCTCCTAGAAATAAATAAAAACATTAAAAAAAATTTAAAAAAAAATAAAATAAAATATAATTTATTGCGAGATTGGTTTCCCTACAACACCCAGTCCTCATCCCAACAAGTGCTCTCCTCCATGCCCATCACCCACCTTCCGCTCTCCCCCACCCCGCATCCACACTCAGTTTGTCTTCAGTATTTGAGATTCTCTTATGGTTTGCCTCCCTCCTTCTCTGTAACTTTTCCCCCCTTCCCCTTCCCCATGGTCCTCCAGTTTCATCCACGTTGCTGCATATGGCCAGATTTCATTCTTTCTCATTGCCAAGTAGTATTCCATTGTACATATAAACCACATATTCTTTATCCATTCGTCAATTGATAGACATTTAGGCTCCAAGGGAAAGGGATATCTAAGTTCACAGATGAGCAATATTTTCTATCTAATCCTGTAATGCTCTTTTCAAGTAAGTTACACCTACACTATGAAACAAAAGTTTGCAACTGCATGGCCAAATACTATTTTCAAAAGAAACTATACATACGAGTTACAGCATATGTACCTAGCCATCCCATGACTATACCATCATCAGCATAAATGTGTGTGTGTGTGCGTGCACGTGTGTGTGTGCATATCTGCCTGTCTAAATGCCACACAGTCCTTTTGTTTAGGATCTTGGTGGATGATCAGAAAAGCTGCATGCAACCAATCTACAGACAGGTTGTTTTTGTTAAATCAATAACAAAGTCACCAACATGATTGCCCAAAAGCAGGGTGGTCAGAACTGTGGAAAGAAACTGCACTCCAGCTCCTCCAAGCCTGGAGCAGAGAAGAGTTGATCCGTTGCTCAAGGCCAGTTGGCAGAATAGAAAATGGCGGCGATCCAGGTCTGCCGAGTATCAAAACAGCAGAAAGAACCTGGCCAGTGAGCTCTAGGCTACATGGCACAAAGGGAGGGGCTGAGCCGAGGTTCCCTAAGCCATGATTTCTGGTTTTTTTGTTGTTGTTTTTGCATTTTATTCTTTCTTCTTTTAAATAGCCAGCTGGCATTCTTAAGGCCAGAGGAAATGTGGAGAATGGCAGTGCTCCAGAAATCAAAAAACAGTGAGAAGAAACAGAATGTCATCACTTTTGCCACTCATTTTTCAAAATATGGACGATGACTCTTCACTAAGTAATGGCAATGTGATCCTCTGACTATCTGTAAAAATTTAAGACAACTATGGAAGTTATAATAAAATCTGGACTAATCATACACTTCTGGTTTGCCCAGGTTTAGTTAGAAATACTTTTTTTTTTCAGTAAAGCTGGATTAGTACCTTTAATTTTCTCAAACTGTTCTATGAAAGAAAAAAGATAGAATTGGAGGGAAAATCTGAAAAACTAAGACAATTCCATTGCTTCAACATCTGATGAGGTAAATCACTCCAATTCCACATGCATGGTTGCCACATGTACGTCTCCACTTTTTATCCTAAATCACCCTGCATATCTTACTCCTTTGAGGAAATTTACATTTTTTTCCTGAATATTTCTTAAAAACTGTAGCAGTGCCTACCACTGAATGGAAAGGCTGCTTAACACTGTCAAGTCATATGTTATCAGGCATATCCGAGATACACTTGTTCCAAAGACAGAGAGATAGAGGGGGAAAAGAAGATTCACCACATGATGAAAATAAGTGGCTTACCAATACAATTATCAAGGGAATAACACAGCAACACACAGAAAGACTCAGTATAAGAATTCCTTGTACTGAGGAAAATATAGGCAGAAAACTACAGACATATTTTTTCTACATGTTGGTTCTTGATTTCTACCTTCACTGTCATTCTGACCTAACAAAATGCAGAACACAGTTCTTTTTCAAATAATTTGCTGATATTAGAAATAGGAGAGTAATCCAGCATTACATATCCACATTTTCAGGTGCATATACATTGACACTTCTAGGAATTTAGCCTAGAAGGCTCTGTGAACAAGAGATCTTTAACAACATGACCTGTAACACTGGTGGAATGGAAACAAGTTGTTCAGTTAAGAATATTAAAAAAACAAAGCAAAACATTTTATATCTCTCAACACCAAGACCTAGTCTTTATCTATATTTGGAAATCTATTCAAGGTAAGTATGAGAAATAAGATCTGGAAATAAACACTAGCACAGCGACTTAAAAATTCTCTGTGGCTTGACAACATTAAGTCTTCCAAATACTTGAAACAAGTAGCCTTGCTGAGAAAGGTACAACCCCCAGGTCACACCTACATAGCCTGAGCAGAAGAGGAGAGCCCATGCCAGGCACTTCTTGCTACCAATGTGGATCTCTCGTAGAATCCTGGGTTCCATTTCTGTCCTCATCGCACAATCCACAGTGTTGATTTCCTGTGCATCCTGCAGCACTCCCAGGATGGCTGTGGAGTAGAGTCAGATAGCTCCTCTTTCAGCATTCAGGATGGGGCAGGGATTAGCTCCCCTTTGCAAAGGGAGCTTCTGAGTCCTTACAGTAATTACATTACTCAATGTGCTAGTTAAAGGGAACAGGAGTGTATGGAAGAATGTGAATGTGAAAGAAAGAGGGAAAGAAAGGGAAGGGCATGTATTTACTCAGATGGTGCCATATGCCATCACTAGCATTAGAACATTTACAGGGCCACCTCGTTTTCGCTCACTTGAGGAGGCAGAGGAGTGCTCTTTTCTGACATGCAAACTCAACATGACTAATTCATTAAGTCATTTTGCAGGGGTTTGTAATGTATCAATGAGAATACTGTGCTGTTGTTCCTGACAGTGAAGGTTACAAAAATAAATACAATACATGCTTTGAGACAGACATTATTTTGTGTCTGAGGCACAGACCTAGTGTAGAACCTGGAGAAATCAACTAAATGGACTTCATCTAGTACCACAGCTAAGGAAGGACAGCCCCTCAACAGGATGAGAAGTGCTAATGTGTGTTTTGCTAATCACAGTGTAAGACCCTGGGGTTCCAGGCTGTTCTAGATTTCTCAATTGGATCTCATGAGTTCTTCTATAAAGAAATCTCACACAGTACATTTCAATAATGGCAGGGGGGATAAGTTAGCACACCAAAGTTTATCAGAAATGTCTGAAGTTTCAGATCTTAAAAAAAAAATGCTCAAAAAAAGTTTATAAAATATTTAAGTTCAAAAGAGTAATTACTTTAGACTAGAAAAAGAATGGTCTTAAATATCCAAAACACTATAAACCTACCTGCAAACGTTTCCAAATTTAAAAAAAAAAATAGTTCTAAGAAATGATCTACTGTGTGTATGATTTCAGGATCTCTCTCATAGTTTCCGATGGAAATAAACTAATGAGGTGCCCAACCATACTGTAATTAGGCCAATGCACCCAAAATCTGTCATTTCAATAACTCAAATGCACCAACAAAACAATATGAGTGCAAGCAATACAATGGAGAAATTCTAAAGTTTTCACAACACCAAACCATCTCTAATTTGTTAAATCTGACTTAAATTCACCGAATCTAAGTAAAAGCATATCTAATGTAACCCAACAGATCCAAGAGATTGTCATTTCAAAACATAATTGCTATAAAGTTGTCAATGTGATAGTTTAATATTAATTTTTTCATACTGAGTCTTAGAAATCTGGTATGTATTTCATACACACAGTGCATTTCATTTCAGACTAGCAGCATTTCAAGTGCTCAATGGCCACACGTGACGAGTTACTGGTGGACGGCACAGTGCCACTCTGGATGAACTGCTTGTACACTGCTTCACGACTCCAGTACTTTATGAATGCTGTGACTCCTTGGCCCAGACCTCCTATTCTATCTCTACTCATCTAACCAAAATGTGGCTCAGGCATCCTCCTCCTCAGTAAATCTTTGTGGACCTCCCAGGCTGCCTGCACTAAGTGCTTCTTTGTCCTTACACGTTCTACTTTGCCTTAAAAATCATCCCATTATGTTTCTGTCTCCTCCTAGACTGTGTTCAAGGGCAAAGGCATCTTATTCATTGTGTCCTTCTTAGCCCCTAGCACATAGCCCAATGCACAAGAACTTGCTACATAATCTTTGAACTTAAACTAACTGTGTCATTTTGGGGCAATTTAGTCAACTCCTCTATACCTTAATGTCTTCATTAAAATGGAGTTGCAGATGTCCAGCATTACAGTGTTCTTTAGAAAATTAACTGAGATGATGCCTGTGAAGGTGGCTGGCATAAGTCTGGACACAAAGAAGTACTATCTTTTACTGTATTTCCTCCCAGAAGGCAGAAGCCATTTTTTACTGGCCTTTGTATTATCCCAACCAAAAGTGACATTCCAGACACATGTTTAATGGAAGAATGACCAATTAATTTGAATTTATCAAAATTAATACATATATTATATATACATGCATATACTTTTATATGCATATATGTGGTTGATTATATTAGGTTTCATATCATCTTTAATGCCTACATGATTCTACATTTTCAAAAGTTTAACTTAAAACACAAATATGGCATAATTATAGACTCTTCAATATTATATATCAGCATTTTATCACCATAAAAATAGATATCCTTTTTTTCTTCTTCCTAATTTTCCCTAGATTACATTTTTAGAATGTAATTTACCATAACAATATTCAACAAATGAGTACTGTATTAGAACAATAAATTGTGGGTTTTTTAATTTCTAATGAATTTGTCTGAAAAGTTGATGTTTTGCATTATTTCTGGCATGAGATATAAAAAAATATAATTCCGCTAAAATAAAGGCATCAGAAAGGCTTTCCCATAAATGACTACTTTAGAAAAAAATATATAATTAATAGGATCAAAATTTCACATTGCTTCACATCTCTAAACTGATATATAAATTTAATGATTATATAAGTTGAACCATAACAGCACATACACTCCTTTTAATAACACACATCAATATAATCCCAATTAAAATACTCTGTAAGATTGCCTACAGTATTTCAGATCGAAATAGCTTCTACTGAAATAGACTTTCCTGCCACTCTGATTTAGCATCTCACTTTCCCTTATCAGCAGATGGTAAGCCAAGTACTATTTAAATCCATATGTCGTCCATAGGCATAGTTCAAATAATGAAAAAAAAGATGAACAAATGTTTTAGAGCTAATCAGATTAGCCTCTGAGTGAAAAAAAACAGTGGAATTTCACTTCCTGCAAAAGACTTACTACATCACCTTTGGATGACTGAAGGGGCTATGTCTCTGTAAACCACCCAAACAAAATAACTGTACAGGACAAGATACAGTGAAAGACTCTCCTGACTGTGATTATGTCTTCAAGAATCCTTCCTCTCTGCACGGATTCCAGTCCTGAAGGGCCATGAATCTGGTGCCAGGGGGAAACTGTAGTGCAGGCACAATTCAATATCCTCTACGCTAAGAACAAAGTAATTCACAAGCTTCCTTTTGTACACAGCTAGACCCTTTCTCTCTCCTCTTCCTCCACTAGTTTCCTAAAGGGTCAAGATAACAGACAAAAACTCCATTTGAAGAATAAACTTCCCTGCCTCTATAGAGTTAATTCCACAGATACAACTGGTTCTTTGATTCACATCTTCTAGGCCAGGAGATGAAGGTGATGAGGTCGGGTTTGTAGTACAGACAACACATGCATTCCTCGGTCCGCAAAAGCTTTCTCTGAGTTTGTCTCTAGCATGTTAGATGCTGCAGGAACACTATCGACCAGTACCTTTCTCTTCTTCATATCACCCTTTCCAGGCTGTAAGCCTTTGATTCCTGGACTTGGTCATATAATTATTGGGATAAACAATCCCACTGCACATTTCCTCTTACCTTGCTCCCCGAACCCTATGTTCTAAAAGATTCTCTTCCTCAGAAGGGAGCAGTACAGAAATATGGTGAAACTTTCTTTCCACATTTTAGACTGGACAGTGTTGATTATCATGCTCTATAAATTAGAAGCTCTGCATAAACCTAATTACTTCAACCGAAATTGAATCTAGCATTAATTTTTAAAAGACTTTACAAAACTAAGTTTTGTAATTGGATATCGGATTCATGATTTTAAAAAGTAAAGATAAACCTTTTAGGTTTTACTGACACTCTTTTAAAACCTAGAAACACAATGGCACACTGCTTCTCTAGATTACTATATTGAAGAATTCTGTGAGCCCTGAGAAATCTCTGCTTTACCAGATCACTTAAAAAATTCAAATTTAAAAATGGCCTAGTAAAGCTCAAATATTTTTAAATATTGTAGGTTGAACCCAAAATTGCAATAATTGATTTTTTCCAGAGTAAGCAACTCACTAAATAATATTATACTTTAATGGTTATTAGAAAAAAATTGCATGTAAGAAATAACTCACCTAACCCTTTGGTCCTAAACAGCATTCAAGTATTAATCAGTTTGTAATAAACTATGTAGTTTGTATAAACCATGGTAGAAAAATTATAAGGAGCAGCAATGCAGTCTTGTGCAGAAAGTAAGATATGATGTTCCAAATTTTTTTAAAGTGCATATACCTCACAGAATTCTAGTCAACTAAAGACATATTGATTCTAGATCTCCTAAGAAATAAGCAGTATAGCAGGGCTGATGAGACATGGAAATATAAAAATGGCACAGTTCCTCTCTCTCAGGAGATCACAATCTATTAAGAGAGAAAAATTCATAACTGGCTAAATTAGACCTGGTATTTGCTGTTTTCTCCTACCTTTGCTCTCTTGTGCCTCAAACTTGTACAAGTGCTTCAGAGGAAAAACCTCAAACATAAACACACACACACACACACATACACACACACGCACACACACACACACCGCCCCACATACATACTTGAAAGGACCCCAATTTCAGCCCCAGGGAATATCACAAAAATCTCACTCATATCATTGCAGCTAAATTCATATGTGAAATTCATAAGGATTAGAAACTACATGGGTGCCAACTCAATCCCAGGCCAACTTTCCATAAAACTCATCTGGTTTATTAAAAACAGAACAACTAAGGGGCGCCTGGGTGGTTCATTCAGTTAAGTGGCTGACTTCAGCTCAGGTTATGATCTTGTAGTCCTTGAGTTCGAGCCCTGCATCAAGCTCTGTACTATCATGATAGCTCAGAGTCTGGAGCCTGCTTCAGGTTCTGTGTCTCCCTCTCTCTGCCCCACCCCCATTCATGCTCTCTCTCTCTCTCTCTCTCTCCCCTTCTCTCTCTCTCTCTCAGTAAATAAACTTTAAAAAAAATATTTAAAAATAGAACTAAGACTTCTGACTGATCCTAAATATGGTGTGATTGTCCTAGAAAAGTAGAACCAATTTGGGCTGGTAGTAAAGACGCATAATTAACTAATCTAAGCCGGTGAGTCCAAATGTAAACCTCAACTGCATTAGAACTTTACCTATCTCAGAGACTTCTTTCCACCATAGTTTGGTTAGGTATTATGAAGCAAGTCAGTTTCATAAACTCATGATTAGACTTCATGGTCCTACAAGATTGGAAAAAACCACTTTAAAAAAGCAGTCTAGATATAAAAACTTAAAAGGCTTATATTAAATAACGAAATTGGTATACTTAAGACAGTTCCTTTACTTTTCAATGATTATTCTGTGTCTATAGAGAATTTTTGAACTTGGCTGGCAAAAATTCTGTCATCATCACACTATGCACTATGGCTGATTTTTAAAAAATACATTTTAATTTTTACTTATTAAAATAAAATACAATTTTAAAACTTATGTGATTTTTCTTAATATTAAATCAGTAAATAAACTAGTAAAAAGATATTAAGTCTATCTGTCAGATCCAAATTGTTTATAGGAACTGAAAGCCTTGAAGCTTGGAAGATTTTAATCAAGACTTCCATTAACCCCCTACCAATATCTCAAAGACAGTAGGAATTTTAAACAAAGGGAAAGCAATGCTTTTAAAATGACTTGATGTAATACAGTATGAAGATATGTAATAGTTTTAGTCATTAAACAACAGGTGACATATTACAAGCAGGAATTTCTCTTTTTTTCTCAATGACAAAATAAGACATTAAATAGGACATGAAAACGAGCCCACAAATTAAATCCAAGAGAAATGATTAGCTATTAAATCAGAACATTACATAAAGCTAAAATAGAATAGTTCTTATATATAACAAATCAATCAAATTGGTATAGTATGTATGGTATGTTTTTAAATGGTATTCAAGAATATTTTCACTTATATTTGAAAGTAATGGCACTAAGGAAAATTATTTTAACTTACAATTGAATAAAAGAGTAATTGATATGTATATACTATATACATATTTATATAAATCATATATATTTATTTTTTAAAACTTTCTGAAACTTATTTACATTAATTAATGAAATTATTCAATTCTTACTTCAGACTTTGATTATAATACCCAACTTTGCTCTCAAACTTACTCTTTCCTTTGAGTTCAGCATGTAAATAATAAGACTCTTGAGGCATGCATGTTTCTGTAAATTTCTAAATCCTATCAATTAAAAAAGATTTTCCATGCACAGAGGATCTTAAAATCTGATCTCATAAATATCCAAATAGTAATTTTCACTCTAGGGGGGGTGGCTCACCCACCATTCCATCTTTCTTAGCTGGAGTAACACGGCTCATCTTTTACTTGTATGGTCTTTAAACTTTGGGACTTTGATTCTTCTTCAAGTTTTCCAAACACCAAAGTTCTTTTTTATTTGTTTGTTGCTTGCACCCCAGTAATCCCCTGTTTTATCCATCCCCATCTATTTAAACCCCAACCCTATTCAAGAATCAACTGATAAGTAACCTATTCCAGGAAGCCTTCCTTGATGGCTGAATTGAGCAGGAGACATTTCTTCCTCTAAAATTTTTTAAATAAAATAACCACATTTAAGTTATTTCACTCAACAGAACTTGACACTCCTTTTCTTATACTATAATTATTTTTTTCTGAACACTATTTCCCCCACTGATTTCCAAATGACTTAAAGAATCAGTGTCCATAGCATGCCCATGTTGTTACTACTCCTAGAACATTCTGTACAAACGAGGCTTCCAATATACACTCTATTAAATGAATGTCAATTAACTTAGAAGTCATTCCAACTCCTAGATTTCCTATAATTGATGTCATTTACTGCCCCCCATTAGATATTTTCATCTGAATGCCCTGCAAATTTTGTAGGTTTTAAGACTAGCTTTGTTAATTTGCACTTAAAAAACAGTTCACTCTAGAGTTTTGCTAATGACACTACCATTCTTCAAAAAGCAACATAGTAAAGATTGTGAACTTTAAAGCCAGACTACATGGGCATGATCTAGTCTGACGCACTCACTAACCAGCCTGGTGACCGTGGGCAAGTGACTTTAACATCTATGAGACTCTACTTCTTCTATAAAATAAAATCAAACATGGCATCTATGTCATGGGGTTATCGTGAAGATTCAGTGAGTTACTACAGATAAACAGCAGGGCCTGACCCACAGTGATTATCAAAAGTTAACTATTATTAGACTCCTCTTCCAAACTCAAAGACTTATGCAGCATAACATCCTTCCTCTTGGTTACTAACACATGGAAACTCTTAAGAGATTGTACATCTAGCATAACTATGGAAATTATTTCTCATTTTCACAATCCTAGTGTGAACTTTGTTACTCATATAGTAATATTAGCCTACTAATTAACATTCCTCACCCTAATTCCGGATACCTACCCATACCCTTCTAGTACCCTATGCAAAATGCTGTATTAACCTTATTAAAGGTTCAATCAGATTATTCTTGGCTCCAACCATCATGATGGTTCTCTATTTCCATGTGAAATAAATTCTTTAAAAATAAGCATTTGGGGAAAATTTCCTAACCTATATGCCAAGTCTTAGTCCCCAAACTACACTGCACACACCTTTTGGTAAAACTTTTCTATTACCTATATCCTAAAAGTTCCTTAAGCTAATCTTACATCATTCTAATTACATAGCTTGCCCTCCATGCGGTCATATTCACCTGCTGAAAGTCTAGTCTTTTTCTCAAAAACCAGCTAAGAAAACTCTTTATGACAACTTCTTTTATTTAGTCACTTAACTGAATGTGATCTGTTCCTCTTTAAACAACAAAGACCTTTGCTCTTCTCTCTCTTTGCCCCTTTTATGGAAGTCTTATTTATATTATGGTTGTCCATATACCTGTCCTGTACATGTATCTATACATGACTGTATAATACATGAGAGTGGGAATACTGACTTACTCATAGTCATACCCTTTATAAGGTTTTTTATGGCTTCTGAAACCTAATAGGTGCTAAATTATTATTTATTGGATGACAAGAATTCTTAAGTGAGAGGCCAATATGTCAAGGAATGATTCTACAAAGTTGTCTTCTATTTTGGATTTCTATTTCTTTCAAGTCTTTTTAAATTTTTTATTTATTATTTTTAAATGTTTATTTATTGAGAGAGAGTATGAGCGGGGAAGGTATAAAGAGAGAGGGGAACAGAGGATCAGAAGCAGGCTCTGCACTGATAGCAAAAAGCCTGATTCAGGGTTTGAATTCACAAACCATGAGATCATGACCTGAGCTGAAATCGAACTACCCAAGTGCCCCCTTTTTTAAATGTTTATTTGTTTTTGAGAGAGAGATAGAGATAAAAATAGAGAGGGGGTTGGATAGAGAATTTCAAGTCTTTGGGAGTCTAGATTAGTTTGGTCTAGTACATGTTGGTTCTTTGAAAATAAATCTTGAACCCAGATGTAATACTCATAGCACAGTTAAATTTAGACACAACCAACTATGTACTTGAATCTCCCAAACAAAACAAACAAAAGTATACTTTGTTGAAATTTCATGACCTAGAATGCAACTAGTCTCTAGTATTATGAAAGGACTTTGCATAGAATAGTAAGATGCTTGGAAAAGCAAATAAAGAGATTGGGTTTAGAAAACCATTCTAAACACTTTCCTTTAACACCTGATTTTCATTCTTACTTTATAATAAATTATGTAAATGACCTTGAGTAACTTAAAATAATTATTCAAAAATTTCAAAATAGAGTTTGTGTGCCAAATACTTCACTCAGTAAGTATTAGCATCAGCTCTATCATCAAAACATTAACTTTAAGAATGTTTGGAGACAACTAAATCCCTTAAGCTAGTATATACATACCATATCTATCTATCTATCTATCTATCTATCTATCTATCTATCTATCTATCTATCTATCTATCATCTATCTATCTTTACCTTGTTAAGACTCATTTCAGTATTCCATACTATCTAAGCAATCATTGAGTACCAAGGTGACTAAGGAGTATTTCAACTTATGAAAGTGAAACAGATTACCTGATTAATTCTTTGTTTGTGGTTGAGAAATGTACTTTATTCACACCATATTAACTTTTTCCCCTATAATAATCTCTCAAGAAAACATTAGGGTTTCTATTTCTTAGGTACCACTATGAGATGATTCTAACTAATTAAAGTCAAGAAATGATACTATTTTTCTGTTTCCCAAGAGTCCATATACATAGCCTGGTAATGTGACTTATACTTGCCAATAAACTCTGCTATTGTGTCATCACATAGAGGCACCTGATTATACAGAAATCAATTCTAACAATTTAAAGTTGCAAGCAAGATACAATTATTTAGCTACATGGATATTCAATACAACACTATTTATAACAGCAAAAACTGGAAATAACTTAAAAGTCCAGCCACAAGGAATCAATAATCATCTTTTCTAGTACAATTAGTACAACATATAATAAAAAACTATGAAATCAATAAATGTGATGTAGCAGAATATATACTAATATGGAAAAATGTTTATAATTTATTATAAGGCAAAACTGAAGGTTATATGATAAAAACCTATAAATCTTTGTTTGCATGTATATGATATGTGCTTGTGTGTGTGTGTGTGTGTGTGTGTGTTCAGAAAAGGATGCACTGAAGTACTGAATGGTCATTTTCTCATTTTTGCTTACTTATATTTCCCAAAATGCCTATAAAGAACAGATATATTTCAGTGGGAAGTAAAAGGTAGGAAATATGAATTTAACATCCTTTTCTCTTTTGTAGACTCTTCCTAGTTTCTTTCTCCATTTCATCCCTAGTCTCACCCTAGAGGCCACCTCCTCTCCTGAAACCCATAGGAATCAAGTGGCAATATGGTCATTTTCACCATGGCCACCAAAACTACAAGCAAGTCAGATATTAATAATGGGATAGTAACTCTGAAGGTGCATAAAAGATCTAAGATAGGTTTATAGTTTTAAGATTTCAGTGGGACGAAACTGAATTATTCACATCCATTAAACAGAGTTTGAGTGATTCACAGCCAATTTTATTTTTATAATTGTAATGAAACAGCTGGGATTAGTCTATTCATGGACTCTTAAGAAATTTGCACCCCACCTACTAAAATTAGTTTCTGCATCCAAAATTCTGATTTGAACATCTGACTGTGAACAAAACAGGCATCATCGCTAAATGACAAGAAAGTGAGGAGACAGACTTAAAGCATATCATATTCTTACCAGAATTATTTTATTTCCATTGTGCATACTTCCCTTTATCATCATTCACAAGCAGTCCCTTAATAACATGATTCTTTGAAACAAATTTATTTTGCAAGAATGAGCTTTCTTGTATAAGATAAGCTCAAAAAGCTCAAAGAATATAATTGTTGAAGATTTCAGACTGTGTTGTGATAGTGTTTTTTTTTTTTTTTAATAACTTATGGATTCTCAGCCATTAGAGGAAAATCTGGTCTAAGAACATCTATATCAAATACTATGTGGTATCTCTCTGGACACCAGCAGTACAAAGTCTAAAATATAAGATTTTAGTCTGAAAGTTGCCTCAGGTATCAATTCACATATTTGAAAGTATAAGATTTTATAGCAAATTGGCCCTAGAATTTGCAATTTCAACGACATGAGTAACTGTATACTTTAATCTCTATAATTTTCCAGAGGAAACAGTGCACAAGGATTGAATGACTCAGTCAGGGTCACACTGCTAGTTAGTCACAAAGTGAGTCTATAATGCAAAGCCTCCTTGCCTCCAAATCCAGTACTCTTTCCACTACATCACAAGGGAAGAGTTAAAAAAAAAATACATGAAGTCTAATTTTACCAGAAAATAAAATCCAGTCATGCCTGAATCACAGCTAAAGACAGCCTATTAAAGGTGGAACACACCCACCTCCAAATCCAACTGTAACCTCAACAGCCTAGAAATCCTACTAAAGAATATGTAGGATATATTTTAGAGTATTCAGAAATATTTAAATCACATATGAACTTGAGACAAGCTCTACATTTCAGTTTGATTTTAAAAACCATTTTATATTATATACACATATATATATATAATTATAGTGTAAAATTTTGACAGTCATATTAAATGGATAATTAATCTATAGACCAAGGATCGCCTATCTAAATAATCCACATTTTAACAACCTCCAAATTTCTTTGAATATGTTATGTAATGCAGGAAAAATAGATGGATTTTCTTGAATTACCAAGTTTCAACTTATAAATTCTTGACATTAAGAATGAGGTAAACCAAACATGAGTATCTCCTAAAATATGGACAGTATTGCTTCCATTGTACCAGACTTTGCAAAAACAGATAGGCTTCTAAAAAGTTATAAGTCTATAAAAGTATTTTCATTTTTTAATGTTCTAGAAAAGAAATTTAAAAACCATTTAATGAGACTGGCCTTTTTTTTTTTTAAAAAAAGCAAGTAATTATTTTTAAGTGAATAGCTCTCTCGAATGTAGTATTTGTGCATTTTCAAATTCCCATAGATAAGCTTGACTTAAATTGCATACATAAATGACATCATACGTGTTTTCCTAAATGTTATTAATTGGTAAGAACAGCTTAAAACTGTTATTTGTGGCAAATAATCAGCACCACCTCAATGCTAATTTAGAAAGTATGCTTGTGCTCCTATCCTTTTAATATTTTATTAAGAAATAATAAAGAATAATGCTCTATCTGACATTCTGAAAATCTATAAAGAAAAACTTTTTAATGGGATCCATATAAATATTTCAGCAATAAATAGAAATAAAGATCATTAAATTCCATATTTTAAAGAAAAAATATCAACTTCTTCTCTGCTATTTTCCTTTGAAGCCCATGCCATTACCCACCACATCTACTAAACAGCCAAGGAAGGTAAAAATTTTAAAACTGGGTTGAGAAATTGTGAAAGCACAGCAGAATGTTATCCGGAACAAAATGAAAACAAGGAGAGAAAGAGAAATTTCTCCCCCTGAAAAAGGCAGACCTATCTGAGTCTACTGCTTTCACTTAAAACCCATGACTCAAGTTTGCTAAAGAAAATGGGTTCTGCCTTAAAACAAATTTCTCTACAAAATAAACTACGCTGCATATGTAAGCATATCATACCACAGCCCTGGCTATTGGTCATTTGTTTAACACCACATATATAGTAAGAAATAGCTCTTAAGGATTATTTGCCTTCTCCTTAATTGCCTGCATTCATTATTAAAGAAGTCAATTTACAATTTAACATTTAATCCTAAATTTAATATTCTTAGGATGTTACTGTCTATTCATTATTTATGAGTGTTTTCATTCTATATTTTAAAAATGACACATTTAGAGGATGGTGATTTGGACACTGAACACTATTTGTCATCTGCCATGTATTTTCTCATTTAAGTAACTAGAATTATAAGAAACTATCCTAAGGAAATGATGAAACAATAAAATAATACACATGAGCACATTCATCAAAGTTTCTTTATAACTAAAAACTGAAAGTTGCCTAAATGTGTTATCAGGAAAGGATCTACTCAGCACATTATGATATGACTATTTCATAGCACGGCATGGAGGCAGTAAGCCAAATACTGTGAGTTATATTTGTTGTTGGGAAAAGATATTCATGACATATTGTTAAATAAAAAGATTACAATGGAGTGAGACAATGACCCATTACTTGAATAAAATATATGTTTGCATGCATATAAAAATAAATTAGAAACCAGTATATGAATAGAAAAGTATTTGGGTTGGAACTTTCGAGTGGTTTCCATTTTCTTACTAATGTGGTGTGCTAATACAGATACACTTCTTTTTCAAAAAGCATGTATCACTTGTGTAATTCTCAAAAAGTGATTTTTCTGTTTTGTACACAAAATATATAGAGTATTATCACATGGAACAAATTATTCTGAAATTGCAGAAAGTCATCCAAGCATTTAGTAACAGATCATGGAGACTCAAAGGAGGCTGTGTGATGCTTAAGAGCATGGACTACAGTCAAACGGCCTGCATCAAAACTGCATCTCTGCCATTGAAAGTGGTGCAACCTTGAGCAAGTTAATGAATCTACCTCAGTTTCCTCATCCTAAATAAAAGGGATAATAATAGCTTCAACCTCAAAAGGATTTGGTGAGGATGAAAGTTGTTAATCCAATAATAAAACTAATGGAAAGGCAGTAAACTTTTAATCCTAGAAATGAAACATTAAATTATGTCGCAATCAATTATTATAAATACCCATCTACATTAATCAAATTCTTTATTTTTGAATACTTTCATGTACAATTGTTGTAAAGTAGTTCCCCGGGTTTTGTCTTCCTCCTCAAGAATTCACATTGGGCAATAGGAGGTGTTCTTATGCTAGCCACTACATTACCAATTAAACACCTAAAGTCGAGTCTCTAAGAACAGATTATTTTATGGAACATTTATCTACCAAGACTTTTCCATGATTTAGTATAAGTCTTGAATACCAAAATGTAAACAAAATGTCACATACAGGTAAATGCAATTCAATAAACCACACTGTCATGGATCTTATTTTCCTCAAACAAAATACTGTGCTTGTTAAAAATCTATCTTAAAAAGCTTTGCTGGTATCCAAATTTTCGTAAAAGTCCGACTTATAATCACTAGTCATCTCTTTTTAAATGTTACTAAAATCATAAAGTATATCTTGCCTTTTAAAAATACATCTATATATCCTTATCTATTTCTGGTTAATCATGATGTTACAAATAGGTAAATTTCCAGGGTATAAAATGGCTGACCGCTTTCATAATTAATATGCCCAAATTAAATCTAAATTGAGAAGCTATCTTTTTAAAGAAGAATGTTAACATGCAAAATTATGTGTGAGAGCTATGTGATCGTTCTGACCTAAGTAATGATACCAACCACTCAATTTATCACATCACAATCACATAAATACAAATGTCCTGTATTCATAAAAACAAAAGATTCCTTTGCTTTACTCCTAATCACTAATAACATAAAAAATATGCCTTAAGATAAAGTATTATGTATTTTTTTCCAAAATAAAGTCATTTTCCTCGTTCTTTTTTATTTATGTTATAGTTAATTATAAACATCTATAAATGAGAATGTTGCTTCACTGAAATGTGAGAAATAAGTTCTTCAAACCTTTCCAGCAGCAGTATTCTGTCAAGCTTCCTCAAGCTAACTGGTAGACCATTCTGGTAATCAATGTCTTTTGTATAAATACTTAATGGAAGTTCTCTAAGAGAGTCAAAGAGAAAAGAGGGTAAAGAATATGACAATGGGAATAATATTTACTTTTTTGTTGGGAGCAAAAAACATTTTCCTGTCATTTTAGGTAATCAACACTTAGTTCAATCCATCCATCAGGTTGGACTTTGCCAGAAAAATACTAGATTCACATCAAGGCTATGTAGCTCATGGCTGACACACTTTTGAATCATTCTCCATCTGTTGCTCCTGAAACTTGGGCCACCTTCTGTATGCTCTTCATTTCCAACATCTAAGAAAGAACATTCAACAATGGGTTCCTTTTGAGGGCCTGTTATCTCCTGACTCATGCAGTCTGTGAGAAAAGGAAACCAAGCAAAAGATAGTTATACAGGAAATAATTAACAGATACTGTGCTGAAGGATTCCATTTCACAGTGACTACAAACTTACAGCCCAATTCACTAAAAGATACATCTGCTTCCCCTTCCTTACAAACTATGCCAGACTTCACAAAAAGCCTACATTACAAAAAAAAAAAAAAAAAAAGAAGAAGAAGAAGAAAGAAAAAAGAAAAAAGAAAAAAGTGTGCTCCCAAAAATACTTGAACTGATGGAACTGACTTATAAAAAAGAAATTGGAACAGAAAATCCCATTGGTCAGGTCAATAAAACCAGACATATATGTATCAGATGGGTCTTACTTGTGATCTACTGTCAAAAATGGTACAACAATATAACAGATGAATAGCCAATAAAGAAAAAAAATCAAGCTACCTAGATTTTATTTAATAAAAGAAAAATAACCGTGTTTGCTGTTACATTTAACTAAGTCAATGAATGGATTGTATTTTTAAAATAAATCTCTGTTCCAATTGAATTTAAATCATATCTTTTCGTTTGTTTTTGTTTTAGAGAGAGTTGAGTGAGTGGAGGAAAGGGGCAGGAGAGAGAGAGAGAGAGAAAGAATACCAAACAGGCTCCAGCCAAAGCCCAATGGGATCTGAGCTGAAAATCAAGAGCTGGACGCGCAACCAAGTGAGCCACCCAGGTGCCCCAATCATACCCTTTTCTAACATGTGGACAGCAAAAATTCACCTATGGAGAGCAGAAGCACAGGGATATACAAGAATTATTAATCTCTGGATACAGTAAATGGTTTTTTAATATTTTATTCAAATATCAACAAATCAAATATCAAACATTACCTAAAGAGAAAATTTATCAATGTGGCCTAAAAGCTACATTTTATAACCAGTGATTACGGATGTACACTTCCCATTTTCCCTGGTATAGTCTATTCTCTTTGTTATTACACAGATCTATATGTAAATGTTCAAATGGAGTTAGAACAAATTATATACATATGTTACATCACTGCTACCTATACAGAACTGAAAAACTGCTTTTATTTTCATTAAACATGAAGGACAAAAACAGTATCAGGCTTTTCCCTTGAAATCATCTTTAGTTAAAAAAAAGTCCCTGCGATCTTCTGTCACTGGTTGTAAAGGCATTCAACACTGTCACTTGTTTGAACGTCTGTTTGGCTGCCAATGGACCGTCCCCAAAAGAACATTTTTGCATTTAAATAGGCTGTCCGGTATCAACAATCTTTAAACTATAAATTTAACACCACTGAAGCAAGGGGGAAATAACATCTACTTTGTGCTGTCTCAGTATCACATTTACAAAACGAACAAATAATCATACTACTTTGCACTTATCTAGAACCCTGCATCTGAGGCTCTCAAATGGCTTGACAAACATTAATTAACTAAGCTGCACAGAACTTCTGTGAGGACGGCAGCCATTATAATCCCAGGAGTGAGATGAACGGAGATCCTGGGAGGCCCTGCCTTTGACAGTCAGCTCTCCGTTTGGAACTCAACTCCCAGGACTTGGATCAGATCTCCCAGGGCCCATGGCTTAAGGTCTCTGCCAAAACCAAGCGGTGCAAAATGTACATGTGAAAATGGAAAGACTTCCCTAAGTAAATTTACACTGGAATCTAAAATCATTTTCCCCCAGATGCATGAAGAAAGCAGACTGATAACTAAGGTACCTAAACCTACAGAAGACTGCGTGCTGATGAGGTATCTGACTAGGACATGGAGACACGTACCTGGAAGTTGATTTGCCACAAACTCTCCCTACAGATTTGCCATCTAAGCTCAATTAGGCTTCTGCATTTTATTAAATGAAAAAATGCATTTGATATCGGCAAAATGTTTGTGAAATTTATGGCAGATGTTTTGTTCCTATTACTATGGTTATCAGTTAAAAGGCATAATTTTCTATGTTATAAAATCCAAGTAAAAAAGTCAATTATAAGAATAAGATCTGGAATTTCTTATTCAGGAAACCATAGGACTAATACAGTTGCATTTGTAGGAGTCTGCTACAAAATGAATAAATAAATACCTTTGTGTAAATATACATCATAGAAGAAATTGGCCAGAAACAGGCATACGCCTGTGCTGAGTTCTGAGTAAACTACACTGTTTAGTTTAAAATGAGAAAGGCACATCAAGTTGAATATTTAAAACCAATTAACTTTTGCTTTTAGCACAGAAAATGTTAAATATGTTAACCTCTTCACAGAGCCAGATTTTAAGTTTAAATGAAAACACTGCATTTTCAAAACATTTTCAGGAACTTATTCATGTTTATAAGAACCTTCCAGAAGTTTTAAAAGAGTAACAAAGTCTTCACCTAAAGTTGGACTATTTCTAGCAAAGAGTATAAGACTTTCATGTTTCTTCCTATTCATAAAAGAAAAAAAAAACCCAATGATTTTACAGGAATATTATGTATTTAACATACAACAAAAAACTAGTTTTCATAAAGCAATTTAGAAGATAAAGCTTATGTTAATGTGTCCCCTGCCATCCTCAAACCACAATGGTCCACACAGGCCACATATACAATTGCAAATGTTTTCTAACAAGAACAGTTCCATACTGGTAACAGGGAAAAATAAAAGACATTGACTACATGAAAATATATCTAAATGATCTGCTATTGAACACAAAACTAAAAGCCAAACGCTTACCTAATTTATGTAAAACAAAAAGAAGAAAAAAGAAATGAAGAAAACTAATGAGAAAATATTTTGAAATTTTAGTTCTCCGTGATTCTTATATTTCCTTCCTCACTTTGAGTACAGCAACATTTCATAACGAAACCAGTTAAAAACATGTATCGGAAAGACCAATATCCTGAAAGCAACATCATAACCACGTGCTTTGTGAATAGCCCTAACTGCATTCAGCCTGCTCTTTAAAAATGTTTCCACCGTTCACCAGCATAGTGTTGAACTATTTTACTTTTACGTTTATTTATTTATTTTGAGAGAGTGCATGGAAGGGGCAGTGAGAGAGAATCACAAGCAGGCTCTGCACTGTTAGTGCCCCAGAGAGAGATAGAGGGAGGGAGGAAGAGAGAGAAGGAGAGGGGGAGAGAGAGAAAGAGAGAGAGAGAGAGAGAGACAGAGAGAGAGAGAGGATCACAAGCAGGCCCTTCACTGACAGTGTCAAGCAGAGCTTGAACCCACGCATCATGAGACATGATCTGAGCTGAAATCAAGAGACGGCCACTTAACCAACTAAACCACCCAGGCGTCCCTGAACTATTTTAAATTAACTTTCTCTGCTGCACAAACTTGTCATACTTAATTCTTGTTATCAATCTGTATAGACATCAAAGTTGCTAGTCAAGTTTTTACTTTTTTTTTTAATGTTTTTTATTTATTTCTAGGAGAGAGAGAGACAGCGTGAGCAGGGGAGGGTCAGAGAGAGAGGGAGTCACAGACTGAAACAGGCTCCAGGCTCTGAGCTGGCAGTCAGCACAGAGCGCGATGTGGGGCTCGAACCCACAAACTGCAAGATCATGACCTAAGCAAAAGTCGGACACTTAACCGACTAAGCTACCCAGGCGCCCCAAGTTTTTACTTTTAACATTAGAAACCATATGTATAAATGTATTTATAAATATATTTACTTTATTAAGGCTATATTGTATGCACTATTCAATAAAAAAATTTTAAAACCTATTTTCTGTGTTTCAGATTACTATTTCTAAATAAATATGCCAAATAACAAGAAAATTTCAAGTTCCATTCTATTTATATGCAAATATGAATACTACATTCTGTAGGTATGCATTTACATAGACAATTGTATTTTCATTCAAAACATGTAAGCTGTATTTGCTTATTTGTATTGTGTATTTATAAATTTTTACATTTTCACTAGTAACTAGACCCTTACAATTACATAATTAAAAATTATGATGGCAATACTCTGCTGGGTTTCTCCTTCCTGGTAGTAGATGAATGAATTGAGAAGTGTATATTTGCTATAATAACTCAGCAATAGTAATGTCTACCTTCAGGGTAGAATTCTTGTCAAATTCACAATTAGAATGGGCTCTGCTTCTTAACTCTTTTATATGTCTTAAAAAGCTAATCAGTTCAGATATGTGTATATCAAAAAGCTGTAATTCACTTAATACACTACAGACTTCACAAATTAAATTAGCTACCTTTCCTATTCCAAATAGCCAGTAAAACTGGTGATTTTCAAAACAATATCCAAAGACAATGAAACTATAAATTTTAAAGAGTCAAATTTTACTAAAGTCAAAGAAGAATGATCCAAGTCTTTACGTGTGTGTGTGTGTGTATACATACTC
The DNA here is from genome assembly GCF_003009895.1 of Hyaena hyaena. NCBI lineage: Eukaryota > Metazoa > Chordata > Mammalia > Carnivora > Hyaenidae > Hyaena > Hyaena hyaena. The sequence goes on along the minus strand of NW_024080658.1, from coordinate 5,540,139 downwards.
ACATATATATACATAGATGTAAACATATATATATATATCGAAATGTACTAGATGATTGCCTCTAAAGATCATAAACCCTGCGGTTAGGAATTTGATTATTTGAGAACAGTGTCTCACCAAAGATTCTCTACCTCAGCAGCTAACATGGAGGAACTAAAGAAGCACTTGCAATGATGCAACAGAAACTTGAAGTCAGGGAATTAAGGAAGTGGAGGAATTGAGAAAAACAACTTTTCAAAAAGTATTATCGTGCCCAGTCTGCTCAAAAAACACACTACTCTCATGCTCAGGGCTTAGACTTAACCACATAAAAAATTACTGGGTGTTCCAAATTCTTTGTGCATACAAATGGTGGCAGAAAAGGTAATATTCCAGAAACAGTCTAAAAGAGTCAACCAATCTGGTATCCAATGAAGATGTCCCAGATGAAAACCATTTTAAAATGCAAAAAAAAAAAAAAAAAAAAAAAAAAAGGTCTAGTGATATGGATGCCAGGCACAGGCACCCATTATAACACTCTCTCTAGATGCAATATGAAATTTAAAAACATAAGACATATCCTGTCTGCCTTATAACCAGAAACCATATGCCACTCGAGACCAGAAGAGTCCCGGCACGCTAAGAAAATGATGAACATTTACAACTGCAGCGCCATATATATTTATCGGAAAGGAGCTCCCTGAATTGAATAGCCTCTTGAAGGGGACAGGCGCGGCCTCTCTTCTTTTTAAAGTTACTTTTAATAAACTTGCTCCTTCCCTACAGAAGG